>NC_091952.1:5644358-6014358 GCF_031021105.1 Erythrolamprus reginae | reverse complement strand
CCTTTTCCCGCCTTTTTCTTCTGTGTGTATGATTTACCTCACGATATAGTGATGTGCCTGACTATCTTGTGTACTATAAACATTCCTAGATGTTAAATGCATTTATATACAACTGCAAGTTTGTGTCAACATCTCTGACTCCGTTTGTACAATTCCCTGACAGACGATATTTGAAGAACTTTAGAATTAAGCCTTTTTCCATGATGTGACTAAGATTTCCTCCGAAATCTATTTTTGTTTACATCAACAGTTGACAAAATGTGCTGGACTAGAAGGCTGTTTGTTGCCTTACTCTGGTAATGCTTTTCTTCTTATACAAGAATATTTACAGATCCTCAAAAACCCCAAAACTTGCAACAGTGAACCACAAAACCATGAAGTCATTGGACCACCAATAACGTACAACACAAGAAAAGCCAATGAAGGCAAAAACAATTATGGCAAATGGCGGTAGAAGGACCATTTGTAGCCCACTGCTGAGTTGGGTACCCAAGCACTTCACTGAACTGTGTTCAGTTCTGGAGACCTCACTTACAAAAAGATATTGACAAAATTGAACGGGTCCAAAGATGGGCTACAAGAATGGTGGAAGGTCTTAA
Source organism: Erythrolamprus reginae (assembly GCF_031021105.1). NCBI lineage: Eukaryota > Metazoa > Chordata > Lepidosauria > Squamata > Dipsadidae > Erythrolamprus > Erythrolamprus reginae. Next base: position 6,013,759 of record NC_091952.1, on the reverse strand, counting down.
GCATAAAACGTATCAGGAAAGACTTCATGAACTCAATCTGTATAGTCTGGAGGACAGAAGAAAAAGGGGGGACACGATCGAAACATTTAAATATGTTAAAGGATTAAATAAGGTCCAGGAGGGAAGTGTTTTTAATAGGAAAGTGAACACAAGAACAAGGGGGCACGATCTGAAGTTAGTTGGGGGAAAGATCAAAAGCAACGTGAGAAGATATTATTTGACTGAAAGAGTAGTAGATGCTTGGAACAAACTTCCAGCAGACGTGGTTGGTAAATCCACAGGAACTGAATTTAAACCTGCCTGGGATAAACATATATACATCCTAGGATAAAATACAGATAATAGAAGGGGGTGAGATTTGTGGAGAGGAGGAGGAGGATTGTGGTGTTCTCTAAGACGGGTTTGTTTTTTTCTTTATTTAATTTCTTTATTTATTTTATTTATTTTAATTCTTTATTTCTTTCTTTATTCATTCATTCATTTATTGGATTTGTATGCCGCCCCTCTCCGGAGACTCGGGGCGGCTAACAGCAATAATAAGACAGCATATAATAATAATCCAATACTAAAAACAATTAAAAACCCATTATAATAAAAACCAAACAGACATACAGACATACCATGCATAAAATTATAAAGGCCTAGGGGGAAAAGGGTATCTCAATTCCCCCATGCCTGGCAGCAGAGGTGGGTTTTAAGCAGGTTACGAAAGGCAAGGAGAGTGGGGGCAATTCTAATCTCTGGGAGGAGTTGGTTCCAGAGGGCCGGGGCCGCCACAGAGAAGGCTCTTCCCCTGGGTCCTGCCCACTGCTGAATTGGGTTGTTTTCTTGCAGACATTTCATTATCCAAATTAGGTAATGTCATCATTGCTCAAAGGGAAGGGGTTTTGATGATGAAATATCTGCAAGAAAACCACTCGGCTCAGAAAACATCCAGTACCTCTCACGTCAATCCTATGATACAAACATTCTCATTTATTGCTTATATAATTACAAGGCATGCAAATGGAATGATTTGATTTACATTATGTATAATTTGCACAAGGCTATGGTATAAATTAATGGGGCTTAAAACCAGGAATCTTTCATCAAGTTCCAGGATGTCTCAGAACATGAAAGACAAAATTTTCCATGAAGAAAAAATTCCAAAGAAACAGCTGGATCAAGCCAACATGCAGTTACATTGAAATTCTGCCTCATGCAGCGTCATCGTTATGCTGGACTTTACATAAGGACAGTAATCATCAACTGCATGTCAGCATCTGCATCACTGTTGCTGTTTGCAACATTTATTAATTTTGTTAAGTTTTTTGTCTTGCCTGTATCACTTTTATAAATAACTCAAGGCAGTGAAGTTACCTAATACAGTGTTCCCTCGATTTTTGCGGGGGATGCGTTCCGAGACCGCCCGCGAAAGTCGAATTTCCGCGAAGTAGAGATGCGGAAGTAAATACACTATTTTTGGCTATGAACAGTATCACAAGCCTTCCCTTAACACTTTAAACCCCTAAATTGCACTTTCCCATTCCCTCAGCAACCATTTAGATTATTACTCACCATGTTTATTTATTAAAGTTTATTAAAAAAAATATTTATTAAAGGTGGACGAAAGTTTGGCAATGACATATGACATCATCGGGCGGGGAAAAAAAACACAAAGTAGAAACATAGAAACATAGAAGACTGACGGCAGAAAAAGACCTCATGGTCCATCTAGTCTGCCCTTATACTATTTCCTGTATTTTATCTTACAATGGATATGTTTATCCCAGGCATGTTTAAATTCAGTTACTGTGAATTTACCAACCACATCTGCTGGAAGTTTGTTCCAAGGATCTACTACTCTTTCAGTGAAATAATATTTTCTCATGTTGCTTTTGATCTTTCCCCCAACTAACTTCAGATTGTGTCCCCTTGTTCTTGTATTCACTTTCCTATTAAAAACACTTCCCTCCTGGACCTTATTTAACCCTTTAACATATTTAAATGTTTCGATCACGTCCCCCCTTTTCCTTCTGTCCTCCAGACTCTACAGATTGAGTTCATTAAGTCTTTTCTGATATGTTTTATGCTTAAGACCTTCCACCATTCTTGTAGCCCATCATTGGACCCGTTTAATTTTGTCAATATCTTTTTGTAGGTGAGGCCTCCAGAACTGAACACAGTATTCCAAATGTGGTCTCACCAGCACTCTATATAGCGGGATCATAATCTCCCTCTTTCTGCTTGTTATACCTCTAGCTATGCAGCCAAGCATCCTACTTGCTTTCCCTACTGCCTGACTGCACTGTTCACCCATTTTGAAACTGTCAGAAATCACTACCCCTCAATCCTTTTCTTCTGATGTTTTTGCTAACACAGAACTGCCAATACAATACTCAGATTGAGGATTCCTTTTCCCCAAGTGCATTATTATAATGAACTGTTGTAAGCTGAGTATATGCCTTGTACATGTTTCGTATTCTCACATGTTAAAGAGAGAAATGCACTGACCCATCCGCTTCCTTTTCAGACTAGGAACATGGTCTTCCAACACGTTGGCTTTTGTCCCAGTAGGGAATTGCTCGCACGGAACAAAAGATGATGATGATGAAGAAGATGAATTGTTTTCTTCGGCTGTGATAGTAGAAGAAAGATGACGAGGAGGCAGCGGAGATGGCATCTGTATAGAAATGAGAAACATCACATTACAGGGAGTCCATTTTTAAATGGCCAGTACAGGTAGTCCTCGACTTATAACAGTCCACTTAGTGACAGTTTGAAGTTGTAACAGCACTGAAAAAAGTGACTTATGAACTCTTCCCACTCTTATGACCGTAATGGTCAGGGGATCAAAATTTAGACATCATATCTATCTAATTTAATCTAATCTAATCTTTCTATGTATCTATGTATCTATGTATCTATCTATCTATCCCTATCTATCTATCTATCTATCTATCTATCTATCTATCTATCTATCTTCTATCTATCTATCTATCTTCTATCTATCCATCTATCCATCTATCCATCTATCCATCTATCCATCTATCCATCTATCCATCTATCCATCTATCCATCTATCCATCTATCTATCTATCTATCTATCTATCTAATTTATAAGCTGACCAATTCCTTCCCGACTTGGCAACTGGTTCATATGACGTTTGCAGGGTCTATCGGTCACGTGATCCCCTTTTGCAGCCTTCTGATACGCAAGGTCAATCGGGAAAACCTGATTCACTTAACAATTGTGTTACTAACTTAACAACTGCAGTGGCTCACTTAACAGCTGAGGCAAGAAAGGTTGTAAAATGGGACAAAACTCACTTAACGAATGTTTCACTTAGCAACAGAAATGTTGGGCTCAACTGTAGTCACAAATTGAGGAGTACCCGTAGTCAGATATATTTTTTTGGATGTGTGTGTGTGTGTGTGTGTGTGTGTTTGTAATAAAAGGAGAGAACAAAGCTAAATGGATGATGTTATACCACATATTAGCTAAGCCAAGATATTCTGTTCTCTGAATGGGGCAGGAGGCTTGAGAAACTCTTAAAAACTCCAGAATTCTACATTCTGCATATTCTAAAACGGAAGGTGCCACTGCTATATAGTTATTACTTCCGGTTTCTTATATTTGTATCTAAATTATTATTATTTATTTATTATTCATTTATTTTTCCATTCCACTTTTCCGAATTTCAAATATGCCTGTTGGGCCATTTTTTTCACACTCCGGGGGCCTCAGGGAAGCTTTCCTGGAGCCTTCGAAGGGCGAAACTCCATTCCCCAAGGCCAAAAATCAGCTGGCCAGTGCAGGCATGCGTGCTGGAGCTGACATAGGGCAATGTCTCGCATGCCCTCCGATATGGCTCCATGTGCCACCTGTGGCAAGCATGCCATTGTTGTGGTTAGCTCTGGCCCAGCTCCTGCCCCAAAGACTGTGGATAAGGGGGAGACATCCACATGCTGCAGGCCTGTTTTGCCGGTGGAATCTGATGATGAAGGCTCCTCTGACCAAGAAGACATGAGTGACAGGGAGGAGGAGAGTGGGGCAGACAGCTCAGAAGGCGATCAATTATCTAGCTCCTCCTTGGATTCAGAACAAGAGTTAATGATACAGCCACGCATGCAGAGAGCGATGCATAGGCAGCAACAACTGAGAGATTATTATCAAAGAAAATGAGGCCACCTGTGGTTGGGTGGGGCTGGGGTCATTAGTGAGGCTGCTATAAAGAGCAGCCTGTGGGTTTGGCCATTGTGGAGGATTATCTGATCGTTGTGTTTCGTGCCTGCTTTACTGACTTTGACTTTTTGTGTGCTGATTTTTCCCCGCTTTGAAACTAAACCAGAGCAAAGTGTGTTTCACTTTCTGAAAGAAGAAGGATTGTGAATTGCCTCACAGCTGCAAGCTAAGTATCGCAGAACTGATAAGAGACTTGTACTAATTACCAGTTTGTTTGGAGACGAGTGCTCTTTGCTATACCAAAAGAGGGCTTAGTTTAAGTGAATTTTCATTATAAAGAATGTTTTGAATTTTCAAACGTGTGTGTGTCTGAAATTTGTATCTGTGAATTTTTGGGAGGATTCTACCAGAGAGCCCGACAGAACAGCCTTAGGTTCGCCATCACTGCCCTATACCATATCAGACAAAAGACTGTCCAGTTTTTTCATAAAAACCTCCAGTCATGGGGCACCCTCCCTTTCTGGAGTCAAGTCGTTCCACTGATTAATTGTTCTCAGTGTCAGGAAATTTCTCCTTGGTTCTAGGTTGCTTCTCTCCTTGATTAGTTTCCATCAATTCCTTCTTATCCTGCCTTCAGGTGCTTTGGAGAATAATGTGACCTTCTTTTCTTTATGGCAGCCGCTCAAATACTGGAAAACTGCTATCATGTCTCCCACCATCCTCACCCCAGTCCTTCTTTTTTCTACACTGGCCATAACCAATTCCTGCAACTGGTCTTCATGTGTTTTAGTCACCAGGCCTTTAACTATCCTAGTTGTTCTCGGCAATTTTTCCAAAATCTAAAGATCTTTTTTTGTAATGTGGCGACTCAAACTGGACGCAATATTCCAAGCTGAATTTCCAGAATTTCAGCTGTGGATGCAGGTAAATCTTCCTGGAGTGATTACGTCCATCTTGAATTAACAAGAGGGGCTTAGGTAGGGTAGAGTGGGGTGGGGGGGCTAAAATTCACCATTCTACGGATCTTTGTATTTCTGCATTGTTTGTTCAGGCTGGCAGGCATAAACACATTTAAATAGGCAGGCCAGTGAACTTATGAGAAAGTAATGAAGTTGCGCGTACTTGAGGTGGGTGAGCGCATAAAACATAAACAAATGAGAGGGAATTTTCAAGCTCTTCTTTAAAGAAGCATCCATTTGCCATCATAAGAAAATGGGTTTAAAAACGGCATAATTGAATTTAGAGAAGTTCTTACACTATGTATGTATTCATTCATATTATTTATTCATTCCTAGGAAAAAGAATGTGCTGCTTTGCCAAAATAGCACTTAAAGAAGAGCTCTAAAAAACCAGCTATGAAGCTACTAGAAAACAGATCAGCAGCTCTGGATTTATTCCGAAGACTGGACATGGTCCCAGATTCTCTTATATGACCAGATGTCTATGGAAATGCAACATCATCCAGCTCATGGTTGTCCCAAAAGTGCTTTTCCCAAAATGTAATAGGACTTTCTTGGGGGGGTTTTCTTTTCAAGAGCTGAAGAAGTTTAGTGGATGAGGAAATGATGTGCCGGTGCCTGGAGGCTGTTGGGGCCTGGATGGGTGTCAACAGACTCAAACTCAACCCGGATAAGACGGAGTGGCTGTGGGTTCTGCCTCCCAAGGACAATCCCATCTGTCCATCCATCACCCTGGGGGGGAAATTATTGACCCCCTCAGAGAGGGTCCGCAACTTGGGCGTCCTCCTCGATCCACAGCTCACATTAGAAAACCATCTCTCAGCTGTGGCGAGGGGGGCGTTTGCCCAGGTTCGCCTGGTGCACCAGTTGCGGCCCTATCTGGACCGGGCCTCATTGCTCACAGTCACTCATGCCCTCATCACCTCGAGGTTCGACTACTGTAATGCTCTCTACATGGGGCTACCCTTGAAAAGTGTTCGGAAACTCCAGATCGTGCAGAATGCAGCTGCGAGAGCGGTCATGGGCTTACCTAGGTATGCCCATGTTTCACCATCACTCCGCAGTCTGCATTGGCTGCCGATCGATTTCCGGTCACAATTCAAAGTGTTGGTTATGACCTTTAAAGCCCTTCATGGCATCGGACCAGAATATCTCCGAGACCGCCTCCTGCCGCACGAATCCCAGCGACCGATTAGGTCCCACAGAGTGGGCCTTCTCCGGGTCCCGTCAACAAAACAATGTCGGTTGGCGGGTCCCAGGGGAAGAGCCTTCTCTGTGGCGGCACCGGCTCTCTGGAACCAACTCCCCCCGGAGATTAGAACTGCCCCTACTCTTCCTGCCTTCCGTAAACTCCTTAAGACCCACCTTTGCCATCAGGCATGGGGAAATTAAACATCTCCCCTGGGCACATTTAATTTATACATGGTATGCTTGTGTGTGTGTGTCTGTTATTACATGGGGTTTTTCTTAAATCTTTAAATATTTTTAATTAATTGGATTTTGTGACTGTTTCACTTGTTGTGAGCCGCCCCGAGTCTTCGGAGAGGGGCGGCATACAAGTCCAAATAATAAATAAATAAAATAAATTTTTCAAAGGGAAAACCCCCCAAGAAAGTACAATTGCCTTTTGGGGAAATATATATACCGTATTTTTCGCTCCATAAGACGCAGTTTTTTCCCTCCCAAAGTAGGATGAAAAATCAGCGGCGTCTTATGGAGCGAAGCTGCAGGCAGGGAGGGGGGGGGGGGAGAGGCGCTGGAGCAGAGGGGGGGGCGGCGATATACTCACCAAAAGTGTCCCGCCTCTGTCGCCGCCTCTCCTCTTCCCAACCCTGAAGAGTCGCGCACCGCCTCCCGGGAGCCCAGCCGACTTTTGGAGCCGTTTTGTTTTCAGCTGGGCTCCCAGGAGGCAGAGCGTGGCCGGGTACCGTGTCTTCGCCTCCGCGCGCTGCCTCCGCCCGGCCGAGAACAAAACGGCTCCAAAAGTCGGCCGGGCTCCCGAGAGGTGGTGCGCGACTGTTTCCTCTTCGCTGCAGAGCCACACGGAGGCGAAGACACGGTGCCCGGCCACGCTCCGCCTCCCGGGAGCCCAGCCGATTTTTGGAGCCGTTTTGTTTTCAGCTGGACTCCCGGGAGGCGGAGCGTGGCCGGGCACCGTGTCTTCGCCTCCGTGTGGCTCTGCAGCGAAGAGGAAACAGTCGCGCACCACCTCCCGGGAGCCCGGCCGACTTTTGGAGCCGTTTTGTTCTCGGCCGGGCGGAGGCAGCGCGCGGAGGCGAAGACACGGTACCCGGCCACGCTCCGCCTTCCGGGAGCCCAGCTGAAAACAAAACGGCTCCAAAAATCGGCTGGGCTCCCGGGGGGCGGTGCGCGACTGTTTCCTCTTCGCTGCAGAGCTGTCGGGAAGAGGCGAAGACAACGGCGCCCCCCACTCTCTCTCCCTCTCTCTCTCTCTCTTTTTCTCTCTGTTGCCGGCGTGGTGAACGAGAGAGAAAGAGAGAGAGAGAGAAAGGAGGGGAGAAAGAATGAGAAAGAAAGCGAGAAAGTAAGCAAGAGAGAAAGACAGGGAAAGAAAGCAAGAGAAAGAGAGGGGGGAAGAAGGGGGAGGGAAAGACATAGAGGGAGGGAAGGAGGGAGAGAGAAAGAACAAAAAAGAGGGAGGAAGGAAGAGAGAAAGGAAGAGGGATGGAGAGAGAGGGAATGAAAGATGAAGGAAGGGAGAGAGAAAGGGGGAGGGAGAGATAGAAAGGAGGGAGAAGGGGGTAGTTAGGGAGAGGGAAAAGGAAGGGCTTGGAGAAAGGCAGGGGGAAAGAAAGATAGAAAGGAAAGAGGGAGGGAGAGATAGAAAGGAAAAAGGGAGGGAGGAAAGAGGGAGAGATAGAAAGGAAAGAGGGAGGGAGAGATAGAAAGGAAAGAGGGAGGGAAAGATAGAAAGAAAAGAGGGAGGGAGAGATAGAAAGGAAAGTGGGAGGGAGGAAAGAGGGAGGAAGACATAGAAAGGATAGAATTATGGATGCAAGAACTTGCTCATGTGTGATAGCTACTTTTTGGCTCAAAATATTTTTGTTCTATTTTCCTCCTCTAAAATCTAGGTGCGTCTTATCAGCAGGTGCGTCTTATAGAGCGAAAAATACGGTATATATATTTGGGAAAGCTGATCAGAAGAAGTCAAATGATTACAAAATAGGACCCAATTGTTATCATAACAGGCTTGAGTGTAAGATTCAGAGGAAACTCTTGCAATTGAGTAGGTGATCTGAAAGTATCTGAATATACCACTTTATATTGTTGTTGTTGTTGTTGTTGTTGTTGTTGTTATTATTATTATTATTATTTATTAGATTTGTATGCCGCCCCTCTCCGCAGACTTAATCCAAAGGTTTTTGGATCTTAAATTACCAGACAAAATAGAGTGTCAGGCCCAAGCTGTGGTTTGAGTAGAGACTCTGGCCTCCCACAATTAGAGTAGTTCTGTGGGAATTGGAGATGGGTGGTTGCATGAGAGAGGAAAGTTACTAGCCATAACACATTCCTTCCAGGAGATTCAAAGTCATCTTTTATTCAGCACCAGCTGGAAGATGGGGGTGGACCATGGATGCTGAAAAGACCAGAGTGGTCCCCATGATGAACTTTGTCGCCAGGCCTGGGGGAGTTAGGATATTCCTTCCCCTAGGCCATTACAAGTTATGTATGGTATGTTTGTGTGTATGTTTGGTTTTTATAATAAGGGTTTTTAGTTGTTTTATTAAATTGGATTGTTACATGTTGTTTTTTATCATTGTTGTTAGCTGCCCCGAGCCTGCGGAGAGGGGCGGCATACAAATCCAATAAATAATAATAATAATAATAATAATAATAATAATAATCCTTAACCTGGGTGGGGGGAACTTTAGGAAAAGTTAGCATCGGCTTGACCGCAGTCTGTATCCCAGATAGCTTCCTTAATAAACTGAAATCTGGAAGGAGGCCAAGTTTTGAACTCTGGTTTATTTCTTGGATGTTTATTGGGACGCTAACATAGAGTTTCAGCCAATTAGGAGTCCTTGGGGCTCTCTGAGCTGGATTGTTTTCTTTCAAATGTTTCACTTCGCAAACTAGGTAACATCATTAATGTTAGAAGACTGTGTGGGGTTTGCAGAAAAGAGGAGTGTCAGCTCTGAAGTTAGCCGAATTGTGGCCAGTTAATTTTCTCTAGGGCGATTCTCTTCTCATTACTTCAAGGCTGGAGTGAAGGGGCCAGGGAAGGGAGTGCAGAGACAGCTGGGATATTGTAGCCAAAACAAAATACCTTCCCTTAGGGAATCGAGGACATTGGTGCAGATGTTCGAACGATGGAAACTGAGGTCACCTAGCAACTGGGCTGTATCCCGATTGGATCATGGGACTGGAGACTTTGAGCGGAAGTGACAACGTTTTGACTTTTAATAAGGTGTAAAAGCGACAGGAAATTAGAGCCAGGTTTTCCAGCAGGAACTTGCCAATTTGATATGTCCCAATAAAATGTTCTTTGAGGAAATTGCCTGCCCCGGAGTTCTTCTTGAATGGGATGTATTACGTGGAACCCTGACAAAGAGGATGTGTGGGGGGGGAGGACAAGAATGACAATGACTGCGGGGTCCTTGATGGTCTCTGAGCTTGTTTTCTTGCAGATGTTTCATTACCCAAAAGCACTGATGATGTCAGTAATGAAAACTCTGCAAGAAAACCACCAAGCTCAGAGAGCACTAAAAATCCCAGTTCTCCTCCTCCTCCTCTCCACAAACCCCATTCCCTTCCAGTAATGGGGCATTAGGTAGTGAAAACCACCGAGCTCAGTGTGCACCAAGGACCCCTCACGTGGTTGGTAAATCCACAATAACTGAATGTAAACATGCCTTGGATAAACACAGTGGTCCCCAAACTACGGCCCGTGGGCCGCATGCGGCCCGCTGAGGCCATTTATCCGGCCCGCGGGTGAGTGACAGGAGCACATCTAATTTTCCATGAATAAAATGCGGTATTTTGTTAGTAACTAATATCAATCATCAAAAAAGTTGCAAAAGTTTTTTTTCTAATTTTGTCATCCAGTTACATTCATTTTCTTTTAATTAAATTCCCTCCTCAAAAAAGTACAACACCAATTATATTTCTAACTTATTAACCATTATGCCAAAGTGCTTCCTTCTTTCTTTATACATTTTTCTATAAGCCAAGAAAACCTTTTATAGCCAATCAGATGTTAACAAAAGAAAATTAAAAACAAAACATAAACGTATATGAATTTCAGACTTCTTTCCCCCCCCACTCTAAATAGTACGTTCCCATTTTGTTTTTTACTTTAAAATAAGATATGTGTAGTGTGCATAGGGATTTGTTCATAGTCTTTTTTTATAGTCCGGCCCTCCAAGAGTCCGAGGGACAGTGAACTGGCCCCCTGTGTAAAAAGTTTGGGAACCCCTGGATAAACATATACCCCTCCTAAGATAAAATACAGGAAATAGTATGAGGGCAGACTAGATGGACCATGAGGCCTTTTTCTGCCGTCAATCTTCTATATTTTTATTTTTTATCTCATTCGAAAATCTCGTGCAATTCTCCCTGACACTCTGGAAAGTATTCAAACACTTCTGTTAAAAAGTTAAAAAGTCAATTTCCTAAACTAACAAAGGGTCAGGATTTTTTTTTAAAAAAAGGTCTATGGGTGAATGTTTTAAATGTCTATATGCTCATCAAAACAATTCCTCTGATAATTTTGAGACTTTCTTTCACCGCCGCCCGCTTACATATTGCTGTTTTATACTTACACACTGTTGGACACTACGGAAGAATTGAGAAAAGTCCCTGACGGCATGTCCAAACTTTTCATAAGTTTTGACATAAGGGCGCATCCAGGTGGGCAGCTGGGCTTTTGTTTCAGTCTGCGCGAACCTGTTGAGAATTGAAGACTTGTAGTCAGCTCTGATAAAAAGATTACAGGTGGTTCTCAACTTATGACTGCAATTGAGCCATCGGTGGGTTGGACCAGTACTTAGAATTGCAGTGGCAGTGGGAGGCTCCGCCCACTCACCTGGGACACTTCTGCACATGCGCAGAAGCTTCTGCGCATGCACAGAAATATTGCATGGGTGAGCCGCTTGCAAACTAATTCAGAAGCCAGAACTGAGCCCAAGATTTTTGTTATTAAGTGAAATATTTGTTAAGTGTGTTTTGCCATGTTTTGTGACCTTTGTCAGTTGTTAAACGAACCATTTCAGGTTAAATTAATAGCCAAGCTTTTAAGTGAATCAGGCTTCCACATGGACTTTGCTTGCCATGAGATCGCAAAAGGGGAATCACATGACCCTGCAACTGTCATAAACATGAGCTAGTTAAAACTGCAGTTAAAAGAGCAACTAAAATGATAAAGGGACTGAAAACCAAGACATATGGAGAGAGGTTGCTGGAACTGGGCATGGATAGTTTATCAAAAAGGAGGGCCAGAAGGGACATGATAGCAGTATATAGATATTTGAGGGGTTTCCACACAGAGAAGGGGTTGCACTATTTTCCAGGGCACCAGAGGGCCAGACCAGGAGCAACAGATGGAAACTGACCAAGGAGAGATTCAACCTGGAAAGATTCAATAAGAAAGAACTTAATGAACTCAATCTGTATAGTCTGGAGGACAGAAGGAAAAGACATGATCGAAACATTTAAATATGTTAAAGGGTTAAATAAGGTTCAGGAGGGAAGTGTTTTTAATAGGAAAGTGAACAAAAGAACAAGGGGACACAATCTGAAGTTAGTTGGGAGAAAGATCAAAAGCAACGTGAGAAAATATTATTTCACTGAAAGAGTAGTAGATCCTTGGAACAAACTTCCAGCAGACGTGGTTGGTAAATTCACAGTAACTGAATTTAAACATGCCTGGGATAAACATATATCCATTGTAAGATAAAATACAGGAAATAGTATAAGGGAAGACTAGATGGACCATGAGGTCTTTTTCTGCCGTCAGTCTTCTATGTTTCTATGTTTCTAACTTCCTGATGGTGAGAGCGGTCAACCAGTGGAACAGCCTGCCAGCAGAGGTTGTAAGCACCCCATAACATGACACATTCAAGAGGAAATTTGACTGTCATCTGGCTGGGGTTGTGTATGGTTACCTGCTTGAGCAGGGGGTTGGACCTGATGACCTTCAAGGTCCCTTTCAACTCTAATAATTAATTAACAAACAAACAAATCTGTCATAACTCCCTTTTTTCAGTGCTGTTGTAACTTTGAACGTCACTAGATTACCTGCTATAAGTTGTGGACTACCTGGACAAACCTATCTTATCTCTATATTCAGCAGGTGAGAAGAAAGAAGTTGACATTAATGGTACAAAATTCTACCGGAAGGAAAGATCACCTGTGGTCGCAGAGGAAAATGGCGCCATAATCTTGCCGATGCCGGATAACTCTTCCAATAGCTTGGTTCACGGCACGAGAAGCCTGCTGTCTGTACCAGGTATTTCCAGACAAACACTAAAACAGGGCAGAAATAATACAGCTTTGTGTTAGAGTGTTGTGTTCTGTTTTTGATTCCCAGCCTTTTTTTTTTTAAGTAAAAGACCATAGAAACATAGAAGACTGACGGCAGAAAAAGACCTCATGGTCCATCTATTCTGCCCTTATACTATTTCCTATATTTTATCTTAGGATGGATATATGTTTATCCCAGGCATGTTTAAATTCAGTTACTGTGGATTTACAAACCACATCTGCTGGAAGTTTGTTCCAAGGATCTACTACTCTTTCAGTGAAATAATATTTTCTCTCGTTGCTTTTGATCTTTCCCCCAACTAACTTCAGATTGTGTCCCCTTGTTCTTGTGTTCACTTTTCTATTGAAAACACTTCCCTCCTGGACCTTATTTAACCCTTTAATATATTTAAATGTTTCGATCATGTCCCCCCTTTTCCTTCTGTCCTCCAGACCAGTGATTTTCAACCTTTTTTGAGCCGAGGCACATTTTTTACATTTACGAAACCCTGGGGCACATTAAGGGGGGGGGGGGGGACTAAAAAAAGTTTGGACAAAATAATTCTCTCTGTCTCTTCTTCCCCTTTGCTCTATTTCTTTCTCCCTCCCTCTTTCTCTCCCTTCCTTCCTCTTTCTTTCTCTCTCTCTCCATCCCTCTTTCTTTCTCTTCCTTCCTTCCTCTCTCTTTTGCTCTCTTTCTCTCTCCCTCCCTATGTCCCTCTATGTCTTTCTCTCTCTCTCCTTCCCTCCCTCTCTTTCTCTCTCTCTCTCTCTCTTGCTTTCTTTCTCTTTCTTGCTCTCTCTCTTTCTTTCTCTTGTTCTCTTTCCCTCTCTCTTGCTTTCTTTCTCTCTTGCTTTCTCTCTCTCTTGCTTTCTTTCTCTCTTTCTTTCTCTCTCTCTTTCTTTCTCTCTGAGCTTCGCGGCACACCTGACCATGTCTCATGGCACACTAGTGTGCCACGGCACAGTGGTTGAAAAACACTGCTCCAGACTATACAGATTGAGTTCATTAAGTCTTTCCTGATACGTTTTATGCTTAAGGCCTTCCACCATTCTTGTAGCCCGTCTTTGGACCCGTTCAATTTTGTCAATATCTTTTTGTAGGTGAGGTCTCCAGAACTGGACACAGTATTCCAAATGGGGTCTCACCAGCGCTCTATACAGCGGGATCACAATCTCCCTCTTCCTCCTTGTTGTACTTCTAGCTATGCAGCCAAGTATTCTACTTGTTTTCCCTACCATCAAAAACGGTTTAAAAATTTCACCCCTGCTCTCTTACGAGAACCCCCATCTCGGTGTCTTAATCTGCAGTAGGTCAGAACAGGGGAAAGTTGCAGGCCCTGTTCTTGGAAGTAGCCTAAACTGCTACCCCAAACAAAATCCCAATTAAATCTAGCCATATGAAAGAGCTTATCGTGTATTTAATCTGTGCGTCATTCCTTCTGGAATGCAAACAGATGGAAAGATCATGATTTACTGATAGGCTTTTTACAATATTTGAAGTGGAAAAGAAGAACTCTTGTTTCACTTGTTACAATGGCAAACAGCAACCACCCCCATGCAAAATCTCAGTTTAATTTGTTTAAAAAGCACCCAGCAACAATGCCCGTAGCCCAAGAAATCTGGATAAAAATCCATTAAAAAAACCTAGAATCCAGGCTGATCAACTCAAAAACAGGCAGGATACTTCTGACGGAGTCCAGAGACCATTGCAAGGACAAAATGGAACGTTTTGGAAGAACATTTTTGACACGTTTGGCACAAAACGGGATGTTTTGGAATTTCAAACTTTGGCACATCTCTAGGAGGAAGCAGGAAGAGGGAGATTGTGATCCCCTTATATAGAGCGCTGGTGAGACCCCATTGGGAATACTGTGTTCAGTTCTGGAGATCCCACCTACAAAAAGATATTGACAAAATTGAACGGGTCCAAAGACAGGCTACAAGAATGGTGGAAGGTCTTAAGCATAAAACGTATCAGGAAAGACTTAATGAACTCAATCTGTATAGGCTGGAGGACAAAAGGAAAAGGGGGGACATGATTGAAACATTTAAATATGTTAAAGGGTTAAATAAGGTTCAGGAGGGAAGTGTTTTTAGTAGGAAAGTGAACACAAGAACAATGGGGCACAATCTGAGGTTAGTTGGGGGAAAGATCAAAAGCAACGTGAGAAAATATTATTTCACTGAAAGAGTAGTAGATCCTTGGAACAAACTTCCAGCAGATGTGGTTGGTAAATCCACAGTAACTGAATTTAAACATGCCTGGGATAAACATATATCCATTGTAAGATAAAATACAGGAAATAGTATAAGGGCAGACTAGATGGACCAGGAGGTCTTTTTCTGCCGTCAGATTTCTATGTTTCTAGGATCAAAACAACATCACCCCCTCCCCTCTCTAAGGAGCCTCCTTACCTGCCTGCTGTGACCTTTTGCCTTCATTTCATCCAAGAACTGTATTTTTAACATGATCCTGGGGTTCATGCGGGGAGGGTATGGGATGCCTGTGATGATAACGCCGCGTCCATTCTTATCAGCAAAGTCCAAACCTTCGCTAGCCTGAAGGCAAACAATGAGTTTGATCAACATTGCCCTGCTGAAGGACAAATGTCTGCAAGAATCAAGGCGCTTGCAGAGTGGGACAACTCGCCAAGGGGCAATTCAACAAATACAAAAGTTAAATTAATTTTGACAGAACGGTGGTCAACAATAATAAAGACAATCCAAAATGCAAGAGTTACAATGATTTCGATTAAAAAAAAACGTGGTTACAAATAATAAAAGTAATTGCATGAACCAATTAATACAGCATTGAATTGTCCTGTGACAAGTTGGCTGTGGGGAGCTGTCCAAGACCCAAGGTGCTGCCTTACATTGTATTAAATATTCAGATTTCCCTTGGAAAATGGATGGTGTGGCAGCTTAGTCCTAATGGTGCAGTGGTTAAATGTGGTATTGCAGGTTAACTTGGCCCACAACCTGGAGTTTGATCCGGACTGGTTAAAGGTTGAATCAGCCTCGCATCCTTCCGAAGTCAGATGGTTGGGGACAATAGGCTGACATTGCCATAGTTAGACTTCTATATGCAATGCTCATTAGAAAGCATTGTTGAGCGGTGTAGAAGTCTATAGTGTCTATGGAGATTCTTCAGCATCCAGGTCATGGTCGCCCTAAAGGTGCATTTTCAGGAGGCAATGGGATTTTGTGGTTTTTCTTCAAAGACGTTTCGCTTCTCTTGCAAGAAACTTCTTCAGCTCTGACTGGATGGTAGTAGATGATCTTTCCGTTCTCCACCATCCAGTCGGAGCTGAAGAAATTTCTTGAATGGCTTCGAAGAAAAACAAGGAAGACCAATGGCCTCCTGAAAAAACATCTTTGGGAGAAGTCTGAGTGCTACTGTTATTGTAACTTTGCTCCCTTTTGAGGACTCACAGGTTTCTGCAGAGGCCAATGAAAACCTGCCATCCCAACTGTCAACAATTATTTGAGTCTTTAGCCTCTTACTTGCCAAGTTGTGTCTGACTCTTTGGGCCCTATGGACCATAGCACTCCAGCCCTGTCCTCCAGTGTCTCCCAGTTTCCCCAAATTTATGTTAATTGTGTCGATGATATCAAACAATTTATCAAACTCAAATGATATCAAACTCCTTCTCCAAGGAGCCCTCTCTTCTCATTCGGTGGCCAAAACATTTAATAATAATAATAATAATAATAATAATAATAATAATAATAATAATTATTATTATTATTATTATTATTATTATTATTATTATTATTATTATTGAAATTAGTGAAATACAAAGATCTAAAAATCGAGTTACAACGTCTCTGGCATAAGCCAGTGAAAGTGGTCCCAGTGGTACTTGGCATGCTGGGCGCAGTACCAAAGGATCTCAGTGGACATTTGAAAACCATCGGAATTGACAGAATCTCCATCTGTCAATTGCAAAAGGCCGCTTTAATGGGATCGGCAAACATAATTCGCCGCTACATCACGCAGTCCTAGGTGCTTGGGAAGCGCCCGACTGGTGATGAAATACGAAATCCAGCATAGTGATCTCGTTTGCTGTGTTGTATTGACATAATAATAATAATGATAATTATTATTATTATTATTTATTAGATTTGTATGCCGCCCCTCTCCGAGGACTCGGAGCGGCTCATTTGAGCTTTAGTTTCGGCATCTGTCCTTCCAAGGATTGATGTCTGTGGAGATTCTCAGTTATCAGGCCACAGTTGTCTCAAAGGTGATTTTTTTCCCCTTGAAAAGGAACTGTTTTCTCTTTGAGAAAGAAGGAGAAGAAAAAGTTTCGCTTTTCATTCAGGAAGCTTCATCAGTTCTGATGGCGGAAGGATGGGAAAAACTCTTTTGAGGGTTTTGTTTGTTTAAAAACACACACACACACACTTTTGAGGCAATCATTGATGTCCTTTAGGATTGGTGGGTTGGTTGGATCTCCTTCCAGCCCAAAGGACAATCAAGAGTTTTCTATCACACCACAGTTGAAAAGCAAGTGCTCTTTTCAGTCTTTGGGAATCAGGAGGAATCAGAAGACGACTTCCGGTGCATACAATACAACACTGTTTCTCAGCCTAGGCAACTTTAAGATTTGTAGACTTCTATTCTCAGAAATCTTCAGCCCACATATTGGCCATATGCAGGAGGAAGTACAGTGTGTCCAAAATGAATAACATATGAAGCCTCAGCTGGTAGCATGTAGTCAATGAGAGGCTTTTCTGGCAAACTTAACTAGAATTGCATCTGATTATTACTTGGATGGGAGGAAACCGACTTTAGTTTCGATCAGTGTTTTTCAAACTTGGCATATTTGAGATGTCTGGAAAAATAGATTACCAGAAATGCTGGCTGGGAAATTCTGTGAGTTGAAGTCCTTCCCTTGTGACAAGTTTGAAAGCAATGCTCTGGAACTTAGTCAGGTTTATATTGACTCTACAGTTTGAATGTACCTTGCTCTCATTCTGGATCTGCATTAAAAACTAAGAGCAGCCACAGTATACCCTTATTTTTCAGACTATAAGACGCACCAAGCTTTTGGGGAGTAAAACAAGAAAAAAAAATTGCCCTCTGCCTGCCAGCAATTTGCCTCCTTGCAGCAAACAGCCTGGTCAGCTTCAGCACAGCCTGATTTAGCACTAGCAGCTGATTGGTGGTTGGATCTGCCTCCTGGAATACCACCTATCAGCTGTTCCGGGCGGTGGGGATCACCACCGGATATTGCTGCCTTTGAGCACCCCATTTTTGGTCTCCGCCTGTCCCATTTTCAGTTTGTGCGCATTCCATTTTCTGTGCATCCCATTCGGTGCCGATAGGCGGCGGTGATCCCTGCCGCCTGGAACGGGCTGAAGACGGGGTGCAAGGGGGCTAAAAACGGGGTATGCAGAGCAGGGTGGAAGAAGGCTTCAACAACATTCGCTCTAAGACACAGAGGCATTTCCACCCACTTTTTGTGGGGAGACGTCATAGTCTGAAAAATACGGTATACAGTGAACCCTCGATCATCGCGAGGGTTCCGTTCCAGGACCCCACGCGATGATCGATTTTTAGCGAAGTAGCGGTGCGGAAGTAAAAACACCATCTGCGCGTGCGCAGATGGTGTTTTTGCTTCTACTGCCGCCCGCCCTTCGCCCGCCCACCCCGTTGCTCGCGCAACGGCTTCCCTGGGTGCCCCGCTCGCTTGGGAACATCCCAGCTCCGCTCCCCAGCTGGGAAGCGGATCTAGGGAGTCCCCACCGCGCGCTGCGTTGCTGGGGAAAGCGCGCGCGCTTGGGAACATCCCAGCAACGCGCGCGCGCGGTGGGGACTCCCTAGATCCGCTTCCCAGCTGGGGAGCAGAGCTGGGATGTTCCCAAGCGCGCGCGCTTTCCCCAGCAACGCGCGCGCGGTGGGGACTCCCTAGATCCGCTTCCCAGCTGGGGAGCGAAGCTGGGATGTTCCCAAGCGCGCGCGCTTTCCCCAGCAACGCGCGCGCGGTGGGGACTCCCTAGATCCGCTTCCCAGCTGGGGAGCGAAGCTGGGATGTTCCCAAGCGCGCGCGCTTTCCCCAGCAACGCGCGCGCGGTGGGGACTCCCTAGATCCGCTTCCCAGCTGGGGAGCGAAGCTGGGATGTTCCCAAGCGCGCGCGCTTTCCCCAGCAACGCGCGCGCGGTGGGGACTCCCTAGATCCGCTTCCCAGCTGGGGAGCGGAGCTAGGCTGCCCCAAGCTCGCGTGCGCCGCCCCGCCCGCCCACGCTGTTGCCGGCTCCGCTTCCCAGCTGGGAAGCGGAGCTAGGGTGCCCCAAGCTCGCGCTCCAGCCCACCGCCACTGGGGTCTTACCGGGGCAAGAGGGGGAAGACCCAGGGAAGCCTCTGCCCGGCGGGGAAACTCCACCATCTACGCATGCGTGGAAGGGCACGCATGCGCAGATGGTGGAGTTTACTTCCGGGTTGCAAACTAGCGAAATAGCCCTTTCGCGATCCTTGAGGACGCGAAACTCGAGGGTTCACTGTATAGTAATTAAATACAGTATACAGTGATAACTTGTCTTATGAACTTAATTGGTTCTGGGAGGAGGTTCGTAAGATGAAAAGTTCGTAAGACGAAACAATGTTTCCCATAGGAAACAATGGAAAACCGATTAATGTGTGCAAGCCCATCCCCCAAAACCCGCAAAAACAGCGCTCCGGTGGGCACCGCCGCCCGGCTGTCACCTTCTGAAACAGCCGGGCGCTTCTCAGCGTTTTCCCGAACGCTGAACCCGAAAAGTTCGGCAAAAGTTTGGCTTCAGGAGAATGCCGAGAAGCGCCGCTGCCCGTCTGTCACGAAGCTTTGACGTCACAAAGACGTCATTCCTGGAGTCCACGTTTTGGCCGGCCAGGAAGGACGTCTCCATGACGTCAAAGCTCCTCCCCTGGAATTCCCTATTGGGATTCCCCACCTCCGTTTGAGCCTCCCGACCGGCCGACAGCTCCACGGCTCTTCTGCGAAGGTGACAGCCAGGCGGCGACACTTCTCGGCGTTCTCCCGAACCCGAACTTTTGCCGAATTTCCAGGTTCGGCATTCGGGAGAACGCCAAGAAGCGCCCCGGCTGTTTCGGAAGGTGACAGCTGGGTGGTGGCGCCCAGCGGAGCGCCCGTTTTTGCGATCCTGGGAGGTGGGGTTTCCCATGGAGGGGAGTCTCAGGGGAATCCTAGGATCGCAAAAACGGGCACTTCATAGAAGTCCGGAGGTGGGGCATCCTGGCGGCGGGTTCGTAAGGCAAAAAAAGTTCGTAAGAAGAGGCAAAAAAATTCCGAACCCCAGGTTCGTATCTCGAAAAGTTCGTATGACGAGGGGTTCATATCACGAGGTATTGGGGAATATGTTTGGGCGACACATACCTTTCCCCTGCACACAGCCAAGAAAACAGCACCGTTTGATTTCGGGCAGACAACCTTTTCATAATAGGCACCCATAACCTAGGAGAGAAAATTAGATAAATTCAAATAGAATGCACACACGTGTGCAAACACACAGAGGTAACTGTGCTTTACCGGGTTTTATTAATACACTGCTCAAAAAAATAAAGGGAACACTTAAACAGCACAATATAACTCCAAGTAAATCAAACTTCTGTGAAATCAAACTGTCCACTTAGGAAGCAACACTGATTGACAATCCATTTCACAGGCTGTTGTGCACATTCAACTTTGTACAGAACAAAGTATTCAATGAGAGTATTTCATTCATTCAGATCTAGGATGTGTTGAGTGTTTCCTCTTATTTTTTTGAGCAGCATATTTCCTCTCAATTCCCATCACCAAAAACCCAGAGCTGTCCCAATTAAGTCCAGCCACAAGCAGCTCAATGCTAGTCCACAGAGCAATGGCCAATGAATCTAAAAGGCACTTGAAAATTCCCCAATGAAAACAAAACCCACCAGGCAAAATTAAATCCAGAGGTCCAGAGTTCATAAGGAATGATCCAAGTCAAGGCACGGTGTCAATCCAAAGCAAGGCAACAATCACAACTAGAAAACACACAGCTAGGAACTGAACATGTTGTTCCCATCATGTCCTCATGGCACCGGACCAGATTATCTACGAGACCGCCTTCTGCCGCACGAATCCCAGCGACCGGTTAGGTCCCACAGAGTTGGTCTTCTCCGGGTCCCGTCGACTAAACAATGCCGTCTGGCGGGATCCAGGGGAAGAGCCTTCTCTGTGGCGGCCCCGACCCTCTGGAATCAGCTCCCCCCGGAGATTAGGATTGCCCCCATCCTCCTTGCCTTTCGTAAACTCCTCAAAACCCATCTTTGTCGTCAAGCTTGGGGGAACTGAGACATCTTCCCCTTGCCTATGTAGTTTCTGTGCACAACATGACTGTATGTATGTTTTTATTTACTGGGTTTTTAAAGATTTTTTATATGTATAATTGCTATTTTAGATTTTAATTATTAGATTTGTCTCTATGTACCATTTTTTATCACTGTTGTGAGCCGCCCCGAGTCGACGGAGAGGGGCGGCATACAAATCTAATAAATACAAATACAAATATCTGTCTGCTGTGCTAAATATGCAGCTTCTGGTGCAGCCCACTAAGAAGGGCCAGGCTGCCTCATCGCGAGCAATCTGGCTAGCCTTCTCTGCGCCTGCCTTTCCTCTGCCCTATGTCTCCTTGGATCAGGTGCAGCAGGCAATTCCTCTTCCTCATCGCCGATTGCCTGCAGCTGTTTGCTTTCTCCACCTGAAGCCTCAGGGCTGCCCTACTGCAGCTGAGCTTCAGACAAATCCCTCTCAGATAGCTGCTCAGAGCTACTGACCAATTCCCCTCCAGATGTGCCTGGAACTGGTTCACCCTCCTCTCAGCTGACACCTGGAGAGATAACTGGGGAAGCGTCTGGGGAAGACATCACATTTGAAAGTGTGCAAATGGGACCAGATTTCTTACGGGATCACCTCCTGCCGCATGAATCCCAGCGACCAGAGTCGGCCTTCTCCAGGTCCCGTCAACTAGACAATGTCAATTGGCGGGATCTAGGGAAGAGCCTTCTCTGTGGGGGGGCCGGCCCTCTGGAATCAGCTCCCCCCAGAGATTCGTGTTGCCCCCCACCCTCCTCGCCTTCCATAAGAGACTAAAGACTCATCTATGCTGCCAAGCTTGGGGTTATTAGATTCTACCCCCTGGCCAATGAATGTACAGTGGTACCTCGAGATACGAGTTTAATTCGTTCCGGACCTGGGCTCTTAAGTCGAGCAGCTCTTATCTCGAACGACTTTTCCCCATAGGAATTAATGTAAATAATTTTAATTGGTTCCAGCCCTCAAAAAACTCACAAAGTTAGTCTAAATTATGCAGAAAGACATGTTTTTAATGAAGAAATGTACATGTACATATAAATGAATAATGAAGTTTCTTTCACTTAACTTGTAAACTTTCTTAAACTTTTAAATTTACATATGTTCAACTTCTCTGCCACCCAATCCTGTAGCACAGAGGTCCCCAACCCTTTTTGCACCAGGGACCGGCTTTAAGCGATCAAGAGAGGAATGGGTGAATGAATGGACGGAGGGTAGGAAGGAAGGAAGGAAAGAGGGAAGGGACAGAAACAGAGGAAGGAAGCAAGGAAACTTATGAAAGGGGAGAGTAAGAGAGGATTGAGTGAAGGGAGGGAGGGAGGGAAGAAGGTGGGAAGGAGAAAGAAAAGAAGAAATAGAGGAAGGGAAGGTAAAAGAGAGAAAGAAAAAGAGCAAGAAAGAAAGAAAGAAAGAAAGAAAGAAAGAAAGAAAGGGGGAAGGGACAGGAACAGAGGAAGGAAGCAAGGAAACTTATGAAAGGGGAGAGTAAGAGAGGAATGAGTGAAGGGAGGGAGGGAGGGAAGAAGGTGGGAAGGAGAAAGAAAAGAAGAAATAGAGGAAGGGAAGGTAAAAGAGAGAAAGAAAAAGAGCAAGAAAGAAAGCTGCAAGCACCCCCCCCCGAGCCCCCCAGGCCGGCTGCAACCTTTTAAAACACGCGCGCCGCTTCACAGCTGTCTCCTGAAGCCGAACGCAGAAGTTAGCGTTTGGCTTCAGGAGACAGCTCCTTGGCGCTTGTATCTCGAATTTGGGCTTGTAAGTAGAACAAAAATATATCTCCCCTCCCAGCTCTTATCTCGAGTTGCTCTTAAGTAGAGCAGCTCTTATGTCGGGGTTCCACTGTATAGTGGGTTTGTTTGAATGGATATGTATGTATGTAAATAGGCTTTCTAGTTTTTAAAATGTAATTCTTAATAGAAACATAGAAGACTGACGGCAGAAAAAGACCTCATGGTCCATCTAGTCTGCCCTTATACTATTTCCTGTATTTTATCTTACAATGGATATATGTTTATCCCAGGCATGTTTAAATTCAGTTACTGTGGATTTACCAACCACATCTGCTGGAAGTTTGTTCCAAGGATCTACTACTCTTTCAGTAAAATAATATTTTCTCATGTTGCTTTTGATCTTTCCCCCAACTAACTTCAGATTGTGCCCCCTTGTTCTTGTGTTCACTTTCCTATTAAAAACACTTCCCTCCTGAACCTTATTTAACCCTTTAACATATTTAAATGTTTCGATCATGTCCCCCCTTTTCCTTCTGTCCTCCAGACTATACAGATTGAGTCCATGAAGTCTTTCCTGATACGTTTTATGCTTAAGACCTTCCACCATTCTTGTAGCCCGTCTTTGGACCCGTTCAATTTTGTCAATATCTTTTTGTAGATGAGGTCTCCAGAACTGAACACACTACTCCAAATGTGGTCTCACCAGCGCTCTATATAAGGGTATCAAAATCTCCCTCTTCCTGCTTGTTATACCTCTAGCTATGCAGCCAAGCATCCTAATTCTAATCTTAATTAATTATATTTCGATGTATACTGTTTTTATATGTTGTGAGCCGCCCCGAGTCTTCGGAGAGGGGTGGCATATAAATTTAATAAATAACAGCAACAGCAACAGCAACAGCAACAGCAAGAAGAAGAAGAAGAAGAAGAAGAAGAAGAAGAAGAAGAAGAAGAAGAAGAAGAAGAAGAAGAAGAAGAAGAAGAAGAAGAAGAAGAAGAAGAAGAGGAAGAATTGGAAGGGACCCTGGAGGTCTTCTAGTGTAGGGGTGTTAAATGTACAGCCCACAGGGCCGGAAGCATCACACACTGGCCATACCCACCCCTGGTTTAGCGAAGAGGATAAAAGTTGCGGTACATCATGTGATGACAACATGACGCCACACGTTTGACACCCTTGTTCTAGTCCATTCCCCTGCTCAGGCAAGAGCTTATGAAAGCCTCTGAAAATATCACTAAGCCAAGGCTATCAATAAATAAGGTAACTGGCTGTGCAAGGTTCCTGAAAGAAAAGTCATTTCTTGGGAAAACAAGGATAACGAAATCTCACTGACCTCTGTAAATACTCCTTTCCGTTTTGGTTCTACAAACATTGGCTTCATTGCTTCTATTTTCCTTGCAAAATCATTGGCCTAGCAGAACAGAAACAGAAAACATTAAATAAAAATAGGGAGAACTCCCCCATCATCTAAGGGAGGAGTCTCCAAATCTGGCCACGTTAAGACTTGTGGACTTCAACTCCCAGAATTCCCCAGCCAGCATGGCTGGCTAGGGAATCCTGGGACTTCTTCTAGGAACAGAGAACAAAGGATCTCAGTGGACATTTGAAAACCATCGGAATTGACAAAATCTCCATCTGTCAATTGCAAAAGGCCACTTTACTGGGATCGGCAAACATAATTCGCCGCTACATCACAGTCCTAGGTGCTTGGGAAGCGCACGACTGGTGATGAAATACGAAATCCAGCATAGTGATCTCGTTTGCTGTGTTGTACTGACATAATACTAATAATAATAATGATGATGATGATGATGATGATGATGATGATGATGTCCCTCTCACAATTACTGTTTAGAGCTAGGTTTCGCCCAATCTGTACTTGCACTTCTGGTTTTTCGTGCCCAGGTATAAAACCTTGATTTTCTCCATATTAAATTTCATTTTGTTGGATAGGGCCAATTGTTTAAGTCTGTCAAGTTCTTTTTGGATCCTGAGCTTCTCTTCTGGGTTGTTGGTTACTCCTGCCAGCTCAGTGTCATCTGCAGATTTGATGTGTTCTCCTTCTATTCCCTCATCTAAGTCATTTATGAAGATTTTGAAGAATACTGGGCCTAAGATGGAAACTTATGGAACTCCACTGCTTCCTTCCTTCCATATAGATATACCACCATTAAGGACTACTTGTTGAGTACAATTTGTCAATTACAGATCCATCTGATGGTGGTGCTGTCTATCCCACATTTTTCTAGCTTACCAAGAAGTAGGTTGTGGCCTACTTTGTCAAATGCTTACTAAATTCTAAATATACTATACTGCTCAAAAAAATAAAGGGAACACTCAAATAACACATCCTAGATCTCATTGAATATTTCATTTGCACAACTATTCCATTTGCACAACAGCATGTGAAATAGACTGTCAATCAGTGTTGCTTCCTAAGTGGACAGTTTGATTTCACAGAAGTTTGATTTACTTGAAGTTATATTCTGTTTTTTAGGTGTTCCATTTTTTTTTTTGGAGCAGTGTATATCCACAACATTTCGCTGGACTACTAATTTACTCACTTTGTCAACGAATAAAATAAAATCGGTTGGGCATAATCTGTTTTTAACAAACCCATGCTGGCTGCTAGTTATTACTTTGTTTTTAGATGTTTACACATCTGTTTTTTTAATTATTTTTTTCCAGTATTTTTCAAGTACAGTATTGACATTAGGCTGATTGATCTGTAATTTCCTGAGTCTATTTTATTTTCTTCCATTTTTGAAGACAGGAATCATATCAGTTCTTTTCCAATCTTCTGATAGTTTCCTGGTGCTCTGAGATTTTTTAAAAGATGTGATAAAATGGTTCTGAGATGATATTTGGCAGCTCCTTCAGAATTCTGTGATGTAATCAGTCAGGTCCTGGTAATTTATATTCATCAAGGTCAAGCAGGTGTTCGGTTAACATTTTTTAAATTTTTATTTCTAGTCTGTCTTTTACAGTAATGTTTTTCTTGCCCAAGTGCAAACCTTACTTTTCTCTACACTGAGTTTCATTTTGTTGGATAGGGTCCAGTGAACAAGTCTGTGAAGATCCACCTGAATCCTGAGCCTATCACCTGGGGTGTTGTTTATTCCTGCCACAGCGTCGTGTCATCTACAAATTTAATGAGTGCCCCTTCTATTCGCTCATCTAAGTCGTTTATGACTTCAATTCCCAGAATTTTCCAGCAGGCTGCTGAAGTTGAAATCCACAAGTCTTAAAATGGCCACATTTGGTTATTCCCTCACCCACCCCCAATCCAAGGTCTAGTCCAGTGATGGCAAACCTGGGGCACACGGAGCCATATCTGCTGGCCAGTGAACTGTTTATTTATTTTATTTAATTGGATTTATACGCTGCCCCTCTCCGAGGACTCAGGGCGGCTCACAGCATGTACAGAAAAACAGGAAACAATAATAACAATCCAATTGTACCTTAAAAAACGATCTTAACTGTTACCCTAACACAGCTCCAACGTGCATGTGTGTGCCGGCCAGCTGATTTTTGGCTTGCACAGAGGCTCTGGGAGGGTGTTTTTGGCTTCCAGAGAGCCTCTGGGGGGATGGGGGAGGACCTTTTTACCCACCCCTGGCTCCAGGGAAGTCTTTGGAGCCTGGGGAGGGCAAAACACGAGCCGACCAGAAGTTGGGAAACAGGCCATTTCCAGCCTCGAGGGAAACTGTTTTCGTGCTCCCCAGGCATTGAATTATGGGTGTGGGCACTCGCACATGCGCAATAGCGCATACGTACGCCCTTCCAGCACCTGGGGAAAAAAAGGTTCGCCATCACTGGTCTAGTCTTTTCCCCAAAGCAGACACCTACATTCCAAAATTCCAGGCTTTTATCCATGACCGGATACGAAGGAAAAAACATCAGGAGTCCATCTGGTACTATACGGACAAGATTAACTGCAATAAAACATAGAGCGAGTTAAACCAACTTTATCTGACTTCAGTCTGAGATAACATTTGCTTTTGAAAACACCTTTGGACATTTCTCTGCTGATCTACAGGCAGTTGACTTGAGAATGTATGTTGTTAAGCAAGGCAGCTATTAAGTGAATCACAACCCACTTTAAGATTTTTTTTCACCACTGATATTAAGCAAATCTGTGCAATTAATAATAATAATTTATTAGGTTTGTATGCTGCCCCTCTCCGCAAACTCGGGGCAGCATACAAATCTAATTAATAATAATAATAATAATAATAATAATAATAATAATAATAATAATAACAACAACAACAACAACAACATGATGTTCAACATCGACAAGAGCAAGAGTAAAAAAAAACCTAGACACACATACAGCCTGGGAGAAACCCCGCTTAGCAGTAGTGACTGCGAAAGAGATCTTGGAGTCTTGGTGGATAATCAACTAAACATGAGCCAGCAATGTGCAGCAGCGGCCAAAAAGCCAACACCATCCTAAGCTGCATACACTCCAAGACCAGGGAAGTATTAATACCACTCTACTACGCCCTGGTCAGACCACATCTGGAGTACTGCATCCAGTTCTGGTCACCACACTTCAAAAGAGACATTGAAACTTTGGAGAAGGTGCAGAAAAGAGCAACCAAAATGATTTATTTATTTATTTATTTATTTATTAGATTTGTATGCCGCCCCTCTCCTTAGGGGACTTGAAACCAAGACTTACGAAGAGAGATTGTGGGAACTGGGCATGGGTAGCCTAGAGCAGCGTTTCCCAACCGGTGTGCCGCGGCACACCGGTGTGCCGCGAGACATGGCCAGGTGTGCCGCTAAGCTCCAGCTGGGCGGGGCGCTGCCGGTACTTCCGTCCTGGGGCTCCCGCTCGCAGCTGTCCTCCGCCTCCTGCTCGATGCCGCGGTTTTCGGCGCTCTCCTGCTGGGCGCCAAAGAAGGAAGGCAGGAAGAAGGAGAGCTTTATTCTTCGCACCTTTTCCCCGCCTTCCTTCTTTGGGACCCAGCAGGAGAGCGCCGAAAACCGCGGCATCGAGCAGGAGCCGGTTGACAGCTGCGAGCGGGAGCCCCAAGACGGAAGTACCCGGCAGCGCCCCGCCCAGCTGGAGCTTCTCCTGCGTCGACGGCAAGTTTCCTTTGTGGCCCGGTGGGAGGGCACTGGCGATGGGAGCGGGGGGCGGGGGCGGCCGCAGTGGCCGCAGGCAGTCGTGGGGAGATGGCGGCGGCGAGAGGGAGCGCTCTCTCTCTCTCTCTCAGCTGACTGCAAGCGGGAGCCCTGACGGTGGCGGTTGGACGTGCTGCTAGACGTCGTACATGCTGGCGCTGCGGGCCTGGCATATACGGTGTCCAGCAGCACGTCCAGCTGCCGCCGTCAGGGCTCCCGCTTGCAGTCAGCTGAGAGAGAGAAAGAAAGAGAGACATATAAGAGAGGCAGAGAGAGAGAGAAAGAGAGACATAGCAAGAGAGGCAGAGAAAGAGACAGAGCAAGAAAGAGAGGCAGAGAAAGAGAGAGAGAGAAAGAGAGACATAGCAAGAGAGGCAGAGAGAGAGAGACAGAGCAAGAAAGAGAGGCAGAGAAAGAGAGACATAGCAAGAGAGGCAGAGAGAGAGAAAAAGAAAGAGAGACATAGCAAGAGAAAAAGAGAGACTTAGCAAGAGAGGCACAGAGAGAGAGAGAAAGAGAAAGAAAGAGAGACATAGCAAGAGAGACAGAGAGAGAGAAAGAGAGAAAGAGAAAGAAAGAGAGATAGCAAGAGAGGCAAAGAGAAAGAAAGAGACATATAGCAAGACAGTGAAAGAGAGAGAGAGAGCAAGAGAGAGAAAAGCAAGAAAGAGATAGCAAGAGAGACAGAGAGAGAGAGAGAGCAAAGGAGAGAGAAAGACATAGAGGAAGGGAAGGAGGGAGAGAGAAAGAGAGCAAAAAAGAGAGAAAGAAAGAAAGAGGGATGGAGAGAGAGAAAGAAGGGAAGGAAGGAAAAGAGAAAGAGGGAGAAATAGAGCGAAAGGGAGGAAGAGAGAGGGGTTTTTTGTCCAAACTTTTCTTTAGCCCTCCCCCCCGCCCCGCCCCCCCCCTTTCAGTGTTCCCCGGGATTTTGAAAATATGAATAATGTGCCGCGACTCAAAAAAGGTTGGGAAACACTGGCCTAGAGAAAAGGAGGGCCAGAGGGGACATGATAGCTGTATATAGGTATATGAGGGGTTGCCACAGAGAGGAGGGGGCCACTCTATTCTCCAGAGCACCAGAGGGCCGGACGAGAAACAACGTCTGGAAGCTGACCAAGGAGAGATTCAACCTAGAAGTAAGGAAGAACTTCCTGATGGTCAGAGCGATCAACCATTGGAACAACCTGCCTGCGGAGGTTGTGAACTCCCCAACTCTGGACACTTTCAAGAGGAGATTGGACTGCCATTTGGCTGGGGTGCTTTAGGATTCCTGCTCAGGCAGGGGGTTGGACTTGATGACCTACATGGTCCCTTTCAACTCTAACAATAAATAAATGAATGAATGAATGAATGAATGAATGAATGAATGAATGAATAAATAAATAAATAAAAGTTATTATTATTATTATTATTATTATTATTATTATTATTATTATTATTATTATTATTATGGGAATCATGCATTCATTAAGCAAATCTGCTTTCTCCCATTGAATTTTTGGGAAGGTCGCAAATGACGATCATGTGACTTGGGACGTTGAAACCGCCGTAAGTGCACGCCAGTTGTCAAGTGTCTAAATTTTGATCACATGATGGTGGGATGCTGCGATGGTCATAAGTGCAAACATTGGGTGAAAATCACTTTCGTTAGCAAAGCAAAAATCTCAATCTCTCAGCAATCTTCCTCCTAGCGCTAAAAAACCTCCTCAAAACCCACCTCTGCCGTCAGGCATGGGGAAATTGACTCCCCCGGGCCGTTTCCCGTTTTACGCAAGATTTGTCTGAGGTGTATGAGGTGTATGATTGTTTTTTTATACATAGGGTTTTAAATTGCTTTTTTTATTGATGGATTTGTATCATGTTTTGTGTTGTGAGCTGCTCCGAGTCTCTGGAGAGGGGCAGCATACAAATCGAATAAATGAAATGAAATGAAATGGAAAATGTTGGGGTACAAGAATAAATACATCAAAGATGCTCTCTGACTCTAAAAGCTTTCAACCAACAGAAGAGGATTTGCAACACGCAAGTGCTCTGGCACAGTGGTTAGAATGCAGTACAGTAGTCCCTCGCTATATCGCGCTTCACCTACTGCGGCTTCACTTCATCGCGGGTTTCTGCTCTTAATCTGCCTGTTTCATAGGCAGTGTGTCATCTCCCTGTCTCCAAAATTCATTCTCACACACCATTACACCCATTTTATGTCTCATCCTTTTTAAAAAAAATTCTTTCCAGAAACAAAGAGACAAGCCGGGATGAGTTTATTTTCTACTCCAAACGGCTAATGCGCCTTCTCATTGAGCACGCCTTGTCCTTTCTGCCCTTCCAGGTAAGTAGTACTTAAATAGTACTTATTTAAGTATTTATATTGTAATTGTTTGGTAAGTTTTCATTGTTTTAAGTGTTTATAACCCCTTCCCACACAGTATTTATTTTAGATACAGTATTTAAATACAGTACTTACTATTTTAGATATATATATTTTTTTAAAAACCTGCCGATCAAGTTCGGCGGGCTGTTTAAATCTGCCGATCGACTTCCTCAGAAACCCGCGATGAAGTGAAGCCACAGTAGGTGAAGCGCGGTATAGCGAGGGACTACTGTATAAGTCTAAGTGCTATTGCTATCCCTTCCCTGCCTGGGTGGAGACAGGCCAATGTTATACGATGAAGACAACCCCCCCCCCCCCCGCATTATGCAGTATAACCTGAAATTGCAACACCCCTTTGAGTACTCTGCACTGATAGCTGCTTTCCAAGAGTGGTTCCAGAAAGAGATTTTAGAGCCCACCAGCTTTTAAAGTATCACCAAGGGCAGTGAAACATCTGGCTTATCTCCTCACTCATTCCTCCAGATGTGTACCCTATCAAGTGCATTGCAGCATTCAGTCCTGATTTGCACCCAGATTCTTTCTGCTTTACCTATGGTTTTCCCAATGGAGGACAGATATTCATTTGTAAATCTGTAAATGAAGAGAGAAGGAATTCCATCAGCGTTGCAGGACATACTGTTGGGTTGTCACAATAATTTTGAGGGAAAGTAAATGAATCTCTTTCATCGAGCATTTCATTTGAATGCTCAGTTCGTGGTGCTAAAATGGCTTTCCACGCCTTTCCAGGCTATATGGAATTGTTTTTCAGGAATGAAATTACCCGTTTGTGGTCTCCAGCACAGACAAGCTGACTGCAATCTTTCCACCTGTTACTCTAAAATTCCCAATCAGCTACAGGTCGTCCTTGGCTTACAACGACAATCGAACCCAAAGGATTGATTGAGTCATGCCCCATTTTGTGACCTTTCTTCTCACACTTGTTCAGTAAATTATCACAGCTGATAAGTTAATAAGATGGTTGTTAAGTGAATCTGGCTTCCCCATTGAGTCTGCTTGTCAGGAGCAAAACCTCATCACGTGACCCTGGGACACGGCAATGGTCACAAGTAGGATCACATGACCACGAGGAAGCTGCAACCGTCTTAAGTGTGAAAAACGCTCACTATTTTTCAGTGCTGTTGTAACTTTAAATGGTCACTTAATTAGATAGATGGAGGGAGGGAGGAAAAATAAGGAGAGATGGGAGGATAGACAGACAGACAGACAGACAGACAGACAGACAGACAGATAAGCAATAGACATCATGATCTCTGGAACGTTTAAAAAAATATTTAAAACTACTACCGTGTTTCCCCGATAGTAAGACCCCCCCGATTGTAAGACATATGGGGGGTTTCAGGGGGGTTGGCTAATATAAGCCATACCCAGAAAGTAAGACATATGTCTTACTTTCGGGGAAACACGGGGGTATTGCCGGGGGGGGGGGAGCCTGATGACCAGCGCCGTCCTTCGCCTCGCATTTCCGGATTGGCGAGCCTGGATTAGAAACATAGAAGAATTCTCCATCTTCCGCTGAAAGGGCTTGTGGCGTTTCGGACCAGCGCCATCCTTCGCTTTGCCAAGCCGGGGAAGAGGCGGTGGCGGCGAGGCGAAGGACGGCGCTCCCCTCCGCTCGGCTCGCTTCGGACCAGCGCCGTCCTTCGCCTTGCCACGGCGCCACCGCCTCTTCCCCGGCTTGGCAAAGCGAAGGACGGCGCTGGTCCCCGCTAAGCCTTCTGCGCCTGACTCGGCGAGAGGGAAGAAGGAGAAGCGCAAGTGGATGCGGAGCGCCCGGGAGGCATTTATCCGCCCGGGAGGCATTTATCCGTCCTTCGCTTTGACGGCGCTGGTCCGCCCGCTCGGCTCGCTTCGGACCAGCGCCGTCAAAGCGAAGGACGGATAAATGCCTCCTGGGCGGATAAATGCCTCCCGGGCGCTCCGCATCCACTTGCGCTTCTCCTTCTTCCCTCTCGCCTCGCCGAGTCAGGCGCAGAAGGCTTAGCGGGGCTCCCCGGGGAAAGGCCGGGGCGCGGCGGCGGGCAAGGCGCGTAAAAAAAACCCGGGCAAGAAGAGCCCTCCGGGAACGGCTACCTTCACCCTGTCAATTTGGTGAGTGGAGGCGGGAAACGGCGGGGGGGGGGGGTCTGAAAGGACACGCGTGCCGCGACGCTCGCACCTGGCTCCGCGCCTACCCGGCGCCCGTAGTTCCCTTCACTTCCTTTGCCTCGCCCCCCCCCCCGCCCCCCCAATCGTCCGGCCCGTAAAGCGGTACGGGGCTGGGGGTGGGTGGACGCCTAACGCCGCCCGCCCGGAGGAGAAGAGGCCTCGCCCGGGCCAAAGCCCGAAGACGAGCCGGCCCCCGGTGCCCAGGACAATATAAGACATACCCCCAAAGTAAGACACAGTGGGGCTTTTGGGGGTAAAAAGATAGTAAGACACTGCCTTACTATCGGGGAAACACGGTAAAAAACTACTAAGCTTTCATCAGCCCCTGCTGACTTTATCAGAGTGTAAAATCCCACTGAAGAGATGCTTGCTTTTATGTAATGAAGATCGATTTAATCATTGCATGCATAATAGGCCCACCCTTTCCTCCTTATTTCATATGCAATGTCTAAACCGATATAGAGTAATACCTCGTCTTACGAACCTAATTGGTTCTGGAAGAAGGTTTGTAAGGAGAAAAGTTCGTAACACGAAACAATGTTTCCCATAGGAAACAATGTAAAAGCGATTAATGCGTGCGGGGGGGGGGGAATTGCAAAATGGCGCTCCGCTGGGCACCGCCGCCTGGCTGTCACCTTTTAAAAACAGCAGCGGGGCTTCTCGGCGTTCTCCCGAACCCAAAGCCACGTTTCGGCCAACCAGGAAGGACGTCTTCATGACGTCAAAGCTCCGCCCATGGAATTCCCTATTGGGATTCCCCACCTCCATTTCAGCCTCTAGATCGTCCGAAAACACCGCTGCCAATCGCAAAAACGGCGCTCCACTGGGCGCCACCGCCCGGCTGTAAACTTCTGAAACAGCCGGGCGCTTCTCGGCGGCCTCCGGAACCTGAACCCAAACGTTTGCCGAACTTCCAGGTTCGGCATTCAGGAGAATGCCGAGAAGCCCCCGGGCTGTTTCAGAAGGTGACAGCCAGGCGGCAGCACTTCTCAGCGGCCTCCCGAACCCAAAAAGTTCGGGTTCGGGAGAACACCGAGAAGCTCCCTGGCTGTTTTAAAAGGTGACAGCTGGGCGGCTGTCACCTTTTAAAGAGGAACACCGTGATAAGATGAGATATGACAAATAAAGAATGCTCAGGGTATGATTCAAGAACAAGGACAAATTTGCAATAGTGTCTTTTCAATTTATCAATCCTACTAAGATTTATCTGTGAAATTAGTGAAGATTAATTAATTAATTAATTAATACTAGTTCAGTATATCAATGTATATTTACCATTGCATGCTTAAGTGAACATCATCATCATCATCATCATCATCATAACAATAATAATAATAATTTTTAAAAGCTGGGGGGATAACAAACAGAAAATAATTCATTACCTTTTTTCGTAAGCGGAAGACAGCAAAACTCCATCCGGTCCTTTGGAGATGATTCCTACACAAATTTGATGTTTATCAATAACATGTGGGTTTTCCAGTTGAACTGGGAACGGTCTAAAGAAAAGGAGAAAGTCAACACAATTTAATCAATATAGCATAGCGATGGCCTGTATGGCTTAATACTTAATAGAGGGATACAATCTAGGATTAGAGAGGTATTAATACCATTCTAGAAGACCTTAGTTAGGCCACACCTAGAGTACTGGATCCAGTTTTGGTCACCACACTACAGAAAAGACATTAAAATGCTAGAGAAGGTGCAGAAGAGAGCAACCAGGATGATTAGGGGAATGGAAACTAATGTCACGTGAACCAAGACCCAGCATCTGAGAAAATAAATAAACGTCCACGTCTTCTTTCTTTAGTGTAGTCAATTTATTTAACAAAGCCAATTTGGATTCAGCATGGTTCATTCCAACTTAAGGTCCCTTAAGATCACATCCAGGTCAAAAGCTCATCTCCTATTTGTTGTGGTTAGCTCTGGCCCAGCTCCTGCCCCAAGGACTGTGGGTGTGGGGGAGACATCCACATGCTGCAGGCCTCTTTTGCCCCCGGGGGAATCTGCTGATGAAGGCTCCTCTGACCAAGAAGACATGAGTGACAGGGAGGAGAGTGGGGCAGACAGCTCAGAAGGAGATCAATTATCTAGCTCCTCCTTGGATTCGGAACAAGAGTTAATGATACAGCCACGCATGCGGAGAGCGATGCATAGGCAACAACAACTGAGAGATTATTATCAAAGAAAATGAGGCCACCTGTGGTTGGGGTGGGGCTGTGGTCATTAGTGAGGCTGCTATAAATAGCAGCCTGTGGGTTTGGCCATTGTGGAGGATTATCTGATCATTGTGATTCGTGACTGCTTTACTGACTTTGACTTTTTGTGTGCTGATTTTCCCCCGCTTTGAAACTATACCAGAGCAAAGTGTGTTTCATTTTGTGAAAGAAGGACTGTGAATTGCCTCACAGCTGCAAGTTAATTATCACAGAACTGATAAGGGACTTGTACAAATTACCAGTTTGTTTGGAGACGAGTGCTCTTTGCTATCCCAAAAGAGGGCTTGGTTAAAGTGAATTTTCATTATAAAGAACATTGTTTTGAATTTTCAAACGTGTGTCTGAAATTTGTACCTGTGAATTTTTGGGAGGATTCTACCAGAGAGCCCGACAGAACACTATCCCCACACCCACAAGGGCAATCATCAGGACAAATCCAATGCAGGGATTTCTAATTCCTTCCTGTGTTCAGGACTTTAGATTCTGCGTGAAGGAATGTGTGCTACGTGGCATAATCTCTCACTCCCCTGTGTGTGGGGGTTTATTTTCTTTCTACCATACTGTGTCAGGCCAGCCTTTCAATTCACATATTAACCTGGGGCCTGACAACTAAAACTTATGAAGAGCAGTTGCAGGAACTGGACCTGGCCAGTCTGGCAAAGAGAAGGACCAGGGGAGACACGATAGCAGTCTTCCAATATATGAAGAGCTGCCACAGAGGGGGTGGGTGGGTGTCAGGCTGTTTTCCAAAGCACCAGAAGACCAGACAAGGGTTAATGGATAGAACCTGACCAAGAAGAGATTCAACCTGGAAATACGGAGAAACTTTCTTTTCTTTTTTTTAAAATAGTTTTTATTATATTACAAATTTACAGATATGAAGAAGGAAGAGTAAATACATCATAATGTCAACATGTGATATTGAATAAGCAATTATTTTCTTTGTCTCATATAATTGTTTTATGAAAATAAATTCTATCATTTCGACAAGGTAGACATAATCTATCATAACATAAAAATAAATTTTAAACCTTCTGTCTAGATAGCTTTCTTATAGAGAGTGAGCAACCAATGAAACAGCTTGCCTGCGGTGGTTGTGAGAGCTCCAACACTTGAGACTTTTCAAGGAGATTGGACTGTCATTTGTCTGAAATCGTGTAGGAACTCCTGCCTGAGCGAGGGGTTGGACTAGATGACCTACAAGGCCCCTTCCAACTCTAGTAATCTAATCTAAACTTATTTATGTATTTATTTATTAGATTTGTATGCCGCCCCTCTCCATAGACTCGGGGCGGCTCACAGCATACAATGAAACAATTCATAACAAATCTAATAAATTTAAAAAACTTTTAAAATCCCCATTATTAAAACAGACATACACACAAACATACCATACATAAATTGTATAGGCCCGGGGGGGGGGGGGGTGCCTCAATTCCCCCATGCCTGACGGCAGAGGTGGGTTTTAAGGAGTTTACGAAAGGCAAGGAGGGTGGGGGCAGTTCTGGTTCCAGAGAGTCGGGGCCGCAACAGAGAAGGCTCTTCCCCTGGGACCCGCCAGACGACATTGTTTAGTCGATGTGACCTGGAGAAGGCCAACTCTGTGGGACCTAATCAGTTGCTGGGATTTGTGC
This sequence comes from Erythrolamprus reginae, assembly GCF_031021105.1. Classification (NCBI taxonomy): domain Eukaryota; kingdom Metazoa; phylum Chordata; class Lepidosauria; order Squamata; family Dipsadidae; genus Erythrolamprus; species Erythrolamprus reginae. The sequence continues at coordinate 5,977,568 of NC_091952.1, read as the reverse complement.
GGCAGAAGAAGGTCCCGGAGATATTCTCGTCCGATGCCATGAAGGGCTTTATAGGTCAAAAGCAACACTTTGAATTGTGACCGGAAATTGATTGGCAACCAATGCAGACTGCGAAGTTTCCGAACACTTTTCAAAGGTAGCCCCATGTAGGGATCATTACAGTAGTCGAATCTCGAGGTGATGAGGGCGTGAGTGACTGTGAGCAGTGAGTCCCGATCCAGATAGGGCCGCAACTGGTGCACCAGGCGAACCTGGGCAAATGTCCCCCTTGTCTGCCTAATTCCTGAAACCAGGCAGAATGAGATCGCAGCCACCTGGAGGGACTTAAGGGTTAACTCTAGCAACCTGCAGTAACATTGCAGACAGTCCCTGAATTATAACCACTTGTTTTATGACCAAAGTTACAACGGCACTGAAAAAAAGTGACAACTTCAACTCCTACCCTCAAAACAACGCTATAGAGAACTGCACGATAGGACAAGTATTTTTTTCTTGAATGCCATCACTCTGCTAAACAAATAATTCCCTCGACATTGTCAAACTATTCACTAAGGCTGCACTACTATTAATCTTCTGATCGTTCCCATCACCCATCTCCTCCTACAAATGACTGTATGGCTGTAACTTTGTTGTGTGCATCCTTACAATTTATATTGACCAGTTCCTAATAGGATTTGATTGTTTATTTGTACCTGGACTATCATTAAGTATTGTAACTAATGATTCTTGACTAATTTATTTTTTCTTTTATGTACACTGAGATTTAAAACCAAGATGAATTCCTTGTGTCCAATCACACTTGGCCAATAAATAATTCTATTCTGTTCTATTCTATTCTATTTTATTTGTGCTGGTGGTAATCATACGTAAATGTTCGTGAAATATTAAATAAGCCCAGAAGCCTATAAATTCTTATTATCCAGAGTAATAAAAATAAAGCAGAAAGAGAGAAAAACCGCTTTCCCCAAATATATCATGCAGATAATTGGCCGGGATAGCACAACGGACATTAATTTTCACAAAGTAATGAGGTGCGGAAACAAAGTTGAACTGAGATCAATCCAAAGCAAAACTTGCATTCAGACTTAGAAGTAAAACATCTGCTGAGATTCATATAAATTTATGGCAGCCTTCACATTAAATAGAATAACTTAAAAGCTCACATTATACATGATTTAGTGAGCGTTACCTTGCAGCAAGATGGGCAGCCTACAAATTTTATGACTGGACAAACAAACAAACAAACATGAATAAACAAACAAACAAACAAACAAACAGAATGAAGGCAATTTAATTAAATTTATTTAATTGGATTTAAGATGTTATATATTGTTTTATTATATGTTGTAAGCTGCCTTGAGTCCTCAGAGAGAGGTGGCATAAAAGTCCAATTAATAATAATTAATAAGAAGAACAACAACCACAACAACAACATGGGTAGTCCTCGACTTGTGATGTTTCATTTAGTGTTCAAAGTGACAAAGGCACTGAAAAAAGTGACTGTTTTTCACACTTAAAAAACATTGCAGCATCATTTTGCTCACATGATCAGAATCTGGATGCTTAGCAACTGGAACATAAGAACATAAGAAGAGCCAATGCTGAATCGGGCCAAAGCCCATGGAGTCCAGCATTCTGTGTCAGACAATGGCCCACCAATTGTCCATGGGGATCTTGAGCAGAAAGAGAAGGCAAGACCCTCCCTTTCCCTTGACCCCCAACAAATGGAACCCAAGGGAATCCTGCCTGCCTCAAACATAAGAGGAGGCACTTGGACATCTGTTTCAAAAACTACCTTTGATTCACTTGGCATCCATAAATCTGTCTAATCCTGACTTGAAGCTATCCAGGCTGACAGCTGTCACGACCTCTTCTGGAAGTGAATTCCATCAACCAACGACCCTCTGGGTGAAGAAATATTTCCCTTTATTTGTCCTCGCTTTCTTACCTATGAGCTTTAGGGAGGGCCCCCTCACCCTAGTATTGTGTGATAGAGGAAAGAATTTTTCTCCATCCACCTTTTCTATTCCATGCATGATTTTATACATTTCGATCAAGTCACCCCTTAAACGCTGTCTTTCAAGGCTGAAGAGACCAAGGCGTTGCAACCTGGCATCATAAGGGAGGGACTCCATTCCTTTGATCATTCTTGTTGCCCTTTTTTGCACCTTTCCCAGTTCCATTCTATCCTTCTTGAGGTGCGATGACCAGAACTGTACACAATATTCCAAGTGTGGTCTCACCATCGATTGGTACAGAGGCAATACAACACTTGCTGACCTATTTCCGATTCCCTTCTTAATCATGCCAAGCATGGAATTTGCTTTTTTTACTGCTGCTGCACACTGGATTGAGATCTTCATTGACTTGCCCACCAAAACTCCAAGATCCCTTTCTTGGATTGTCTCAGAAAGCTTTGTCCCCATCAGTTGGAAGGTATAATTGGGGTTCTTTGCCCCGATATGCATAACTTTGCACTGGCTCATATTTACGATAATTGCAATATCCTAGAGTCACGCGATCTGCTTCTGTTGATCTTCAGACAATAAAGTCAATGGGGGGCCACTTTCACTCCACAGCTGGGTTAACTAGCTTAACAATCGCAAATGATTCTCTTAATTGTAGGAATCATAGACACGAAGACATGATTTCTTGAGCAAAGCCTCGTGCAGAACACAGTCGCGAGAGCCGTCGTGGGGCTTCCAAGATTCGCCCACGTTTCTTCAACACTCCGTGGCCTGCATTGGCTGCCGATCAGTTTCCGGTCACAATTCAAAGTGTTGGTCATGACCTTTAAAGCCCTACATGGCATGGGACCAGATTACCTCCGGAACCGCCTGCTACCGTACGAATCCCAGCGACCGATAAGGTCCCACAGAGTTGGCCTTCTCCGGGTCCCGTCAACTAAACAATGTCGGTTGGCGGGCCCCAGTGGAAAAGCCTTCTCTGTGGCGGCCCCGGCCCTCTGGAACCAACTCCCCCCAGAGATTAGAACTGCCCCCACCCTCCCTGTCTTTCGTAAACTACTCAAGACTCATTTATGCCGCCCGGCATGGGGGAGTTAAGATATTCCTTCCCCCTAGGCCATTACAAGTTATGCATGGTATGTTTGTGTGTATGTTTGGTTTTATTATAAGGGGTTTGAGTTGTTTTATTAATTGGATTTCTACATGCTGTTTTTATCATTGTTGTTAGCCGCCCCGAGTCTGCGGAGAGGGGTGGCATACAAATCCAATAAATAAATAAATAAATAAAGCCTGTCCAAGTTAGGAAGACATCTCTCTGACCTGAGCAGCCTTTGTGTCTAGAAGCTCTGCTTTTCTTGGGCTTGCATTTATTTTTTATAGCAAATTTCATGTGTACACAATTACAACTGACTTACCCCAAAGATAGCTAACTAGTAACAGGTTAGTATACAACATACAGATAATACTGCGATAAGGCAGCTGAGTTAAACCCTGATTTAGTCATGTTTGGAGTAGATCTATTTAAATAATTGGGAACAGTTAGTGTGATTACATTTAAGAAAACGTTCGAGCATTAATATACTGGCATGATGTAAATTTCTCCAGTTGTTTGCTATTTCGATGGGTCAGGCACATATGGACAGAAATACACAGTAAACAGTGTATATTACCTGTGCTGATTGCTGGTTGCTGGGAAATAAATTGCTGGGAGGCAGAGGCAGATTTGTTTTTTTCTTGTTTTCCTTCCCTACAACACCCCTATACTCCAAAAAATACGGTGTGTTGATGCTTGACTTTTAAGTCATTAGCTGTCCTTTCCTTGTGTTGCCCAGCCCTGGCCTCCCAAATACTTGATAAGTAGTTGATAAGCTGTTTGTTTGTTTTGTTTACTTATTTATTTGACTTGTATGCCGCCCCTCTCCGTGGACTCTCCATGTTGGTAAATCAGTATCCTGTTGAGTAACAAGGGGTCTGTTTCCCAGGCTTCAATCCCTACCCTGGCTGTTTTTGTGCCTGCTCGTCCAACAATCTTAGTAGCTGCAAAATTGAACATATACATACATGCAGGTACAAAAACAGCATGGGAGAGGATTGAAGCCTGGGAAATAGCCGCCCTTTGGAAGGCCCCTGTGAGGACAGGGGAGCCTGGTTTGCTGTGGACCATGGAGCCATGAAGAGTCAGACACGACTTAGCGACTGAACCGTGACAACAACATGTAGTAGTTCCGTAACAGTAATCAAGATAAATGCATCTTTGAAGAAGATGAACACTCTAGAACAGCGTTTCCCAACCGGTGTGCCGTGGCAAGAGGCGGCGGAGGAAAGTGGGTGGATCGGGCGGGCAATGGGGCAGGGCGGAGAAGCCAGGGGCGCGTTTGGCCGGAGGCACCTACTGCCGCACCTCCCTGCCCCTGCCTCCCCACGGTGCCTCCGGCCAAACGCGCCCCTGGCTTCTCCGCCCTGCCCCATTGCCCGCCCGATCCGCCCACTCTCCTCCGCCGCCGCCTCCTGCCTTGGGGCGAGCAATCCGGGAGTCCGGGACTGTGTGGCTTTGCGCCATGAAGAGAAAACGGCCGACTTTTCCCTGCTGCCGTTTTCTCTTCATGGCGCAAAGCCACACAGTCCGGAACTCCGGGATCGCTCGCTTCTCCGGTCAGCAAAGCCATCTGCCCAGGAAAGCGCCGCGCTGGCCGGAAAAGCGAGCAATCTGGGAGTCCGGGACTGTGTGGCTTTCGGCCAGGCTAACGGGAGGCGGCGCGAGGCCAGGCACTGGGGACGTCTGGGAGGGCGAGGAGGCTGATGGCTGCTGCGCACTCCACTCTCTCTCCGGCTCTCTCTCGCTCTTTCTTTTTCTCTCTGTTGCTGGCGTGGTGAACGAGAGAGAAAGAGAGAGAGAGAAAAAGGAGGGGAGAGAGAATGAGAGAAAGAAAGCAAGAGAAAGAGAGGGAAAGAAAGCAAGAGAGAGAGAGAAAGGGGGGAAGGAGGGAGAGGGAAAGACATAGAGGGAGGGAAGGAGGGAGAGAGAAAGAGAGCAAAAAAGAGAGGAAGAAAGGAAGAAAGAGGGATGGAGAGAAAGAAGGGAAGGAAGGAAGAGAGAGAAAGAGGGAGGGAGAAATAGAGTGAAATGGAGGAAGAGATATTTTTTTTGTCCAAACTTTTCTTTAGCCCCCCCGTCCGTCCCCCTTCAGTGTTCCCCAGAATTTTGAAAACATGAATAATGTGCCGCGGCTCAAAAAAGGTTGGGAAACACTGCTCTAGAAACACGAGAAACAAACAAACAAGAACAATCACACAGGATCCCATTCTAATTGAGTGTCCATTAATTCCAGAAAGTAAAGTTCTGCTTAAAGTTGAATGTTGATCTTTAAAATGCTTTCTATTGTTATCTGCGATTGAACCCAGACGTTTTTGACTTTTAAACAAGTCTACCAGGCACAAACAGCCAATAATTTCAATGACATTTCTGGACACAACAAAACCGAGTGTTGGCGAGCCAAGTTTGAATTGTATCAGTGTAAATATAGCAATGACGGCAGGCAAGCAAGAAGATTTCTTGACAATGGCAAAAGAAAATAAAAGCATTGTTCCGTAACAGGAACCAGGGAGATAATGATAACTGTGGAAAATCCCTGAGTTTTTCTTCTTTCGGTATCACGGCTGTCAATATTATTTCAAGCTGGGGCACAAGTTACTCCCAAACACCATTTTCTTTTAGAGAGATAATCTGTGTCGGGAGGTTGATTAGCAACAGCTTGCCCTGGAAGACCCTGGAATCTCCCACTTTTAAAGCATTCAGGAAGCTTTGAAAAAGTTTTCCTGGAAGATCTTTAAGGTCTGGGAATTAATGCTGCCCACCCAGCTTCCTGGATGGGAAATACCACATGACATGCAATGGATTAAACCTTAAATATACATGTCCCAAAGGTGCTTTTGCAAGAGGCAACTGGACTTTCGTTTTTCCTTGAAGACGTTTCACTTCTCATCCAAGAAACCTAGATGAGGAGTATCCTGGATGAGAAGAAGTGAAACACCTTCAAGGAGAAAAAGAAAGTTCAATTGCCTCCTGAAAAAAGTACCTTTGGGACAACCATGAGCTGGATAACTGAAAACCTCCATATACACTTAGATATATTGTATATCATATTTGTTTTGCTGTAGGTTGCCATCGTGTGGGGAAACAGGAGAACAGCAGCTGTCTTGAATGCTATCAATGGATGAGAGAATACCTTCGCTATGGATTTTGCTGCATGGCTTTTTAATGTTGTTTTTTTAAATAAAGTATCTTTATTGTTTTCCAGAAATAAAAAAGAAGAAAAGAAAAAAGTTTTAAAAAAGTAAAAGAATAAGGAGTAAAAGCAGTATTTCTCACATGTTTTGTTCTAGTTTAACAGATCTTAATCCATTTCTATTACCTTTCTGATACATTTCTTTATGTTTTGTATATTTACATATAATTATCATAAATAAATTTTACTAATTGATATAGAAAGAGATACATTGAGAAGAAAAAGAGTAATAAAAGTCATACTTCCTAAGGTAATTATTATCCTTCTTTTGTATACTGATACTTTGTATTGTTACGTTTTCAGCCTTTGTTTCGAATCCATTCGTGCCATTTTCCCCAAATTCGTTTAGATTTTTTACTTTCAATCCCCTTAATTGAATTTGTCATTTCATCCATCTCAATACATTTATATATTTTATCAATAATTAAGCTCTCTGATGGAGTTTGTTCATTTTTCCATGTTTGTGCCAATGAGATTCTGACTGCAGTGCTTATATGTGTTACGAGGAAGAGCGTTTGTTTGGTATAAGATCTTTTCCAAATTCCTAAGAGTAAACCTTCTGGTGTGTATTCTATCTTCTCTTTTATAATTTCGGTGAGCCAATTATGAGTTGTTTTCCATATTCTTTGAATTTTGGGGCAGGACCACCACATATGAAAAAAGGAACCTTTTTGTTTTTTTACAATTCCAACAGGTGTCTTGTAATGTCGGATATATTTTCGCTAATCTTGATGGTGGCATATACCATCTGTAGAAGAGTTTGCAATAATTTTCTTTATATGCAGCTGACAGTGTTATTTTAGATATTGTATTCCATGATTTTTCCCAATCTTCTAAATGAATATTATGTTTTTTAATGTTTTTATTTTTTTATATTTGTATCCTGCCTTTATTTTTACAAAAACTCAAGGTAGTGAACATACACAACCACACCTTCCTTCTCCTATTTTCCCTACAACAACAACAACCCTCTGAGGCAGGCTGAAAGAGAGTGACTGGCCCAAAAGCTGCGGTCCGAAGTCAAGGACTACCTGTATATTTTCTTTCTTTCTTTCTTTCTTTCTTTCTTTCTTTCTTTCTTTCTTTCTCTTTCCTTCTCTTGTATGTTCCTCCTCTCCAAGGACTCAGGGCAGCTCACAACATATCAAAAAACAATATACAGTGGTACCTCTACCTATGAACCCCTCTACTAACGAACTTTTCTAGATAAGAACCGGGTGTTCAAGATTTTTTTGCCTCTTCTCAAGAATAAACAAATAATATAGTTGCCTGGTTTTTAAAAAAATCATGATTATGATTTTAAAATATTAACTACTTTTCTACTTGTCTTTTTGCGATGCTGCCTAAATTCATTTTATTGGGACACATGTTTATGGTATATATCATAAAAAAATAAATTATATATTAAAAAATAGCAAAATAAAATAAATAATAACTAAAATAAAATAATAAAATAAAGTAAGATAAAATAGTCAACCTGACCATATTATACTGAACTCTGGAAAGCTCCCAATCAGCAATTAAAAGAATATTAGGAATATAACAATGCATAAATATAATAAAACCATACACATTAAACACATATATCGGAAGGAAGAAAGGAAGGAGGGAGGGAGGGAGGGAGGGAAGGAAGGAAGGAAGGAAGGAAGGAAGGAAGGAAGGAAGGAAGGAAGGAAGGAAGGAAGGAAGATGACAATCTTATACTGAATTCTGGGAAGCTTTCCATCAAGGCTGGAGCAACCTTAAGCCAGTCAGGACCGAACTGCTGGCAGTGGGCAGAGTCAGTCTGCAATACCACATTCTATCCACTGCGCCACCATGACTCTAATAAATACTATTGTTGCTATTGCTTTGGCTGAAGCTGCTGTTTTCATGACCATTTTAGAGTCACCTTGACTGAAGCGGCCTATTAATTTTTTAAAAATTGATTTTTAAAAAAAGGAAATAAAACAGGACTCACATCTGCATCTCCGCAGCAAAAGTGTCAAGCGGGTAAAGTGTCCCGCTCGTCAGAATGATGCTGCGGACTCCTTGACGAACCAGGTCCTGCATGCTGTATCCGGGGCTGAAACACCAATAGCTCAAAGTCTTCCCTGCATCAAATGAACACCAAATGTTAGAGCACCTTTGAGTATCGAATTAAACATGAAGGTCATTATGTGCATGATTTTACACGTCAAGCATCTATTAACCTGGAGTGACTTTGTCTTCCTAACTTGCTAGGAAGAACTACATTTCTTACAACCTTTCTCTGGCCTATGTCAAATCTTTACAACAATGGACTCCTTGGTGCTCTCTGGGATTTTTTTATTTTTTATTTGCACATTTATTTATTTTTTATTTATTTATTTATTTATTTAATTAGATTTGTATGCTGCCCCTCTCCGAAGACTCGGGGCGGCTCACAACATAATAAAAAACAATATAACATTGCAACAAATCTAATGTAAAAAAAAAAAAGATATTGTTTCATTATTGACCTAACATCATCCACGGCAGATAAAAACGGATATTTTTAAAAAAATAAAAAACCCTGGATTTTTAAATTTTAAATCAGATTTCTTTTCATTTTTATCAAATTTATTTTAATAGTTTTGGAGTAAAAAGGAATCTATAGGTAGTTTTCTATTTAAGATACGTTAACAATTTAGTTTATTCAGCATAAATGGAGCTTAGTTACATAGCATGAGGCTCCATATTCTGCAATATTGGGACTGTCGGTGAGCCAACCGTGGGTTTTAGGAGGAGCCGTTGTGGGACAGAGATGCCAGCTGCTCTTTAAAAACTATGATTTAAATAGAGTTGATTTAAACCAAGCCTTTTTACTGGTGATTTAAATCGTGATTTAAATTGTGATTTTAAATTGCCTTGGTTTAATATTGCTTCTTCATTGCTTATTTGGCCCCTATGAAAATCATTAAGTGTCGTACCACATGATTCTTGACAAATGTATATTTTATTTTATGTACACTGAGAGCATCTGCACCAAGACAAATTCCTTGTGTGTCCAATCACACTTGGCCAATAAAATTCTATTCTATTCTATTCTATTCTATAAATTGGAGCCAGTCAGCCAGCCAGCAGAAATAGCCTGCAATACTGCACTCTAACCACTGGTTCATGCTTATGACCATTGCTATGTCCCTAATGCCATATTGCACTCTATCCAATTGGTTCATACTTATGACCATTGCTGCATCCCAAGATCATGTGATCACTTTTTGCTACCTTTTAACAAGCAAAGTCAGTGGGGTCACTTAACAAAGGGGGTTTCTAACTTAACACCTGCAGTGATTCACTTAACTGAGGCAAAGAAGGTCGTAAAACGAGGTAGAACTCAGATGTCTAACAACAGAAATGTTGGCCTCAATTGTGGTTGTAAGTTGAGGACTACCTGTACAATCATTGAAGCCGATTTAAAATGTCCATAATGGGCAGGAGAAGTTTGTCTACTTAGTCATTTAGTTGAGCTCTTCACAAATTATTAAATCCTTAACAGACCAAATTCTGGGTTCTGTTCCCAGAGTTGCTGCACGAATGGCTTTATCCATTTTAATTCTTCCCTGCAATATTATCCAAACAGAACCAAAAGAAAAACAATAAATTTCCTTTTTTTTTTTCCTTTTTCCAACGAAATCTGTGTTCTGAACTGTATGTTTACAAATTTTCTTGGAACGAAGGACAAAGCCCTGATTAAGAAGGAAGAGGGCAAAAAAAGGGTAAAAACATTGCTTCGGAAAAGCAAAGGAAAATAACTCCCCACAGGGAAACTCTGTTCATGGAACAGGCCTCTTTGTTCTTTGAAAGATGGTCATGATGGTGAACTTTTTTCCCCTTGGGTACCGAAAGCTCGTGTGCACACACTATTGCGCCTGCGCAAGTGCCCACACTCATAATTCAAGGCCCGAGGAGGGTGAAAATTGCCTCCCCTGGCGTATTATCATCAATGGTGGACGTGTAGTAAAGTTAAGCTTTATTGGAAAATGATAGAAAGAATAATAAAAGAAATAGTAAAACAGGAGATAGAAATAACCCCGGAATTTTATTTACTGGGCATAACTAATCAGAAATATAAGAAAGAAATTTTACACCTAGTTATTCATATTTTAACCGCGGCCAGGATAATTTATGCGCAAAATTGGAAAGGGGAAAATATACCTAAAGAAGAGGAAGTTATTAAGAAAATATTAGACTGCGCTGAAATGGATATGATGACAAGACGGTTAAAAGATCAAGAAGAAACAGAATTTTATGAGATATGGAACAAAGTGTATATATGGATAAACAAGAAGAAATATTAAAAGTGAAAAAATGAGACAATTGTATTAGTAGAGATATGATTTAAGAGTTACGTTAGAATTAGTTTATACAGTATATGAAGATTTACTATATAAGGTAAAACAAATTTCTTCTTTTCATTTAAAGTAATAAGCTGATTTTAAGTACTTTTGAATGTATTCTTTTTTCTGTATTGAAATTTTACTTCTAGAATAAGCGGGGAAGATACAACTCCACTTTTATGTTAAATGTATGTTTGTCAGTTTTGTCTATTTTAAGAAAATTAATAAAATATATTGAAAAAAAAAAGAAAAGAAAATTGCCTCCCCTGGCAGAGGCTTCCCTCAAGCCTGGGGAGGGCAAAAACGTCCTCCCCCACCCTCCAGAGGCCCTTCAGAAGCCAAAAATGCCCTCCCAGAGCCTCCATTTGAGCCGAAAATCAGCTGGCCGATGTGCACGTGTGCTAGAACGGGGGTTGGGGAGGACGATTTTGCCCTCCCCAGGCTTGAGGGAAGCCTCTGCAGCCTGAGAGTGGGAAAAACGGGCCTACCAGGCCCACCAGAAGTTGGGAAACAGGCTGTTTCTGATCTCCATAGGGCCTCCGGGGGGGGTGGGGGTGTCAGGGGAGGCAATTTTCACCCTCCTCGGGCCTTGAATTATGAGTGTGGGCACTTGCGCAGGCGCAATAGTGTGTGCACACGAGCTTTCGGTACCCGAGGGGAAAAAAGGTTCACCATCATGGTCATCTTTCAAAGAACAAAGAGGCCTGTTCCATGAACAGAGTTTCCCTGTGGGGAGTTATTTTCCTTTGCTCTTCCGAAGCAATGCTTCTGCCCTTTTTTTGCCCTCTTCCTTCTTAATCAGGGCTTTGTCCTTCGCTCCAGGAAGATTTGTAAACATACAGTTCAGAACACAGATTTCGTTGGAAAAAGGGGAAAAAAAGAAATTTATTGTTTTTCTTTTGGTTCTGTTTGGATAATATTGCAGGGAAGAATTAAAATGGATAAGGCATTCATGCAGCAACCCTGGGAACAGAACCCAGAATTTGGTCTGTTAAGGATTTAATAATTTTGTGAAGAGCTCAACTAAATGACTAAGTAGACAAACTTCTCCTGCCCATTATGGACATTTTAAATCGGCTTCAATGATTGTGCAGGTAGTCCTCAATGAACTGTTGTAAGTTTAGGATTGCCTGTATTAAAGAATGTTTCTTCCTTGGGCTTCTGTGTGTCAGTTGTGCATCTGTCATCTGTCCCTTATTTTGGCCTATCTTTCTCTCCAGTGTTATTACGACAGGCAGTTCTCGACCTACGGCCACGATTAAGACTTCCTGGACTTTTCAGTCCAGGAAAGGACACAACTGACCCACAGAAGCCCAAGGAAGAAACATTCTCTAATACAGGTAGTCCTAAACTTACAACAGTTCATTTAGTGACTGTTCAAAGTTATGACGGCGCTGAAAAAAGTCAGATGACTGTTCTTTCACATGACTATATTGTATTGGCAGTTCTGTGTTGGCAAAAACTTCAGAAGAGAAGGATTTAGGGGTAGTGATTTCTGATCTCAAAATTGGTGAACAGTGCAGTCAGGCAGTAGGGAAAGCAAGTAGAATGCTTGGCTGCATAGCTAGAGGTATAACAAGCAGGAAGAGGGAGATTGTGATCCCACTGTATTGAGCGCTGGTGAGACCACATTGGGAATACTGTGTCCAGTTCTGGAGACCTCGCCTACAAAAAGATTTTGATAAAATTGAATGAGTCCAAAGACGGGCTACAAAAATGGTGGAAGGTCTTAAGTATAAAACGTATCAGGAAAGGCTTAATGAACTCCATCTGTATAGTCTGGAAGACAGAAGGAAAAGGGGGGACATGATCGAAACATTTAAATATGTGAAAGGGTTAAATAAGGTTCAGGAGGGAAGTGTTTTTAACAGGAAAGTGAACCCAAGAACAAGGGGGCACAATCTGAGGTGAGTTGGGGGAAAGATCAGAAAATATCATTTAACTGAAAGAGTAGTAGATGTTTGGAACAAACTTCCAGACGATGTGGTTAGTAAATCCACAGTGACTGAATTTAAATATGCCTGGGATAAACATATATCCATCCTAGGATAAAATATAGGAAATAGTAGTAGGTCTCTAGAACTGAACACAGTATTCCAAATGTGGTCTCACCAGCACTCTATATAGCGGGATCATAATCTCCCTCTTCCTGCTTGTTATACCTCTAGCTATGCAGCCAAGCATCCTACTTGCTTTCCCTACCGCCTCAGCCAACAAATGCTCTGTCCTGCACATTGGTAAAAATAATCAGAACACCAAATACAAGCTGAATAAACAAGACCTTACAGACAACCCTCACTGTCAAAGACCTTGGAATACTCATATCAAATGACCTAAGTGCCAAAGCCCATGGCAACAACATCACCAAAAAGGCTTCAAGAGTTGTTAACCTAATCCTACGTAGCTTCTTCTCTGGTAATATCACACTACTAAACAAAGCATACAAAACTTTCGCCAGACCAATCCTTGAATACAGCTCATCTGTCTGGAACCCACACTGCATTTTGGACATGAATATATTAGAAACTGTCCAGAGATACTTTATGAGAAGAGTTCTCCACTTCTCTTCTCTCAATAGAATACCTTACACAACCAGACCTTAAATCCTGGGCTTAGGAAAGTTTAGAACTTGGCAGAAGGTTTATTGTTGGTGGAATAAAAGGAATGTTTAACGACGTTGAAGTATAAAGTTTAATAGTTACATTTATTAGATATAGAATAGATTACATAAAGATATTTTACAGAAATGTTTACTTTTCTGAATTGATCTGAATTATAATTAATTTTCTTTTCTGTACTAAGATGACTTCAATACTGAGTGGAGCAATTGTAGCCCCTTTTTATGTTATCTGTTATGTTTTGTTTATTTTATGTTTGTCTGTCTTGTTAGGTCTTTTTATTTATTTATTATTTATTTTTATTCAATTTTTATGCCGGCGTTCTCCTTAGACTCAGGGCGGCTTACAACATGTTAGCAATAGCACTTTTAAAAACAGAGCCAGCCTATGGCCCCCACAATCCTGGTCCTCATTCTACCCACCTCGGAAGGATGGAAGGCTGAGTCAACCTTGAGCCGGTGATGAGATTTGAACCACTGACCTTCAGATCTACAAGTCAGCTTCAGTGGCCTGCAGTATAGCACTCTACCTGCTGCGCCACCCCGGCTCATATAATAAAATAAAATAACAAAAATATTTTTTTTTTTTAAAAGAGAAAAGTTTAGAACTACGTCGCCTTCGGCACGACCTAAGTATAACTCATAATATTATCTGCTACCTCATCCTACCTGTCAACGACTACTTCAGCTTCAACCACAACAATACAGGAGTACACAACAGATACAAACTCAAAGTGAACCACCTCAAAGCTGACTGTAGAAAATACGACTTTAGCAACAAGGTGGTTAATGCCTGGAACTCACTACCTGACTCTGGTTTCAAACCCCCAAAACTTTACCCTTAAATTTATTTATTTATTTTTTATTTATTATTTAGATTTGTATGCCGCCCCTCTCCGCAGACTCGGGGCGGCTCACAGCAAGATACAGCAATCATGACAAATCCAAATAAATTTAAAAGATTTTAAAAGATTTAAAAAGAACCCCATTTATTAACAAACACACACACAAACATACCATGCATAAATTGTACATGCCCGGGGGAGGTGTTTCAGTTCCCCCATGCCTGACGGCAAAGGTGGGTTTTAAGGAGTTTACGGAAGGCAGGGAGAGTAGGGGCAGTTCTAATCTCTGGGGGGAGTTGGTTCCAGAGAGTCGGGGCCGCCACAGAGAAGGCTCTTCGCCTGGGGCCCGCCAACCGACATTGTTTGGTTGACGGGACCCGGAGAAGGCCCACTCTGTGGGACCTAATCGGTCGCTGGGATTCGTGCGGCAGAAGGCGGTCTCGGAGATATTCTGGTCCAGTGCCATGAAGGGCTTTAAAGGTCATAACCAACACTTTGAATTGTGACCGGAAATTGATTGGCAGCCAATGCAGACTGCGGAGTGATGGCGAAACATGGGCATACCTGCTGACTCACTTGATTCCTAAGAGGTCAGTAAATGGTGTGCATAAGAGCATGAGGGTGCCTGCCATCCCTGTCCAATTGTTATATCTACGTATATTTCAAATACGTACTTGACAAATAAACAAAACAAAACAAAATAAATGTGTTTAACCTCCAGGTTACCTTGTTTTTTAAAGGGCAATGAATTCCACAAACCGGTGTTGGATTTCCATTTCATATTGCTGTCATCAAGATGGATATGGACCTTGGGAATGAGGAAGAAGAGGATAACTTTGTTTGTTTATTTGTTTAGATTTGTATGACAAACCCCCCCCCCCCCCCCCCGAAGGACTCTGGTCATCAAAGAACAGGAAATGAAACTGCATCACGATGTCTCAAGGGGGCCTATACGTCCATAAAAGGAATGCAAAACACCATCTTATATAATTTGCATTCCATAAGAGTTTTTAGGTCCATCTACTCGGATGAATGTGAACCGAATCCTTTAGTTTACAATTTCCGCCCTTCCGAGTTAGAAATATCTATTTGGGAGTCAGCGTAAAGGAGAACTTGAGTAATTTCCCAACCCAAATAAACATTTTCAGGGGAACTAAACTGTCAGCTCAACTAAAAACATCTTAAGCCACCAAAGAATACTGGCAAATAGGAAAACACCACGGGTGTTGAACAAAGCTCTGGAAATGAAAACAACTCCTAAAAATAAACCATGTTTATGAAAAGCTGTCTCTTTGTTTTTCAAAAGCCTACAGTCCTTTTTGTTTCGCTGCATTATCTAATAGCTATTTTAGTTACTTGTATCTCACCCTTATTATTTTTATAAGTAAGGCAGCAAGCATGCCTAATATTCCTTATTCCTCCTGTCTTCCCCACAACAATGACCCTGCGAGGTGCAGTAAATTGGGCTGGGAGAAAGAGACTGGCTCAAAGTCACCCAGCCAGCTTCCGTGGCTAAAGTTGGGACTAGAACTCATCATCTTCTGGTTTCTAGCCAAACTGGCTTTTGACCTCATTACATCAGTGTTTCTCAACATTGGCAACTTTAAAATATGTGAATTTCAACTCCCAGAATTATTCTAAAGTTCAACCAATCGGTCAGAATAGAGCTGCAAGAGACCTTGGAGGTCTTCTAGTCCAGTCTCCTGCTCAAGGAGGAAACCCTATATCAGTGATGACAAACCTGTTTCCTCCCAGGAGATTCCTAGAAAGGCCCTACAGAGGCTTCTCCTTGCCATTTCGGGCCCTGTTTCCTCCCAAGAGATTCCTAGAGAGGCCCCACAGAGGCTTCTCCCTGCCTTTTCTGGCCCCGTTTCCTCCTAGGAGATTCTTAGAGAGGCCCCACGGAGGCTTCTCCACGCCTTTTCTGGCCCTGTTTCCTCCCAGGAGATTCCTAGAGAGGCCCCACAGAGGCGTCTCCCTGCCTTTTCTGGCCCTGTTTCCTCCCAGGAGATTCCTAGAGAGGCCCCATGGAGGCTTCTCCCTGCCTTTTCTGGCCCTGTTTCCTCCCAGGAGATTCCTAGAGAGGCCCCACGGATGCTCCTCCCTGCCTTTTCCGGTTACAGTTTCGGAGGCTCGGGTTTTGTAAGTGGAAAATGGTTCTTGAGAAGAGGCAAAAAAATCTTGAACACCCGGTTCTTATCTAGAAAAGTTTGTAAGTAGAGGCGTTCGTAGGTAGAGGCACCACTGTTAAAGGCTGGACCCACAGTAGGCTGTTGCCTACTGTGTATCACTTAATAAAATCATTGCTGTTTCCAATAACATACATATTCTGTCTGCTTAAATCCACTAACAGTGGTAGTAAATGTTTCCCTCTTTGGGTCTGTCTTTGGCCTCCAGCTTTGTCAATGGATCAAATTTCTGCTTCAGTGTGATTACGTTCTGGTTTTTGGTTTAAAGTAATAAAAATTATTCTGCAATGGCATCAAGTATCTGGAAGACATCACACCCATAATTCAAGGCTGTATATGTGTAAGGGCTGTCAAGAAACAGATGAATTGCATTTTAGAAAAGAGTAACTAACAGCCAGTTTGGTCTAGTAGCTAAGGAACCAGGCCAGAAACCAGGAGACAGGGAATTCTAGTCTCACATTAGGCCCGGAAGCTGTGGGGTGATTTTGAGTCAATCATTAGGAGGCTCTGAGTTCTAAGTTCTAATCCTGCCTTAGGCATAAAAGCCACTGGGTGACTTTGGACCAATCAGCAGGAGACCGACTTCCAGTTCGGTTTTAAGAATGGAAGTCAGCTGAGCAACTTTGGACCAGTCCTCTCTCTTAGCCCATCCCACCTCAGAGGATTGGTGTTCTGGAGAAAATAGGGAGGAGTATTAGATATGTTCACCGTCTTCAGTTATTTACGAAAATAATAAAACTGGTACCAAAAAAGTATTTTAAAACTCCAGCGGTTGAACTGAAGATCTGTGAAATCTGTGCTTTCCATTTCCTTAAAATGTAGTGGCCATTTAAATTTAATTTAATTTAATGCATTCGATTTAGTTGCTGTTTAATTTCAAACAATTCTTGCTTAGTGTATTGAAAGCATTTGGAAACCTGTTGTGGTTAGTTCTGGCCCAGCTCCTGCCCCAAGGACTGTGGATGTGGGGGAGACATCCACATGCTGCAGGCCTGTTTTGCCCCTGGTAGAATCTGCTGATGAAGGCTCCTCTGACCAAGAAGACATGAGTGACAGGGAGGAGGAGAGTGTGGCAGACAGCTCAGAAGGAGATCAATTCTCTAGCTCCTCCTTGGATTCAGAACAAGAGTTAATGATACAGCCACGCATGCGGAGAGCGATGCATAGGCAACAACAACTGAGAGAGTATTATCAAAGAAAATGAGGCCACCTGTGGTTGGGTGGGGCTGTGGTCATTAGTGAGGCTGCTATAAATAGCAGCCTGTGGGTTTGGCCATTGTGGAGGATTATCTGATCATTGTGTTGTGTGACTGCTTTACTGACTTTGACCTTTTGTGTGCTGATTTTTCCCCGCTTTGAAACTAAACCAGAGCAAAGTGTGTTTCACTTTGTGAAAGAAGAAGGACTGTGAGTTGCCTCACAGCTGCAAGCTAAGTATCACAGGACTGATAAGGGACTTGTATAAATTACCAGTTTGTTTGGAGACGAGTGCTCTTTGCTATACCAAAAGAGGGCTTGGTTTTAGTGACTTTTCATTATAAAGAACATTGTTTTGAATTTTCAAACGTGTGTGTGTCTGAAATTTGTACCTATGAATTTGTGAGAGGAGTGTACCAGAGAGCCCGACAGAACAGAAACCATACTCTGATTTTCTAGCAGCTAAAGAATATATCACAAGGGCGATACTTACCTTATAGTATTTTGATGCCACATGGCCTGGTACTATGCCAGATGCTCCTTCTGATAGACCAAAATGAAAAGCAATCTACATTAGAAGGAAAAAACTAGAATTAAATAGTTGACAAATCCAGCCACATTTCTAGTAAAATAATGTAATGTTGGGCTCAATTGTGGTTGTAAGTCAAGGAAGAAGCACTACTTTGGCCTTTGCGACCAAGCATTCTGAGACAAACTGGGGTTGTAAAAAATTACTGAAACTAAATTTATTTATTTATTTACTTACTTACTTACTTACTTACTTACTTACTTACTTACTTACTTACTTACTTACTTACTTACTTACTTACTTATTGGATTTGTATGCCGCCCCTCTCCGCAGGCTCAGAGCGGCTAACAACAGCAATAAAACAGCATATAACAAAATCCAATACTAAAAACAGTTAAAAACCCATTATATAAAAACCAATCATACATACAGACATACCATGCATAAAATTGTAAAGGCCTAGGGGGAAGTGTATCTCAGTTCCCCCATGCCTGGCGGCAGAGGTGGGTTTTAAGCAGCTTTTGAAAGGCAAGGAGGGTGGGGGCAATTCTGATCAGGAGTTGGTTCCAGAGGGCCGGGGCCGCCACAGAGAAGGCTCTTCCTCTGGGTCCCGCCAAGCGACATTGTTTGGTTGACGGGACCCGGAGAAGACCCACTCTGTGGGACCTAACTGGTCGCTGGGATTCATGCAATAATAGGTGGGATGAGGGTTTTTTTTGCTCCTGCTGTGAAACTGCCTAATGCTTCGCTCCGAATTTACTATTCCTTTTACTATTTTCGTTTTATAATTTTTTAAAAAATTGTAATGAGGATGATCAAAGCAGCCCTTGGGTGGGGGATGTGTTTGAAAGAACAGAAGGGTGGGAGAGAAATAATTTTATGCAAAAAAAAGATTATTAAATTCTCTGAAGGAAGATAGATTCTTAACCAGGTCAATAAATAAATAGAATTGTGATCATGGCAAGGTGCTGCGATGGCCACCACTGCGAGGACGGACATTCTAAGTCCCCTTCATTCAGCAGAGTTGTAATTTCGAAGGGTTGCTTTACAAAAGGATGTTAAATGAGGCCTGGCTGTACTTCTGCCTGTTTAATGAGTTTAGATTTTAATGAACAGTGCATAAGCCTAGAAAATGAGTTAATTTGAGAATCAGGTCAAGCACATACTGTACTATCAATGCAATTACAAGATAGGAATGGTGGAGCCACTGGCTTTGTAGTTCATTATACTAATGCAGTTAATTTTTTTTTAAAAAGACTTTCCCCGATGAGAAAAAGCATAATTCAATGAGTACAGAGTTAAAAGAGACCTTGGAGGTCTTTTAATCCAACCATGGTTTCTTGTCCTGCATTCTGCTGCTTTGGAGAATAATTTGACACCACCGCCCCCTTCTTTGTGGCAGCCCCTCAAGTAATGGAATACTGCTATCATGTCACCCCTAGTCCTTTTCTTCGTTAAACTAGACCAGTGATAGCGAACATTTTTCCCCTCAGGTGCCAAAATGCATGCGCACATGCATGGGTGCCCACACCCATAATTCAATGCCTGGGGAGGGCGAAAACAGTTCCCCCCGCCGCCCGGAGCTCCTCTGGAGGCCTGTTTCCCAACTTCTGGTGGGCCCAGTAGGCTCATGTTTCGCCCTCCCTGGAGCTGGGGAAGGATAAAAACACCTTCCTTCTTTCCCCCAGAGGCTCCCTGGAAGCCAAAAACCCTCCCAGAGCCTCTGTGCAAGCCAAAAACCAGCTAGCCGGCACACGCATGCACACTGGAGCTGAGCTAGGGCAACAGCTCGCGTGCCAGCAGATATGGCTCCATGTGCTACCTGTGGCATCCGTGCCATAGGTTCGCCATTACTGGACTAGACTGTAACTGTTCTTCATTTGTTTTATTCTCCAGGCCTTTAAATGCTGCAATGAAATAGCTACTTCTGTTTTTTAATTTTTTTATTTTGCTAATGTACACATTATGTATGTGGCACTGTATGTACCTACACTAGGGCTGAAAACAACTTGATGGTACAGAATCAATGATGGCTATGTTACAGTACATATCACCGTAAAGTCTAAAGCGATGTTTTACAAACTCAGCAAATTTAAGATATGTGGATTTCAACTCCCAGAATCCTTAGCCAGGATATAATGGAAGTTTAGACATCATAAGGTTGCTGAACGTGAAGAATACTAGTGTAACAATTGTAGTCAGATTATTTTTGACCAAACAGTATATCTCTTTTATCCTGATTAATTCAGTGTAAAGTGTAGCTTGGAGAGTCATCTAGTGGTGATTAGGAAAACATCAAGAATGATGTACACCAAGAATAAAAATATACTTTTATATACAGTGATCCCTCGATTTTCGCGGGTTCAAACTTCGCGAAACGGCTATACCACGGTTTTTCAAAAAAAATAAATTAAAAAATACTCCGCGGTTTTTTTCCTATACCACGGTTTTTCCCACCCGATGACGTCATACGTCATCACCAAGAGTCACTTCTCTCTCTCTTTCTTTCTTTCCTGTCATTCTCTGCTTCAATCATTTTCTCATTTCTCTTTTTTTCTCCCCTTTTTTCTACCATTTCTCTCTCTCTCTCTACCTTCCACTCTCCCCCCTCTTGCTCTCTCTCGCTCTCTCTCTTTCTCCCCCTCTCTCTCCCTC
Source organism: Erythrolamprus reginae (assembly GCF_031021105.1). NCBI lineage: Eukaryota > Metazoa > Chordata > Lepidosauria > Squamata > Dipsadidae > Erythrolamprus > Erythrolamprus reginae. The sequence continues at coordinate 5,956,943 of NC_091952.1, read as the reverse complement.
TCTGTGAGAACGCCTGCCCTGCCTCTCCTGCAGCCCCCTCGCTGACAGCTGGGACGAAAGCGCTCTCAGCTAAGGGACTGTGAGAGGGGAGGGGCGGGCATTCTCAAAGCGCTCAGAGCGGAGAGCGGCTGAACGAGGAGGATAAGAAGCCGTAGCCACCAGCGCTGCTGCAGGAGGACCCATGTCCCAAGAAAGCCGGTGAGAGGGGCGGATCGGGCAGGCGGGGGTTAGCGGCGAGGGGGCCGGAGGCGCTTGGGGGGGCAGGGGGCGGCCGACATTCAAAACAATCTTTGCCGGCCTCCGCACTTTCGTCGCTCCCCACCCCCAACTTCAAGCCCGGCTCCTTGCGCGGCCTTGGAAAAGGGTGCGTGAGGGTAGGTTTTGGCTGTCCATAGCCAAAAATAGTGTTTTTACTTCCGCATCTCTACTTCGCGGAAATTCGACTTTCACGGGCAGTCTGGGAACGCAACCCCCGCGAAAATCGAGGGATCACTGTATTTAATTTGAGAACTGAAAGTTTACCTGAATTGCATCTATGACTTTATGCAATCCTGCGGTGTTAGTGAATATCCCAGAACCTAGAATAAACAAATATGAAAACAGTATTTCTATATACAGTATAGCCAAAAAAAACCCATGCATATGACAAACATCCATTGAATATACTGTACTGTTTCCCCTGTTTTGTTATTCACGACCAAACATACTGCAAGTTTAGAAGATTGAACAGGTCCAAAGACGGGCTAAAAAAATCGTGGAAGGTCTTAAGCATAAAACTTATGAGGAAAGACTTAATGAACTCAACCTGTATAGGTTATGCTTAAAACTTAAAAACACTTCCCTCCTGAACCTTATTTAACCCTTTAACATATATAAATGTCTCAATCATGTCCCCCCTTTTCCTTCTGTCCTCCAGACTATACAGATTGAGTTCTTGAAGTCTTTCCTGATACGTTTTATGCTTGAGACCTTCCACCATTCTTGTAGCCCGTCTTTGGACCCGTTCAATTTTGTCAATATCTTTTTGTAGGTGAGGTCTCCAGAACTGGACACAGTATTCCAAATGGGGTCTCACCAGCGCTCTATATAAGGGGATCACAATCTCCCTCTTCCTGCTTGTTATACCTCTAGCTATGCAGCCAAGCATCCTACTTGCTTTTCCTACTGCCGGTCTTCCCAAGCACCAGCTGTGCCTCAGTCTTCAACTGAATGTGATTGAAATGTGGGTAATAACACATAGTTGAGTGTGTGATCATATGGTGAACTGGGGAGCATGCGTAACAACAGTACATCATTCAGCCATGCAATTAAATGACACAGGACGTTACAATAGACACCAGGGCTCCAGCAAGTATGGGGAAAACAAAACTGATACACTAAATGGAAACACACTCACCATTTTGTAATTCAATTCAAATTGAAAGGTTACAAACAGAGGAAACGCTCCAGAACATTTTAACAATTTCTTGTCAATTTGATATGACTCAGATACTGACAGGGTTCACAGTACAGCCAATGTAGGAATCAAATTAATTGAGTTAATTTTAATTCATGCATCTCAAAGGTTTTGGAGTTAACTTCCTTTAATATTAACTGGCATAAGCATGTGCTCAGAAGTCTTCAAACAGTTTTGTTTGCTCTCGGTTTTAAGAGGAGTGCATAAGTGGATTATTTGGAAACGGAAAATTGGATTTAGCAGGTCGAAACCTGTCAAAAATGCTTAACATATTCCATAGAAATGGTTTCAAAATAATCCATCATTAATGGATAAATAATCCCCACCTTCAAAAAAAACCCCTTTTAATTGTTCCACTGGAAAATGTGGGCTCATTGTGGCTATGTATTCTTTTTAAAACGCTCTAGATTTTTAATTAGATTTAACCTGATTTGGGGAGCATTTCAACAAGAAGAGAGAGAAGCTAAAAGGATGAGAGGGGGATCCTAAGATGCTTAAAAGCTTGTCTAACTCAGGGGTCAGCAGCCCACGGCTCTGGAGCCATGTGTGGCTCTTTTATCCCTCTGCTGCGGCTCCGTCACTCAAAATATGCATCACACCTGCAACATCCACCGAAGCACAATTTTTAAGCTTTTTGGCCCCCTGTAGGCCAATCATGGATAAATCCAAGAAAAGTTTCAGAAGATAACAGAACCTTTAATTCAACTATATATGCTAGTTTTGTGGCCGTTCAGGAAATAGCCATGCATGGGAAGAGTTTTTAAGGTTGCCAACCCCAGTCTAATTCAACAGCTCCCAACTTTTGGGGCACCAGGGGTTGGTTACATGGGGAGGGGAGGGGGTTCCACAGACTGGAGGGGGCATGGTTTCATGTGCAGCCCTGTTTCTGGCATGCTGCAGCCAGTCCACAGACCAGGAGTTGGGAATCCCTGGTCTAATCTTATATGGGCATTTTATAGAGCTATTATCCCTTACCCTAATATCATCAAAGCAGCCAGTTCCAGTTATTGTTATGGCCTTGTTTATACCAATCATAATTCCTGGGCGGTTTCAAAGTCAGCTCAGTGCAGGTAACCCTCGACTTACAACACTTCATTTAGTGACCTTTAGAAGTTACAACTAGAAACATAGAAGACTGACGGCAGAAAAAGACCTCATGATCTATCTAGTCTGCCCTTATACTATTTTCTGTATTTTATCTTAGGATGGATATATGTTTATCCCAGGCATGTTTAAATTCAGTTACTGTGGATTTATCTACCACGTCTGCTGGAAGTTTGTTCCAAGGATCTACTACTCTTTCAGTAAAATAATATTTTCTCACGTTGCTTTTGATCTTTTCCCCAAATAACTTCAGATTGTGTCCCCTTGTTCTTGTGTCCACTTTCCTATTAAAAACACTTCCCTCCTGGACCTTATTTAACCCTTGAACGTGTTTAAATGTTACGTTTTATGCTTAAGACCTTCCACCATTCTTGTAGCCCATCTTTGGACCCGTTCAATTTTGTCAATATCTTTTTGTAGGTGAGGTCTCCAGAACTGAACACAGAAGTCCAAATGGGGTCTCACCAGCGCTCTATATAGCAGGATCACAATCTTCCTCTTCCTGCTTGTTATACCTCTAGCTATGCAGCTAAGCATCCTACTTGCTTTTCCTACCGCCCGACCACACTGCTCACCCATTTTGAGAAATCACTACCCCTAAATACTATTATTATCTTCTTTTTCCATCCCTGTCTCCTCCCCCCTTGTGTGTGTGTGTGTGTGTGTGTGTGTGTGTGAACTCTTGAACCATTTCCAATTAGAGGTGAGCTATTGGAAATGGTTCAAGAGTTCTCTCTCACACACACACACACAAACAGCTGGGGGGGGGTTTCTCTGTTATTATTTGGGTGCTTTTTACCATATGCTTTAAATCAAGAGTCATTTCTCTCTTTCTCTCCCCCCCTCTTGCTCTCGCTCTCTCTCTCTGTCTTGCTCTCTCTCTCTCTCTATTGCTTTCTTTCTCTCTCACTCTTTCTTTCTATCTCTCTTGCTTTCTTTCTCTTCTCTCTTGCTATCTCTCTTTCCCCTCCTTTTATCTCTCTCTCTCTTTCTCTCTTGTTTTCTTTCTCTCTCTCTATTGCTTACTTTCTCTTCTCTCTTATCTCTCTCTCCCCCCTTTCATCTCTCTCTTTCTCTCGTTTTCTTTCTCTCTCTCTATTGCTTTCTTTCTCTTCTCTCTCTTGCTATCTCTCTCTCCCCCCTTTTATCTCTCTCTCTCTTTCTCTCTTGTTTTCTTTCTCTCTCTCTATTGCTTTCTTTCTCTTCCATGGGAAGCGCGCACCCATGGAAAAGGCTGCGCGGGGGGTATTTGGGGGGCGCGCGCATGCACGCACGCAGCTTACGGGGAACGGTGCCCCTGTGGTCCCGTCAACTGCATTGCTTAGCTGACGGGACCTGGAGGAGGCCAACTCTGTGTGCTCTAATTGGTCTGTGGGAGGTATGTGGATTGTGAGGGCAATACACTGGCTCTGTTAAGAAGCACTATTGCTAACATGTTGTAAGCCGCCCTGAGTCTAAGGAGAAGGGCAGCATAAAAATTGAATAAATAAATAAATGTGGCAAGAGATGGTCCCGTACATAAATTGCTGCAGTGGTTAAGTTAGTAACACGCTAGTTATGTGAATCTGGCTTCTCCATTGACTTGGTTTGCCAGAAGGTCATAAAGGGTGGTCACGTGACCCCGGAACACTGCAACCATCATTATTATTCCCATTTTTCATCCTCCCCCCAAGACATTTTTTTCTCGTTAAAAAAAGGGGGTGGGTCTATACTTACGGCCAGGTAAATACTGCGCAATTTGTTCCAGCGATTCCAGGAGAGAATTCTGGGTTTGGTATGTGATTTGAGCCTTTGCGAACAACTCGAATATGTAGCTAGAGATTCAAGCAGAAACATATGGTTAAGTCAGTATTTTTAGTACATCCTGAAAGGAAGCATCTTTCCTTTCTCTGTAGGATGAAAACCATGCTGTTAATCTTCGCTTACAAAATCCGATTATCTTTTTTTTTTTTTAGCTTGCCATAAAACATCACTGCGCCACCCACACTTGACATTGGATTAAAAAAAAAGGTGGGGGGGAAGGAAGACAAAATATTACACTTGATGTCTCTATGCCTCACTGGAAGTATAAGAGCAGAAAGCTCAGCCTCATTCTGCAACAGTTTAACCCAGGTTTACCTGCAAAGATCAGCGGTGCATCTATTCTGAAATAACGTTCTGATTGAACAAGAGGGAAATCGATGTGTTTACGCACAAATGTTTCAGACTAATATTGCTCTTCGAGTTTGTAGTATTGTGGTTGTTCTTTATCCTGAGTTCTCCCATTTCTCTTAGGCTTAGCATCAAAGGTAGATTCATTCATTCATTCATTTATTCATTCATTCATTCATTCATTCATTCAATCAATCAATTTAATTTTTTTTATGCCACCCTTCTCCTGACTCAGGACGGCTTACAACATGTTAGCAATAGCACTTTTTAACAGAGCCAATCCGGGTCCTCATTTGACCCACCTCGGAAGGATGGAAGGCTGAGTCAACCTTGAGCCGGTGATGAGATTTGAACCGCTGACCTGCAAATCTAGCAGCCAGCTTTAGTGGCCTGCAGTACCGTACTCTACCCACCTTGGCTCATCCAGATAGTACTGTGTTTTCCCCAAAATAAGACCCTGTCTTATATTTTTTTTCAGGGTGTCCAGGGGGAAAGCATTTTGAAATCCCCTGATATTTCCTTGACATTTCCCTGTAACTTGCGATCTACCTACTTAAGGCACGGTCGTAGATGACATCATATCAAATGGCTGAGCCGTGGAGAAATATTGGTAGCTGAGGAAGCAAGTTGTTGTCATAGTTATGCTCATTTTTGCTTGACTCTGCCAGGCAGTGCGATCTGTTTTGTTTGTTTTTTTTACTTTACACGATTTTTCCCTGACTTTTAAACATTTTAATACAGTTTGTTTTTTTCCCCCTGATTTATTTTGTTTTTTCCCCACAAATTTCCTGATAATTCCCTGATATTTCTTGAACCGCTGACTTCCCTGATAATTCCCAGGTTTCACTGTTTTCCAGGTTTGCTGAACACCCTGAAATAAGCGCTTAGTCTTATTGTCATGCACTCAAAAGCCCGATTGGGCTTATTATCAGGAGATGTCTTATTTTGGGGGAAACACAGTACTATAGGGCAGAGTATACATAAGAACATATGGTATGGTATATTTGTGTGTATGTCTGCTTTAATATTTATTTATTTATTTATTTATTTATTTATTTATTAGATTTGTATGCCGCCCCTTTCCGTGGACTCGGGGCGGCTCACATCACAATAAAACAATTCATAACAAATCTAATAATATATAATATAAAATTTAAAATAGTTAAAAAACCCCATTTTTAAGCAGACATACCTACAAACATACCATACATAAATTATATAGGCCCGGGGGAGATATCTCAATTCCCCCATGCCTGACGAGTTTAACGGGTTTTTAAAAATGTTTTTAAATTATTAGATTTGTCTTGAATTGTTTTATTGTTGTTGTAAGCCGCCACGTCTACGGAGAGGGGCGGCATAAGATCTAATAAATAAGTAAGTAAGTAAGTAAGTAAGTAAGTAAGTAAGTAAGTAAGTAAGTAAATAAATAAATAATAAATAAATAAATAAGAAGAGCCCTGCTGAATCAGGCCAAAGCCCATTGAGTCCAGCATTCTGTGTAACACAGTGGCCCACCAATTGTCTATGGGGATCTTGAGTAGAAAGAGAAGGCAAAGCCCTCCCGTTCCCTTGACCCCCAACAAATGGGACCTAAGGGAACCCCGCCCTCCTCAACCAACATAGAGGCGGCCCTTGGACATCCGTTTCAATAACCGATACACTTGGCATCCATGAATCTGTCTAATCCTGCCTTGAACCTATCCAGGTGGACAGCTGTCACAACCTCTTCTGGAAGTGAATTCCATAAACCAAGGACCCTCTGGGGAAAGAAATATTTCCCTTGATTTGTCCTCACTTTCTTACCTATGAACTTTAGGGAGGGCCCCCTTGTCCTGGTATTGTGTTATCGAGAAAAGATTTTTTCTCCATCCACCTTTTCTATCCCATGCATGATTTTATACACTTCGATCAAGTCACCCCTTAAACACCGTCTTTCAAGGCTGAAGAGACCTGCCCTCGCAGTGACCGCAAGTTCCACATCAAATTCTACATCAGGCGTCCACAACCCCTGGGCTATTACCTGGCCATGGCCTATTCGGAACCAGACCACATGAGAGGCAAACCAGTGTATGTGTGCAGCTCCACTCGCACAAGCAGCGCCCCAAAAGTTTTTCTTCTCTCCTGAGTGAGTGGAGCTGCAGGGAAGCTGGCAGGGAAGGTTGCAGGTTGCAATCACGTGACGTCTTGCTTAACAACCGTAGTGATGCACTTAACGACCATACCAAAAAAATAAATAAAGGTCATACAATCAAGTGCGGTCTTGGGATGCCTTGCTTAATGAGGAGTTTGGGGTTGGAACAAGCTGGCCGAAAGAGAAGCATAGAAAAAATAAAGTTTACAGTAAGACGAAGTTGGAAGAGATGTGTCGTTTTTTAAAAATTGAAACATACCTTCCTTCTCTCGTGAATCCATTTCCATTCGATGAGAGTTCTACCTCGTCAATAGCACTTTCTAGCTGCAGGAGAATCCCTTTATGGCACATAAAGGAAAAAGAGGTAAAAATTTAATGTGGTTATTGATGGATGCTCAATGGGGTTCGGAGGGAACCCTCTCTGTTTCCCTCAGGCCAGGCAAATTGATTGATTGATTGATTGATTGATTGGATTTATATGCCACCCCTCTCTGAGGACTCTGCTCCTCTGTTTTCCTGACCAACCAGGGGTCCCATCTGTTTAATCAGAAGCAACATGAGAAAATATTATTTCACTGAAAGAGTAGTAGATGCTTGGAACGAACTTCCAGCAGACGTGGTTGGTAAATCCACAGGAACTGAATTTAAACATGCCTGGGATAAACACAGATCTACCCTAAGATAAAATACAGGAAATAGTATAAAGGCAGACTAGAGGGGCCAGGCGGCCTTTTTCTGCTGTCATGTCAATATTCTATGTTTCTATTAATCCAGTTCATGGAAGATGGTGAGGCTTCTACTCTGTTGCATGTACTGGTAGTCCTCGACTTGCAACAGCCAACTTACTGACTGTTCAAAGTTACAACAGTCCTGAAAAAAGTGACATGACCATTTTTCATTTTTTAAAAAAAATATTTATTAGTTATTTACATATAAAAAACAAACAGGCAAAATAGTCAAATACAAACACAAGTAAAACGGAGAGGAAAAGGAAAGAAAGAAAAAGGAAGGAATTTAAGACATAGAGATGAAAGAAAAAAGAGTGAAAGAGGAAGGGAAAGAAGGAGGGGAAAAGGGAAAGAAAAAGAGAGATTTTTAAATTTTATTTTATTTTTTAAATTTTAAGTACAGTAGTACCTCGTGATACGAACCCCTCGTCATATGAACTTTTCAAGATACGAACCCGGGGTTCGGGGGGCTTCTCGACGTTCTCCCGAATGCCGAACCCGGAAGTTCAGCAAAAGTTCAGGTTCGGGAGAACACCGAGAAGCGCCGCCCCACCGTCTGTCACCTTCTGAAATAGCCGGGGGGCTTCTTGGCGTTCTGGAAGGCTTACAACTTCACTTTAAAACTAAGCATAACTCAAACTTTTAATACCACCAAATCCTAAAATGGTCAGACCGTGAACGCAAACTGAACACTGAGTCCTCAGAGAGGGGTGGCATAAAAATCCAATAAATAAATAAATAAATAGCTTGGAACAGGTCGTCCTCACATACCAATGGTAACTGGGGCCACAAAACTCCATCACTAAGCAATGTGATCCTAAGTATAATGTCACATGACTGCACTGAGATTCTGGCAGTTCCAATTACCACTGTTAGGTGAATCCTAGGTGGTTGCAGTCTCCTGCAGCCACATGATCAGGATTTGTGACTTCCTGCCAGCTTCCCTATTGATCACTTGTCAGAAGCTGGAAGTAAAATCACAAGTGAGTCACAATCACATTGTCAAGCCGGTGCAGAAGTTGGTGATACTTGCAACACACGTGACCATGTGAACACTGCAACAGCCATAACTACCAGGGCCTGTCGTAAGTCCCTTTGGTCTAGTATCATCATATCTTCAAACAGTTGCTGAATGAGTGGTTGCTAATCAAGGACTACCTGTGTAGGATCATTTTGGCTAAACTTCACAAGGAAAAAGATACTTACGCTTTATTTTTGCTAAATCTTCAAGTTCCATGTTCAGTCCTGTTTAAGAAAAGGAGTTTTCCTTCAGTTTAGACTTACAGATGCCATCTTTTTCTATCATTCCATATATTAATATAAAAATAAACATTCATATAGTTATTGTTAGCAGCCCTGAGTCCTATTGGAATGGGCGGCATATACTAAAGGAAGGAAGGAAGGAAGGAAGGAAGGAAGGAAGGAAGGAAGGAAGGAAGGAAGGAAGGAAGGAAGGAAGGAAGGGAAGGGAATAAAATTAAATAAATATAATGTAATGTAATGCAATGTAATGTAATATAATATAATATGATATAATATATGTGCACCTATTATTAAGAGATTTATTTCAGACTTCTATGATGGGCAAAAAAATTAAAGACAAGAAGGTGTTCAAAAACTTTGAAAGGAATTTTGTTAGCCACTTCCGCTTCAAAACAGCCATGCCGTACAACCACACAGAGATAGAGGCTGTGCCCAGTGCAGGAAGCTAACAACCATCTCTTATGTTTATGAAATCATACAAAGTTCAATTACTCCCTGAGATTGGGAGAAAAAAGAAACTAAAACTTTTGACAAAATAATGAAATCCTTTCAAATCCCTGTGTCCCAAATTGGCCCAGAATGACAGTTTTATCATCCCCTTTGCCAAATCTCCACCAAAGAACAGGAGTGGTTATGCATAAACATAAGAGACAGTGGGTAGGTGATTTCTTTCTAAGTCATCTTGGAATCATTTATTTATAGACAAGAGTAAATCTGGGACAGAAAAAAAATATCAAATTTTGCATTTTTTTTCCTACTATTTTTGATGACTGATGAAACCTTCAGTTAGACCGGGGTAGGCAAAGTTGGCTCTTCTATGACATGTGCACTTCAAATCCCAGAATTCCTAAGCTAGCATGATTGGCTCAAGAATTCTGGGACTTGAAGTCCACAAATCATAGAGGAGCCAACTTTAGTTAGCCTAAAATAGAACTACCATACTTGATTGTTAACTGGGATTGGCTTCTCTCACTACAAGATATCACTGATTTTAGTATTTTTCCAGCTAATGTCAACATTTTGTAGATTTTTAAAGTCTTAAAAGAGTTTGGGATCAGTTTAGTATTTTTTCTACTTTCTGTAGCTATTTGGATACTTAAATTGTCTTCAGGATGTCCCACCCATATTTTCCTTTATTGAGACTTACAACTGTGGTTCTTGCACTTCCAACTATGTTCGCTTAATTATCGTCACAAAAAACCATTGTAAAATTAGATTGGGTGACATGATTGGTACATTTAACAATCATCATGGCAAATGGCATACGTTGAGGACTAACTGTACTGTAAAAATTTGCCCTCCACTCTTTGGTTGCCCAGCCAGTTTGCAGAGGGAAACCTACCTGAATTGACATACTCCATATTGAATTCAGCATTAAATTCATTCTGTTCAATTTTTTTGGCTTGGTCTTCTAAGAGGATGTTGATGGCATAAATAGCTAGAGCCAATTCATGGTAAGTCAGGTCAAAGGAGGACAATTCTTGACACAATTGTTCCTGGGGGGGGGGGAAAAGGGGGGGGGGGACAATGAAGCATTTCGTCAGTTGCACAGTTTCTTTGCATGTTTGTGCAAGGGCAATTCTTGCGCTGCAAAGACAGCAGCATCCATAGAGTCAATTTTAAAAAAATATTTAGTTATTTTATTTATTAATTTGACTTCTATGCCGCCCAATCCCGGAGGACTCAGGGCGGCTCACAACAATATAAAATTACAATAACAATCACAATAATAAAAAGAAGTCAAGGAAGAAACAAGCAATTACTAAAACCCTAATTAAAATTTAAAAGCAATTCAACAACACGTACTAATCATTCATACCAAATTCATATTTATTTATTTATTTATTTTATTTATTAATCAGATTTGTATGCCGCCCCTCTCCGCAGACTCGGGGCGGCTCACAGCAATAATAATACAATGTAAACAAATCTAATATTTAAGTTAATTTAAAACCCCAATTTAGAAACCAATCATACATACTAACATACCATGCATAAATTTTATAAGCCTAGGGGGAGGGAAAATATCAATTCCCCCATGCCTGACGACAGAGGTGGGTTTTAAGGAGCTTACGAAAGGCTAGGAAGGTGGGGGCAACTCTGATATCTGGGGGGAGTTGGTTCCAAAGGGTCGGGGCCGCCACAGAGAAGGCTCTTCCCCTGGGTCCCGCCAAACAACATTGTTTAGTTGATGGGACCCGGAGAAGGCCAACTCTGTGGGACCTAACTGGTCGCTGGGATTCGTGCGGCAGAAGGCAGTCCCGGAGATATTCTGGTCCGGTGCCATGAAGGGCTTTATAGGTCATAACCAACACTTTGAATTGTGACCGGAAACTGATCGGCAACCAATGCAGACTGCGGAGTGTTGGTGTAACATGGGCGTATTTAGGAAAGCACATGATTGCTCTCACAGCTGCATTCTGCACGATCTGAAGTTTCTGAACACTCTTCAAAGGTAGCCCCATGTAGAGAGCGTTACAGTAGTCGAGCCTCGAGGTGATGAGGGCAGGAGTGACTGTGAGCAGTGACTCCCGGTCCAAATAGGGCCGCAACTGGTGCACCAGGCGAACCTGGGCAAACACTAGTGGTTGATTTAGGGATACTTTTTTTTAAAATATCCCTTTTAAAATATGCTTATTTGGCTGCTTCAAGCAGGATCCAAGTCTTCTTTCTGCTGCCTGTTCTGATTGCTGTTGTCAATCAATACCAGATGCTTCAGAACAAGGCGTAAGCTGTTGCACAATTTTTCTCCCCCAAGGGGAAAATGTTATATTTTTGCTGCATTACTTCAGGAAAACCCTAAAATAACTTCAGAGACTCCTTAATATTCTCCATGCTGCTTCAAATTAAAAGACTTAAGGGTGGTGTCTCTTGGTGGTAGCCAGGCGGGGGCTGCCATTTACCATTGCTACCGGTGCAATGTGTGTGCAGCTTCGGGTCGCTGACATACACAAGTGCGCATCCTAGTGAGATTTTGTTTCCGCGCATGTGCAGGTAGCAAAATCTCACAAGAGGACATGTACATGCAGGAGATTTCAGCAATTTTTTTTACTTCCACACATGTCAAAATCACATGATATTGGTGGCAGAAGAGGACAACAACAGATCGTTCTGAAACAAGTTGTCAAGGATCCAGGTAGTGTTGTGGTTAGCTCTGGCCCAGCTCCTGCCCCAAGGATTGTGGATGTGGGGGAGACATCCACATTCTGCAGGCCTGTTTTGCCCCCCCCCCCCCGCGGTTGAATCTGCTGATGAAGGCTCCTCTGACCAAGAAGACATGAGTGACGGAGGAAGAGAGTGGGGCAGCCAGCTCAGAAGGAGATCAATTATCTAGCTCCTCCTTGGATTCAGAACAAGAGTTAATGATACAGCCAGGCATGCCGAGAGCGATGCATAGGCAACAACAACAACTGAGAGATTATTATCAAAGAAAATGAGGCCACCTGTGGTTGGGTGGGGCTGTGGTCATTAGTGAGGCTGCTATAAAGAGCAGCCTGTGGGTTTGGCCATTGTGGAGGATTATCTGCTCGTTGTGTTTCGTGACTGCTTTACTGACTTTGACCTTTTGTGTGCTGATTTTTCCCCGCTTGGAAACTAAACCAGAGCAAAGTGTGTTTCACTTTGTGAAAGAAGAAGGATTGTGAATTGCCTCACAGCTGCAAGCTAAGTATCACAGAACTGATAAGGGACTTGTACAAATTACCAGTTTGTTTGGAGAAGAGTGCTCTTTGCTATACCAAAGGAGGGCTTAGTTTATGTGAATTTTCATTATAAAGAACATTGTTTTGAATTTTCAAACGTGTGTGTGTCTGAAATTTGTACCTGTGAATTTTTGGGAGGAGTGTACCAGAGAGCCCGACAGAACAGATAATAGCTTGACTCCTCTGTAAAGGCCCTCCCTGGGTAAATTATGTAAAGTCTTCCAAGCAGAAACAGCTTAAATCAACTATGCTTGCTCATTTATTATTAAATAAGATTTTAACAACAGGTCTCCTGAAGGAATAAAAGAAAAATATAATATCCCCCATTCCACCTCAATGTAAGAATTCTGAGGAGACAATTTTTAAAATATCCTCAAATTAAATTTGGGCGGGAGGAGGCGGAAATATACTCCTTCTGCCAAAAAGATGACTTTACATAGTTTAGCATTATTACACAAACGCTCTTCTGCATGTTTTTGGTGATTCATCCTTTCTCTCATTAAGGTCTCTTGAAAAAGTATATATATGTGCTGATTAATAAGGCTTTCCTCCAAAAGGAGACCTAATTTTTTTTTCAAAGAACACAAAGTATGAACAAGTCAATTGTATTTTTACTTACCACGTTGTGAGCTTCATCAAGTATTACTATAGCCCCTTTCAAGTCCAGATTGTGGGCTCTTCGACTCTATGAAAGAGCAAAAACACAACACTTGGTCTCAACTACTTGTGATACAGGTAGCATTTGACATAGGACTACAAGAATTGAGACCAACATTTTTGCCACTAAGCAAAAGAGTTGATAAATGAGTTTCGCCCCATTTTACAACTTCCTGCCGTGATTGCTAAGTGAATCAGTGTGGTTGTTAAGTTAGTAACACTGTTGTTAGGTGAACCTGGCTTCCCCATTGATGTTGCTGAAGGTCACAAGGTGTATTCATGTGATCCCGGGACACTGCGACTGCCATAAATACTAGACAATTGTCAAGCCTCTGAATTCTGATTCTTGATATATCTCTTTTTTTATGTACACTGACAGCATATGGATCAATGACAAATTCCTTGTGTGTCCAATAAAGAATTCTTTTCTTTTTTATTCTATTCTGTTCTGTTCTATTCTATTCCTATTCTATTCTATTCCTGTTCTATGCAGCGGTGAAACAGGCTCACTTGATCATTAGTTTTCTAAGGGCTTCTGACACAAATGTGGACGGACCCTCAGAGCATAAGGACAACCATCCATGTGCCAGGCACTTGATGATTCTCAGCCAGCTCCATAATTTCCACTGTGACCACAAACTCCTCAATTGACCTAGATCAGCGGTTCTCAACCTGGGGGTCGGGACCCCTTTGGGGGGTCGAATGACCATTTCACAGGGGTCGCCTAAGACCAAGGGGAAAGACAAATTTCCCATGCTTTAGGAACTAAAGCTTCTATTCTGGCGCCTTGGAACGTATTTTTACAATACGACCAATCAGGCGTTTAAAGTAGGGGTGTCCCTCTGACCTTCCTGCCAATCATTGGGAGAATTAGTGCTAGACTTATGGTTGGGGGTCACCACAACATGAGGAACTGTATTAAGGGGTCGCGGCATTTAAAAGGTTGAGAACCACTGACCTAGATTCTGTACCAAGTGAACACAAACCCAGACGCTCCCTAGTAACGAAGTACAACTCAAAATCTACGTCCTGTTATCTTAGACACAAAGTTTGTAAACTTTGAGGAGCATTTCCCAAAAATATACAAATTAGGTTTAATTCTTTAAAAATAAATATATATATGTGTACCTTTTGTTCCATCAGGTAGTTATAAGGCATAAAAATGATATCAGCTTGCTGTTTCAGACTCCGGGAAAGATAATAAGGGCAAACTCTGTTTAAAGAGAATTTTTATTTTAAAAAATTACACAATGTCTTCTGAGTTTCATTGTTTTCAATAAAGATTTGTTGTGTTTATCAAGAACCGCCTGCCATCTTTTTAATTGATGACTCAAATGCTACAAGCTATGATATCCAACTTGTGGCTTGGCCATAAATTCATTAGACGCTTTTAAGTTAAAATAACTTCTACTTTCCAACTGCAGGGCTATTCCAGCATCGTTTAATACTGACGTAATGCTGACATAATATATTAGAAATTCTCATGATGAACACGGTTCAGGAAATCCTTAACTATGGCTATCAAAGTCTATATTTATAAAAGGGAGTTTATTTATATCTCTGCCTATAAACGTCTAAAACTCTTTATGCCTGTTACCTTTATTAACCTTGAATGAAATGGTGCATCACAGGGAAAGCGTTTATAACTACGGTATCTCAAACGGATTAACTTACAGAATGCATCCAAACACTGGGACCTATGGCCCGTGTGAAATTGAAATCTGGCAAATTTTATAAAACATTTCATGACATCAAAGGTATCGTAAGACATTTTATGACATAATGCAGAATGTCATAAAATAAATCCCCTGGTCAACTCCTGATGTCTTGACTGTTCAATCAGGGCTTCTTCCAAAGTGATTCATCTCTGAAAATCTACCTGAATTCTAAAGAACTTTTCCAATGCATTAGTTCTGCCATAGATGAAGGCATTTGAAGGATCTGGTAAGAAATATCACTGAAATAATAACCAAAGGGCCACGGATTGTCTAGTATGCCACTAAACACTCTTGTGACTGTAACCTTTAACTGTGCGAGATGGTGTGCCTAGGGCAGGGGTAGGCAAAGTTGGCTCTACTATGCCTTGTGGACTTCAACTCCCAGAATTCCTGAGCTAGCATGATTGGCTCAGGAATTCTGGGAGGTGAAGTCCACAAGTCATAGAAGAGCCGACTTTGCCTGCCCCTGACCTAGGGGAACCATTTTTTAACCAAGGCAGCTCAAATGGGCTAACTTACAGAATGCATCCAAAATCTGGTCCCCTTGGCATTGAAATCTGGCACATTTATGGTCATTGGTTGTGCCACTGTGGTACTGCTCAGTGGACAAAATAGTGGAAAAAGTCCTGCCCTAGCCTTCCGCAGGCCAGGTAGACTAGTTCGTCATTTGGCCACCGAAGATCAATCCCCCATAGGCTGCCAAAGGATTATCTGGCACACTCAAGCCAACAAGAAGTGGGAAGTCACAAACAAAGCCCACTGCAACAATATCGCCAAAAAGGCTTCTAGAGTTGTTAACCTGATCCTACGCAGCTTCTGCTCCGGCAAACTCACACTACTCACCAGAGCCTACAAAACTTTTGCCAGACCCATCCTTGAATACAGTTCATCTGTCTGGAACCCACACCACATTTCAGACATCAACACCCTAGAAAATGTCCAAAGATACTTCACCAGAAGAGCCCTTCACTCCTCCACTCGAAACAGAATGCCCTACGAAAGCAGACTATCAATCCTAGGTCTAGAAAGCTTAGAACTACGACGCCTAAAACGCGATCTAAGTATTGCCCACAAAATCATATGCTGCAACGTCCTGCCTGTCAATGACTACTTCAGCTTCAACCGCAACAACACAAGAGCACGCAACAAATTCAAACTTAATATTAATCGCTCCAAGCTTGACTGTAAAAAATATGACTTTAGCAATCGAGTTGTCGAAGCGTGGAACTCATTACCGGACTCAGTAGTGTCAACCCCTAACTCCCAACATTTCTCCCTTAGACTATCCACGATTGACCTCTCCAGGTTCCTAAGAGGTCAGTAAGGGGCGTACATAAGTGCACTAGCCTGCCTTTCATCCCCTGTCCAATTGTCTCTCCTTATCTCATATATCATATATCTTTTCTTCCTTTCATATATCTTCTCCTCTACTTTTATATCTTTTCTTTATATATAATACTTCATGTCTATCCTCTTCAATATGTATTGTGTATTGGACAAAATAAATAAATAAATAAAATAAATAAAAATCCAATTTGTAAGGAATATTACCCAATATTAGCAAAAATTGCCCGGTCATGCGGCCGAAATACCTATGAGAACATCCAGGTTTTTAATAACTCATGAAAGGCTAACCAGCTCAGAATTGTCCAATTATGGTTGTTGCATAAAACACATGTCAACACAGGGAAGGTCTGACATGCTGACACTGTTTAATGCAGGGGCCGCCAACCGTGGCAACTTTAAGACTTGTGGACTTCAATTCCCAGAGTTCCTCAGCCCGCTTTGCTGAAGTTGCCACGGTTGGAGACCCCTGTTTTAATGGATTCAGAGGTTGCCTTTCTTGTTAAATTTGGTGAGGGGAGCAAAGCAAATGGGAGCCACACAGTCCCATCAATCATTAAAGATTATGCCCTTTGTAAGGCTTTGTAGGTAGCAACCAGAATCCTATTGGGAGCAGTACAATTGTACAGAGGTAATGAGAAATGACCCAAACTGCCCACACTGCTACATTGAGTCAGCTGCAGCTCCTCGAGGGAATCTGATGCAGAGTCCATTACAGAAAAATAAATAAGATGACTCAGGCATCAATCAGTGGGATTGTCAACAAGGCTGACATCCAAATTCCTGGTCCAGGAATAGAGGCAACTGGTGCCCAACACGAACATCTGCAAAGGTTCTCCTCTCCAGGTGGTCATCTGCATTTCGAGTGGAAGCTGTGAGGCCAGGAGGAGACCCACTCTGCCTCAAAGTCTGACTAAGGAAACAACAGGAAGAACTGAAGATCAAAATAAATCTCCCAATCTTGAGGGCCTTAAAACCCACAGCCAGCCAGTCTTGCCGTAGTTGAGCCAAAGACACACTATATTTATTTATTGTATTTATATGCTGCTCACTTCAAACGGACTCTGAGCGGCTAACAATAGGAATAAATACAACAACAATAAAAGTTAAAATCTGATAATAAAAGTCAGTAATAACAATAAATAGTGCCTCATGATACGAACCCCTCATCTTACGAACTTTTCGAGATACGAACCCGGGGTTCAGAAAGAACCTTGACAGCATCACTTGGTTGATCCGGGGTAGAGATGTATTGCTACTAGTGGTTAGAATGCATTATTGCAGGCAAACTCTGCCCACAGCCTGGGGTTCGATTCTGTTTGGCTCAAAATTGATCATCAGCCTGCTGATGTTGTAAATCACCCAGAGAGTGCAGTAAGGCACTACGGGGTGTTATATAAGTCTAAGTGTTATTTCTATTGTTAGGCGTCATCAGCATTGCAATGAAACACAATTTATGCCAAAAGATGACCTTGCCCCAGCTTCATATAGATGTGAGGAGGCAATAGATTCCTGAGGAATCTCTCACAAGGTCACCTATAATGAGCATTATAAAATTTGCTTTTTGGATGATCACAATAAAGCATATAAAACAACTTGAATATAGCTTGTGCTATCAAGCATTTGTTTTCAGGGACAAACATAGGGATTCTGGCCATTCACGAAATCAATAAAATGATTTAAACATGCTTTCTGCACAATCTCAGCAAAAGAAAGCATCAAATTGTCTTTGGTTCTGCAAATTACGTTGGTAAATCTGGTTTCCCTTTTGCCATTTCAGCTTAATACGAAGCCCTGCCGTTGCTGAGCTCTGTCTGCAAGGAAGTGAGATAAAGTTTAAGAAGAAATGACCTGTGTTTGTTTCCATTTTTAACAAGGTCTTCAATGTCCAAGATGCGATCGATCAGGTCTTTCTCGGTGCTTTTTTCTACATGAAAAAGAAAAATACATACAAATATATATATATATAAGTTCGTATATTGTGTATTGGAAATTAAAACAATTGCAACCATCACTGCGCTGGTGTTTCATCAATCAGCATCAGGCCTTTTGCGGCTTAACAAGACACTGGTACTTTTATGTTAAGATTAGATAATAGAACATTCCTGGTTTAGTCTTCAGGCTAAAAGAAGCTGCATAGTCTAGAAACCTAGAAACATAGAAGATTGATGGCAGAAAAAGACCTCATGGTCCATCTAGTCTGCCCTTATACTATTTTCTGTATTTTATCTTAGGATGGATCTATGTTTATCCCAGGCATGTCTAAATTCAGTTACTGTGGATTTACCAACCACGTCTGCTGAAAGTTTGTTCCAAGGATTTACTACTCTTTCAGTAAAATGATATTTTCTCATGTTGCTTTTGATCTTTCCCCCAACTAACTTCAGATTGTGTGCCCCCCTGTTCTTGTGTTCACTTTCCTATTAAAAACACTTCCCTCCTGAACCTTATTTAACCCTTTAACATATTTACATGTTTTGATCATGTCCCCCCTTTTCCTTCTGTCCTCCAGACTATACAGATTGAGTTCATTAAGTCTTTCTTGATATGTTTTATGCTTTAAGACCTTCCACCATTCTTGTAGCCCGTCTTTGGACCCGTTCAATTTTGTCAATATCTTTTTGTAGGTGAGGCCTCCAGAACTGAACACAGTATTCCAAATGTGGTCTCACCAGCGCTCTATATAGCGGGATCATAATCTCCCTCTTCCTGCTTGTTATACCTCTAGCTATGCAGCCAAGCATTCTACTTGCTTTCCCTGCCACCTGACTGCACTGTTCACCCATTTTGATACTGTCAGAAATCACTACCCCTAAATTTCTTAAATCCTTTTCTTCTGAAGTTTTTGCTAACACAGAACTGCCAATACAGTACTCAGATTGAGGATTCCTTAAATCTAATTTATTTCCTAATTCTAAAACTCCCATCTCATGATTCCTGACCTACATGGCATTGGTTTCTTAGACCAGATCCACTTATTTGGCTCAATTTTTCCCCCCTCAAAAGAAAGAAGTGAAAGCAAGGTAGGGCTTGATAATAAGGTGGTCCTCAACTTAAAACAGTTCACTTAATGACCATTCAGAATTACAGCAGCAATGAAAGAAGTGACCTATGACCTATTTTTCACACTTGTGACCACTGCAGCATCCCCATAGTGGTTTATATTCAGATGCTGGATGACTGACTCGTATTTACGCAGCGTCATGGGGTCACGTGATCCCCCTTCTGACAGGCAAAATCAACGGGGAAACCAGGTTCACTTAACAACCATGTTGCTAATTTAACAATTAGTTACATTTTTTATAATTTTAGATATTATATTCGACTTCTTCTTATTGTTCTGAATATTATTGTTGTAAGCTGCCCTGAGTCCTTCGGGATTGGGCGGCATAGAAGTTGAATGAATGAATGAATGAATAAATAAATAAACAGGCAAATTGAAACGATTCACTTAATGATAGTGGCAAGAAAAGTGGCAAACAGAACTCATTTCACAAAATTCTCTCTTAGCAGTACAAATATAAGGGGCAATTATGGTCGTAAATTGAGGACTACTTGTACCTCTTGCTAGAAGCATCTGCTCCCTTACTTGAGGCTCCAAAGGGGAGTGGGAGAATGGACCTGATGTTATTCTGATACCACGGTAGCTGTTGTCAAGGGATTTGGCTAGAAAGTGGGAGGCAGTGAGGTGACTTTGAGCCAATCACCAGGAGACAGAGTTCTAGTCCCGCCTCAGGCATGAAAACCAGCTGGGTGACATTGGACCAATCACCAGGAGAGAATGAGTTCTAGTTCCACTTTAGATACGAAAGCTATCTGGGTGACACTGGACCAATCACCAGGAGACAGGGAATTCTAGTCCTGCCCTAGGCATGAAAGCCAGCTGGATGACTTTGGGCTAATCCCCAGGAATGAAAGCCAGCTGAGTGACATTGGACCAATCCCCAGGAGACAGGGAATTCTAGTCCCGCCCTAGGAAATGAAAGCCAGCTGAGTGACAATGGACCAATCCCCAGGAGACAGGGAATTCTAGTCCCGCCCTAGGAAATGAAAGCCAGCTGAGTGACAATGGACCAATCACCAGGAGACAGGGAATTCTAGTCCCGCCCTAGGAAATGAAAGCCAGCTGAGTGACAATGGACCAATCCCCAGGAGACAGGGAATTCTAGTCCCGCCCTAGGAATGAAAGCCAGCTGAGTGACAATGGACCAATCACCAGGAGACAGGGAATTCTAGTCCCGCCCTAGGAAATGAAAGCCAGCTGAGTGACATTGGACCAATCACCAGGAGACAGGGAATTCTAGTCCCGCCTTAGGCATGAAAGCCAGCTGGGTGACTTTGGGCCATTCTCTCAGCCCAACCTGCAGGGTTATTGTGGGGAAAATAGGAGGAGGAAAGAGTATCGTATATGGTTGCCACCTTCAGTTTTTTTGCAAAAATAAGATGGGATACAATTTTTTTTTTAAAAAAGCAGCTTTCTATGCATAACTAGTACCAGATTGATTGATTGATTGATTTAACTTCTATGCCGCCCAATCCCGTAGGTCTCAGGGCGGCTTAAATGAAACCCATTTTCTGGAATTGTGAACATACAACTTCTTTGCTAAGCCTTTTCCTTTATACAATTTATTTTGAAACAAATCTCTTCAGGTCAGTCAACGAAATGACCAGTGGTAAGGAAACAACACAACCTCTCGGGGGATCCCTGAAGGAACCGGCTATGTTTAATAGGGCTTGAGATTCTAACTGCTGTGCTGAATCCACTTTAATCAAGTCCTGCTGCTTTTATTTGATTAATACATTAACACTGCACCATTAATTCATCATCCATTCACGGTTTTAATTTTAAAAAACTGTTCCAAGATGAAAGGGACACAACACATTACAAGCACTGGTGCCAAGAAAAGAGACCGCTGACCTTTTTGTAAACTCAGCCTGTGACTGCAGCTTCCACCGTAGTTCCTGTTCTTAAAATATACTCTATGTAGGTAGTCCTCAACTTATGACCCAAAATTTTTGACCCTCACAACCGAGACCAAAATTTCTGTTGATAAGTGAGATATTATATTATATCTGCATTTATATATATACGAAAACAAATATATATATATAAAATGCCTTTTTTTTAATATTAATGGGTTTTTAATTGTTTCTAACATCAGACTACTAGGGCTATAGTCAATGAAAAAAAGGCTGCCTATAGGAGGTATAAAGAGTCTGGAAGTATAGCTGATAGAGAGGTGTATAAAATGAGACAGAAGGAGGCGAAACAGATAATATATGCTGCTAAAGCCTCAAAAGAGGAAGAAATAGCAAAATCTGTAAAGAAGGGGGATAAAACCTTCTTCAGATATATTAGTGATAGGAAGAAGAAAAACTGCAGCATCACAAAGCTTAGTACCGGGAATAATACATGCATTAATGGGAATAAGGAGATCGCTGACCATTTCAATAGCTACTTCTGTTCAGTTTTCTCAAAGGACACCTTACAAAATAATACTATAGAGGGATATAGCATTGCTTCCAGCTGTACGGATTCAGCTCCAGTGATCTTAGAAGCCGATGTCTTAGAAGAACTTGAAAGATTAAAGATAAATAAGGCAATGGGTCCAGATGGCATCCATCCCAGAGTTCTTAAAGAACTCAGATCTGTCATTGCTACCCCCCTGACTGATTTGTTTAACCAATCCCTGTTAACAGGAGATGTTCCTGAGGATTGGAGAATGGCCAGTGTTGTGCCTATCCACAAGAAGGGCAGTAGAGAAGAAGCTGGAAACTACAGGCCAGTTAGCTTGACATCAGTTGTAGTTAAAATGATGGAGACTCTACTCAAAAAGAGGATAAATCAGCATCTAAAAAACAATAACTTATTGGACCCAAATCAGCATGGCTTTACTGAAGGCAAATCGTGTCAGACTAATCTCATTGAGTTCTTTGACTATGTCACAAAGGTGTTGGATCAAGGTGGTGCCGTGGATATTGCCTATCTGGACTTCAGCAAAGCCTTTGATACGGTTCCACATAAAGAGCTGATAGATAAATTAGTGAAGATTGGACTTAATCCCTGGATAGTTCAGTGGATTTCAAGCTGGCTGAAGCATAGACATCAGAGAGTTATTGTTAATGGCGAGTATTCTGAGCAGAGACAGGTTACAAGCGGTGTGCCACAAGGGTCTGTTCTGGGTCCTATTCTTTTTAATATGTTTGTGAGTGACATAGGGGAAGGTTTGGTAGGGAAGGTTTGCCTATTTGCCGATGACTCTAAAGTGTGCAATAGGGTTGATATTCCTGGAGGGGTCTGTAATATGGTAAATGATTTAGCGTTACTAGATAAATGGTCAAAGCAATGGAAACTGCAGTTTAATGTTTCCAAATGTAAAATAATGCACTTGGGGAAAAGGAATCCTAAATCTGAGTATTGCATTGGCAGTTCTGTGTTAGCAAAAACTTCAGAAGAGAAGGATTTAGGGGTAGTGATTTCTGACAGTCTCAAAATGGGTGAGCAGTGTGGTCGGGCAGTAGGAAAGGCAAGTAGGATGCTTGGCTGCATAGCTAGAGGTATAACAAGCAGGAAGAGGGAGATTGTGATCCCCTTATATAGAGCGCTGGTGAGACCACATTTGGAGTACTGTGTTCAGTTCTGGAGACCTCACCTACAAAAAGATATTGACAAAATTGAACGGGTCCAAAGACGGGCTAAAAGAATGGTGGAAGGTCTGAAGTATAAAACATATCAGGAAAGACTTCATGAACTCAATCTGTATAGTCTGGAAGACAGAAGGAAAAGGGGGGACATGATCGAAACATTTAAATATGTTAAAGGGTTAAATAGGGTTCAGGAGGGAAGTGTTTTTAACAGGAAAGTGAACACAAGAACAAGGGGACACAATGTGAAGTTAGTTGGGGGAAAGATCAAAGGCAACATGAGAAAGTATTATTTTACTGAAAGAGTAGTAGATCCTTGGAACAAACTTCCAGCAGACGTGGTTGGTAAATCCACAGTAACCGAATTTAAACATGCCTGGGATAAACATATATCCATTGTAAGATAAAATACAGGAAATAGTAAAAGGGCAGACTAGATGGACCAGGAGGTCTTTTTCTGCCGTCAGTCTTCTATGTTTCTATGTTTCTATTGTACACTGCTTTATTGTTGCTGTTAGCCGCCCTGATTCTCCGGAGACGGGCGGCATACGAATCCAATCAATCAATCAATCAATGAATAAATAAATAAATAAATAAGTAAATAACTAACCAACTAACTAACTAACTAACTAACTAAATAAATAAATAAATAAATAAATACAACACAACCTCAGCCAATATCCAAATCCTTACCTTCCACATTGTTATAGAATGGACACGAGCGACTTGACACTTTCGTACGACACAAGTGGATCTGCAAATCAATTAAAATCCAGCTCAGTGCATCACACAGTGGAACCAAAATAGGTTTATTAGTAGATTTGTCTACTTAGCTCCGAGATGGGGAATATGTTACCTTTACCTGGCTGGCTGGGGAATTTTGGGAGTTCAAGTGCCCAGGTCTTAAAGCAGCCATGGTTGAACACCCCCATGCTTTGAGAAGAAGCCCCCTACTTGTTCTGGTTTCTGGTAGAAATTTAGCAATTACAAATAACTCTTATTAAATGCATTATTTCATGAATAAAGAAACTCCATTTATTTCTCTGCTCTTCTGGAATTCAAACACATTTCATACAGACACTGTATCTGTTGGTCCATTATCTCCCTTAACTGCATTTCTCTCATTCCTTCTCCTTCTCCACTTAACAAGATTTATTTTCCTAACAGCATGATTTCTAAAACAGCAGCCCTGACTGTTAATCAACGCAGAATACTTTTGCTTACTTGAGAGCAGCAAGAGAAACCTCCATTTTTCTCTTTGGCAACGTTGAAACTCCACCCTTCTTCCCCACTGACCCCTGACGTGCCAAATACATCACTACAGTATTTAACCCATTCCTCTCCTTAATATCTTCTTCCAGACACCTGCTCTCTACGTTTTTGGGCCCTTCTGAATTTAGGGTTAACCCAGCGAACGTCTGATTCTCCCTCGCTAGATCCTGAACTCATAGCCCCATTCTGTGGCTGGCCTCCCACCTGTTCTACTACCTGTAACCCTGGGCCCCCCACTAATTCATAAACACTATCTGAATCCGAGTCCTCAATATCTTCATCATCCTCCAACTGACCAGGAGTATGTACAACATTACTCTCTTTTTACAACCCTGTAATTCCTTAATTCCGGGTAGACTAGAGCAACTAGATGGACCTGAGCATTTATTGGCCAGCTGCCCTTCCTGACACCTACACAGAGCTCACAGTCGATTTTTTTTTCCTGCCTTAGGAGAGAAACATCTGCCGTTACCTAGGATTGAACTTTCAACCTTCTGAGTGGGAGGTGAACAACTTCAGTACTAGGCCACCACACTACTCATAGAAGGCCCTCTTAAGGAGATAGCAATAGCACTTAGACTTATATATCACTTCGTAGTGCTTCACAGCCCTCTCTGATTGGTTTACAGAGTCAACGTATGGCCCACAATAACTTGGATGCTCATTTTATCGACTTCAAGATGGAAGTCTGAGTCAGCCTTGAGCTGGTGAGAATTGAACTGCTGGCAGTTGGCAGAAGTAGTCTTCAATACTGCATTCTAACCACTGCATTATGATGGCCCACAATAAAAGATAGAGATATACAGTATTGGAAGACAGGGTTACCCACAGAGATGATGGGGTAAGAATAGGATGTAATAGGGTGGCTGAACTCCCTGTCAATCGTAACAGTAACAGAATAATTTTGGGCCAGCATTATTGTGCATGTATTATTTTACCTGCATATGAAGGCTTTCCTGGCTTCGAATTTCAGGGTGGATGCAAAGCTGTTCTCTGGATCCCAACACACAAACTTTGGGTCTGTTTCAACAACAATAACAGCAAAAGATTCAGGGCGTTTCCATTCAATGTCAAAATACGGATCAAGAAAAACCGTGGCACGTTTTATATTTTAGCTTTAAAAAAAATATTGATATGTTTTAAGGAACAGTGGTACTTCTACTTAAGAACTTAATTCATTCTGTGACTAGGTTCTTAAGTAGAAAAGTTTCTAAGTAGAAGCGATTTTTCCCATAGAAATCAATGTAAAATCAAACAATGCATGCAAACCCATTAGGAAAGAAATAAAAGCTTGGAATTTGGGTGGGAGGAGGAGGAGGAAGAAGAGGAGGACAGTCGCTGCCCAGAGCGAAGGGAGCATTTCTTTTCTCTAGGCGCTGGCAGAGGTTTATTCCCTCTCCAAGCGCCCAAAGAAAGGAAAATGCTTTGTTTGCTCTGGACTGCCAAAGCCTCCTTAAACGCCACCGAAAGGCTCCTCTGGCAGCCCAGAAAAGTTTGAGATGGCCGGGATTAAAGGGGAAACGGCAGGAAACTAGCTGGGCCTTCGTGCCGCTCTCAAATTTCCTTGGAAATTTTTCCAGGCTTGGGTTCTTAAGTAGAAAATGGTTCTTAAGTAACATAGAAACATAGAAGACTGACGGTAGAAAAAGACCTCATGGTCCATCTAGTCTGCCCTTATACTATTTCCTGTATTTCATCTTACAATGGATATATGTTTATCCCAGGCATGTTTAAATTCAGTTCCTGTGGATTTACCAACCACGTCTGCTGGAAGTTTGTTCCAAGGATCTACTACTCTTTCAGTGAAATAATATTTTCTCACGTTGCTTTTGATCTTTCCCCCAACTAATTTCAGATTGTGTCCCCTTGTTCTTGTGTTCACTTTCCTATTAAAAACACTTCCCTCCTGGACCTTATTTAACCCTTTAACATATTTAAATGTTTCGATCATGTCCCCCCTTTTCCTTCTGTCCTCCAGACTATACAGATTGAGTTCATTAAGTCTTTCCTGATACGTTTTATGCCTAAGACCTTCCACCATTCTTGTAGCCCGTCTTTGGACCCGTTCAATTTTGTCAATATCTTTTTGTAGGTGAGGTCTCCAGAACTGAACACAGTATTCCAAATGGGGTCTCACCAGCGCTCTATATAAGAGGAGGCAAAAAATCTTGAACACCCAGTTCTTATCTAGAAAAGTTCTTAAGTAGAGGCGTTCTTAGGTAGAGGTACCACTATTTATGTATTGATGTATATCTGGAAACTGTGGAGAAAAAATAAAACTTTATTTTAAAAAAAAAAAGTTGCCTTCAAAAGTTGTGGGAGTTTCATCACTGGAAGCTTTCAAGAAGAGACTGGACCTCCATATGTCAGAAAAGATGTAGGGTCCCCTGCTTGGGTGTTGTGTGTGGGTGTGGAGTAATTGACCTATAAGGTCCCTTCCAATTCTGTTAATCAAACTTCTAAGATCTCCGACTGTTATTCGGTTACCCTTAAGCACAGCTGAATGATATAAATCCTCGCAGATAAAAAAGAAAATACTTCAACCAACATTGTTAAATTACCATTAAATGCACCGCGAGACGGGACGGAGCGATGGATGCCAACTTTGTTTTTAAATAGAGATGAAATAGGCTCAGCTGGATAAATCACCAATAGCTAACGGTCGTCTAAGCTATTTATGATCCCCATTACCATTTGCAATAGCCCCCAAGCAGCGGTTGAGATAAAGTAATATTGCATTTAGGTTCTGCTTGTTTGGCTTCCAAGAGAGAATCTGATTTGCCTCTGCGGATCAGAACGGTGGACAAACATCATCCTTTGGTCTGATCCAGGAGTGGCATTGCTTTTTATTCGGGAGTGCTCGTGTACTGTGGCTGCAGGGCAAGGCAGCTTCTGCAGATCACTGCAATAAACAGGGATGCTTTTGAAATAAATAAGGTGAGACGGCTATAAAACCCCAGGCACTTTTTACACTTGGAAGTCGAGATTCTTTCTTTACCTGTAAACAGTATTCTTCAATTCACCGATGACCTGAGCAAGCTGAGAATGTGTTCTGGAGGCATAAATTATTTTGGGGACATCACTGTAATAAGCTGTCATGCGGAGAAAGTGAGAAAGGAGCCGTGTGCAGGAGGGAGAAAGAAGAAGAAGAAGGAAAAAAATTGTTTAGTTTTTTTAGTAACTAAATATATCGTCAATCTGCTTTTCTTTGCTGGTGCTATGGTAACAATTTAGCCTGTGGAGATAATCTGGGAATTTACAGTCCAACTGCCCACCTATTACAGGAGACTGCATGGTTTTTTTACTATCTTTACAGAGAGAGATAGTAACAGAGTTGGAAGGGACCTTGTAGGTCATCTAGTCTAACCCCCCCACTCAAAAGTGATGGTGAACATTCCCTGCCTTGGAGTTCTGCTTGCTAGGGGTCTATTACTGATACTTATCCTTACATCTGCTACTACATCCTTACATCTTATTGCAAATGTTAACGAGGGCTTCCAAATTAAAAGGAAATACCTGAAACTTCAGTCCCTGTGACAGCATTGCCCCAAGACGACAAGGGCTGATCTGGAAAAAGCTCTGCCCCTTTTAATCGTTGAGCAATCTTTTGTGCGGAAACTGCATCCTTGTAGTGCTCTCGCCATGCCAAGGCCGAACACAGGAGGCATAATGTCTTCCCTGTGCCTGTGGGGCTCTCCAAGATCCCATTCACTTGCTGAAATGAGAATTAAAGGGGGGGGGGGGGGAAATAAATATTTACTGAAGTACCAGAAGAGGATAAACATTTCCATAAAGTCATTCTATGCCAGTAATGGTAAACCTTTTTTTCCTTGGGTGCGGAAAGAGCATGCATGCGCACCATTGTGCCTGCGGGAATGCCCACACCCATAATTCAATGGTTGGAGAGGGCAAAAACAATTTCTCCCACCCCCCGGAGGCCGGAAATGGCCTGTTTCCCAACTTCTGGAGGGCCCAGTAGGCTCTTTCCCAGGCTCCTAAGGCTTCTCTGGAGCTGGGGAAAAGTAAAAACGCCCTCTCCCTTATCCCCCCGGAGGCTCTCTGGAAGCCAAAAACGCCCTTCCAGAGCCTCTGTGTGAGCCAAAAATCAGCTGGCTGGCACACACATGCATGTTGGAGCTGAGCTAGGGCAACGGCTTGCGTGCCGGCAGATATGGCTCCATATCTTCTATGTTTCTATGTCTTTTAAACCAACAGTCCCCTCTGTCCAAAACGTGGACAGAGAACCTCCAGGTGACCTCAACAACCCTCTAAAAGAATGCAAATGACCAGCTGTCTACAAGAAATATAAATCCTTCTATTCCCTGCCATCCAGTCAGAGCTGGAGAAGCTCCTTGGATGAGAAGCGAAACATTCTCAAAATTCTCAAAAGAAAAAAACAAGAAAAGTCCAGCTGCCTCCTGAAAAAGTACCTTTGGGCCAACCATGACCTGGATGACGGAGAACCTCCATAGACAATTAGGAGTTCCATTGTTAAGCAAGCCAATTGTTTAAGCAATTGCCTTGCCTTAAGCATACAAATCCAATTAAATACTGTAAATTAAATAAATAAGCGAGCCATGCCTGATTTTATGAACTTCTTTTTGAGATGATAGCTAAGGGGATCACCATAATCATTAAGCAAATCTCATAGTTCTTGCTGCCACAGCTATTAAAGTCACACGGTTGTTAAGTGGATCCAGCTTCCCCTGTTGACTTTGCCTGTTGGAAACCAGGTGGGAAGATTGCAAGTGGCAGTCACGAGATCTCGGGGACGCCGCCACAGCTGGAAACACCTGCCGCTAGCCAAATGCACAACATTTTGATTACCTGACCTTGGGGATTGCTAAGATGGTCATAAGTGCAAAGACAGGTCATGTCATATTTTTACAGGGGCACTGTAACTCTGAACAGTCACTGAGTGAATTCTTGTAAGTCAAAGATTCTCTGAATAGTCTTCATGCAATCTTCTAATTGGCATTTTTTGACTCCTAAAGTTTTCCAGAGGGCTCAACACCAACCTGGAGTTTGGAAGGTACAATTAAGACAATGGTGCCCCTCTGCCCCGCTAACCTCTATTCTCAGAAAATCCTGAAAAAAATGTGTTCCTCACCACCCTGTCTGCCTGCATTCCAGTGACATTGTGATATTACTGGTCATGCCTCATGCAGTAATGGTTTTCAAAAAGAAATGTGACCCCCTAACAAAACACCCATCCTTGCCGAATTAATGGCTCTGCACTGTTCAAGAGACTGCTCCTTTTCCCTGGAGAAACACAGCAGGAAAATTAGTTTGTATTCTTCTTACACAATCACGGGATACAACCTACTGTTTTCAGTCAATAACCCTAAGAAGTGAACCGATCAATAATGGTATTTTAAGTTACACAAGCTTTCACGTTGCGACGTGTAAGCAGACAATCGCCCTCCTACCAATAGTAAGACCACATATTGCAACAGCAAAGCCAACCTATTGCTCTGCAAATCCTTTCTGTGGCTGCCCCTGCTCCCCTCTCACTCCCAGGGGTGAGGAAAGCCTCCAATCCCCTGGCCTGCCGCAAAGGGGTCAAAGTCTGAATTTGTAGCCTTACGTGAAGGACACAGCAGCTCAGGGTCATGGGGCTGGTTAGCCCCCGAGAACTCCTCCCCAGTCTACATTAACAATTCTTAACCTCTCCATCTCTTGCAACGTTATGTTGTTGTTTTACATTTTTGAATTTTAATCTCAAAATGATTTGGCTTTAATGTTTTGATTAAATTGTATAGCCCCTCTGTGAGAGAGACTTCACTTACAAAAAGATATTGATAAAATTGAAAGGGTCCAAAGACAGGCTACAAAAATGGTGGAAGGTCTTAAGCATAAAACCTATCAGGGAGGACTGAGTGAACTCAGTCTGTATAGTCTGGAGGACAGAAGGGAAAGGGGGGACATGATTGAAACATTTAAGTATGTTAAAGAGTTAAATAAGGTTCAGGAGGGTAGTGTTTTTAACAGGAAAGTGAACACAAGAACAAGTGGGCACAATCTGTGGTTAGTTGGGGGAAAGATCAGAAGCAACATGAGAAAATATTATTTGACTGAAAGAGTAGTAGATGCTTGGAACAAACTTCCAGCAGACGTGGTAAATAAATCCACAGTAACTGAATTTAAACATGCCTGGGATAAACATATATCCACCCTAAGATAAAATACGGGAAATAGTATAAGGGCAGGCTAGATTAATCATGAGGTCTTTTTCTGCCGTCAATCTTCTATGTTTCTATGAGATGGGTGAGTGGATAGATAGATGGACAGACATGGGTGGGTGGACGGATGAACAGAAAAATAGACAGATAGGAAGACAGACAGACAGACCCCTTGATCTCAAAAAGATGCTAAGTCTCCTGACTAGGGAAATGATAACATTTGCAAAACAGTCGATGAGCAAAGTCGTTACCTAAAATTACCTTGCAGTATTAAGCTGGCACAGAAAGTTTTTCTGGCTTACTAAAAATTTAGGAACAGATTGCATGAACATAAGGGCTTCGTAAGTGTTTCTTTCCTTTCGTCAAGAAAAGAGAACCCACCACCCCTTCTCTATTTCCAGGTCTCATGTAAACATGGCTGGCACTGATAAGAGAAGGGGCTCAAACAAAGCTTCTTTCCAGGAAGTGCTAAGCAGGTTTCATATGTTCCAAATGCATTTGTTCTACATAGGGTAAAAATATACATATTCAGAATCCAAAAACGTGTATGTCGATACAGTTAACTAAGCCAATTCTATTTCTGAGTTTAGAAGGTCGTATTTATTATAGCTGCAATACTTTCAAAACAATTCTATATATCATCGCTCAAAACTAAGTCCTCTAAGATTATTTTCAAGATTAATTCTGGATTAATCAATTAAATCACAGTATGGTAATTTTTGTAACCAGCTATGTCAGATCTTTTATGAAATATTACAAAGTCGCTTTAAGTATTTTGACTGAAATAACCTTGTCTTTGTTAATATTTAGAACTAGCATGGATCTTTCTCTAAGATTGGATGGACTAGACTAGACTAGAATTGAATTGAATTCTTTATTGGCCAAATGTGATTGGGTACACAAGAAATTTGCCCTTGGTGCATATGCTCTCAGTGTACATAAAAGAAAAGATACATTGGTCAAGAATCATAAGGTAAAACAATGATAATCCAGGTACAAATAAGCAATCAGGAAACAATCAATATTAATATAAATGGTATGGATACAAGCAACAAGTTTTGCGTCCATGATGAATGATGCAAAGCCATCTTTATTTTCTGATAACAAGATCTATTTATTATATATGTACTGCTGCCCATAACACCTGACTCTGGTCAACTCATCATAACAAAACTACAAACCATAAAAACAAAGACAAAAAATCTAGCACTTCTATCATCCTGCTAAGGTGTCCTAATTCCCATCCATGGACCAAAAACTCTAGGGAATTTCTAGAAGCCAGGAATTCTGACAAATTAGCCATCAATAAACACATATCTACAATATCAATAACAATATCTACAGACTAGACAATCAATAGGGAGCAAAAAGACCATTCTCCGTCAGCAATCAACATCCACATGAGCATAGATTATCCTTTAAAATTAACTTCAGATGAGCCTGATCCCCTAAGATTAACTTCAAATCAACAATCAAGAAGCAAACAATACCCCAATCAAGAAACTGCCAAAGAAGCAAACAACCCAACCAAAGAATTTCCAAGATCATCCCCACCAACACTGATAGAGCAAGACACTAAAACACAAACTGAAAGCAAATTCCTACTTTCAGATTAACAGCAATATTAACGCTAAACCAACAATCAGAGAACATGCCAATCAGAGAAATACCAACTCAGACAAGAAATCAAAGAGCCAACAATGGGCTATTCAAGGAATCACCAACAATAGTCCCACCAGCACTATCAAGGGCAAGCCAAAGGTATATAAATGCAGAGGAAAGCCCACTGTCTTCTGGCACTGATAATGTTACCTAGTTAAGTCATAAAATGTCTGCAAGAGAAAACCAAGCTCAGAGAACATCAAGGACTCATTTCAAATATTTTATTTATTTATTTGTTTGTTTGTTTGTTTGTTTATTAAATTTGTATGCCGCCCCTCTCCGCAGACTCGGGGCGGCTCACAACAGCAACAGAAAAACAGTGTAAAATACAAATTCAATAATTAGAAAGCTAAAACCCATAATTTAAAAACATTCACACAACATACCATACATAAACAGTATAGGCCTGGGGAAGATATTTCAATTCCCCCATGCCTGATGACAGAGGTGGGTCTTAAGGAGTTTGCGAAAGGCAAGGAGGGTGGGAGCTGTTCTAATCTCAGGGGGGAGCTGGTTCCAGAGGGTCGGGGCCGCCACAGAGAAGGCTCTTCCCCTGGGACCCGCCAAACGACATTGTTTGGTCAACGGGACCCGGAGAAGGCCAACTTTTATTGTCCTTTATTGATTCTCAATTGTACCTCTCTGCCCCTGGCATACTAAATGATGCTGCTAGTCTCCTATTCTGGTACCTGGAGGTTGTAAGGCTCAAGATGGCAATAGGACTTATTTTGAATTGGACTTAAACAAATCCATACAGCTGTCATAGCATAGATGCAACATTGCTAAAACACTTATTTTGATCACTTGAAGCTTCGAAGGCAGTCCATGTAATGAATATATGTTGCATGTTTCAAGGTGTCTTTCATTTCACACGCATGTAAGCTGAATTATGCTTTACTTAGGATTTCATCTAATATTTACCTTTTGCAAGCACTCAATTACTTTGGACATATATGCCTCCTGACATTCGTAGGGTGGGAATGGAAAGTTGATAGTAATGCCATTTAATTTTATTTCGGGCATATTTCATTTGGCACCTCAGGATCACAAATCCTAAAATCAAAAATATTGTTCCATTAGTACTAAATATCAACAAGACAGTTCATAATCTCCCCAATTCTACTTCAGCAGTGAAAGTTCCTTTTTAAAAAATTTATTTATGTACAGTGTTCCCTCAATTTTCGCGGGGGTTGCGTTCCAAGACTGCCCGCGAAATTTGAATTTCCGCGAAATAGCGGTGCGGAAGTAAAAACACCATTTTTGGCTATGGACAGCCAAAAACTACCCCCACGCACCCTTTTTCAAGGCAGCGCAAGGAGCCGGGCTTCAAGTTGGGGGCGGGGAGCGACGAAAGTGCAGAGGCCGGCAAAGATTGTTTTGAATGGCGGCTGCCCCCGCCCCCCAGCGCCTCTGGCCCCCTCGCTGCTAACCCCCGCCTGCCCGATCCGCCCCTCTCACCGGCTTTCTTGGGACACGGGTCCTCCTGCAGCAGCGCTGGCGGCTACGGCTTCTCATCCTCCTCATTCGGCCGCTAGCCGCTCTGAGTGCTTTGAGAATGCCTGCCCCTCCCCTCTCACAGTCCCTTAGCTGAGAGCGCTTTCGTCCCAGCTATCAGCGAGGGGGCTGCAGGAGAGGCGGGGCAGGCGTTCGCACAGAGAGGGAGAGAGGGAGAAAGAGAGAGAGAGCAAGAGGGGGGAGAGTGGAAGGTAGAGAGAGAGAGAAATGATAGAAAAAAGGGGAGAAAAAAAGAGAAATGAGAAAATGATTGAAGCAGAGAATGACAGGAAAGAAAGAGAGAGAGAAGTGACTCTTGGTGATGACGCATGACGTCATCGGGTGGGAAAAACCGTGGTATAGAAAAAAAACCGTGGAGTATTTTTTAATTAATATTTTTTGAAAAACCGTGGTATAGTCGTTTCGCGAAGTTTGAACCCGCGAAAATCGAGGGATCACTGTATTAAATTTGTTTACTGCCCATCTCACCACAAAAATTTCCTTTAAAATCTCAGTTTTAAGAAATCCAATAGATTTGACCCAGTCATGAATTACATATTTTTAAATTTCTATGGAGATAGCTACAAACTCTCCTTCCCACCGATACACTTGGCATACATGAATCTGTCTAATCCTGCCTTGAAGCCATCCAGGCTGACAGCTGTCACAATCTCTTCTGCAAGTGAATTCCATAAACCAGTGACCCTAGAAATATTTCCCTTGATTTGTCCTCACTTGCTTACCTATGAGCTTTAGGGAGTACCCCCTCGTCCTAGTATTGTGTGATAGAGAAAAGAACTTTTCTCTATCCACCTTTTATATCCCATGCATGATTTTATACACTTCAATCAAGTCACCCCTTAAACGCCGTCTTTCAAGGCTGAAGAGAGCAAGGCATTGCAACCTGGTTTCATAAGGGAAGGGCTCCATTTCCATAATCATACTTCTTGCCCTTTTTTGCACCTTTTCCAGTTCCAGGAAACATGTACAGGGAAAACATAGGTCGCCAAGGCCCTCTCCTTTCAACCCTGAACTACATATATTAAATAGGATAGGATAGGAACAGGGTAGGAAAGGATAAGGCAAGGGATGGGAATGGAATAGATAGTATAAAAGAGCTAGAAGGAATCTTGGAGGTCTTCTAGTTCTATCCCCTGCTCAGGCAGGAAACCCTATACCAATGCTCTCCAACCTTGGCAACTTTAAGACTTATGGATTTCAACTCCCAGAGTTTCTCAGCCAGCGAAGCTGGTTGAGGAATTCTTGGGGTTGAAGTCCACAAGTTTTAAAGTTGCCAAGGTTAGAGACCACTATCCTATACCATTTTAGACAAATGGCTGTCCTCTTGGTGGCACAATGGTGCAGTACTGGAAGCTGCTTCTGTTGACTGTAGTTCACACTGTTCTTAAAAACCTCCATTGTTGGAGCATTCTTTTCTAAGGCAGGAAGGCCTGTTGGCTCACTCAGGTATTCACTTTCCTTTCAGATTATTAATATAAAGCCCGTGAAAATATTTACTGATCCCTCGCATCCTGAGCATAAACTGCTTCAACTCCTACCCTCAAAACGTCGCTACAGAGCACTGCACACCAAGACAACTAGACACAAGAATAGGTTTTCCCTAAACAAATAATTCCCTCAACAGTCAAACTATTCACTAAGTCTGCACTACTACTACTATTACTACTAGTTTTTTCCCATCATTCCTATCACCATTTCCTCCCACTTATGACTGTAACTTGGTGCTTGTATCCTTAACATTTTTGTTAATATTGTTTCCTCTGCTTATTTGACCCCTATGACTATCATTAAGTGTTGCACCTCATGATTCTTGATAAATGTATCTTTTTATGTACATTGAGAGCATATACACCAAAGGCAAATTCCTTGCGTGTGCAATCACACTTGGCCAATAAAGAATTCTATCTATCTATTCTACCTAAGAGCCGGGGTGGCACAGCAGGTAGAGTGCTGTACTGCAGGCCACACAAGCTGACTGTAGATCTGTAGGTCAGGGGTTCAAATCTCATCACCGGCTCAAGGTTGACTCAGCCTTCCATCCTTCTGAGGTGGGTAAAATGAGGACCCGGATTGTGGGGGCAATGTGCTGGCTCTGTTAAAAAGTGCTATTGCTAACATGTTGTAAGCCACCCTGAGTCTAAGGAGAAGGGAGGTATAAAAATCAAATAATGAGGACCCGGATTGTGGGGGCAATAGCCTAGCTCTGTTTAAAAAGTGCTATTGCTAATATGTTATAAGCCGCCCTGAGTCTAAGGAGAAGGGCGGCATAAAAATTGAATAAATAAACAAACAAACAAACAGCAGTTGGTTGGAAAATTCTTGGAGCTGAAGTCCACAAGTCTTGAAAGTTGCCAAAGTTGGAGACCACCTCCCTAATATCATTTTAGACAAAGGGCTGCATAACCTCCACTGTTGGAGCATTCTCTTCTAAGGCAGGAAGACTTCTGTTGGCTCGCTCAGGTATTCGCTTTCCTTTCAGAATAGAATAGAATAGAATAGAATAGAATTCTTTATTAGCCCAGTGTGATTGGACACACAAGGAATTTGTATTTGGTGCAGATGTTCTCAGTGTACATGAAAGAAAAGACACATTTATCAGGAATCATGAGGTGCAACACTTAATGATTGTCATACGGCTCAAATAAGGAATGAAGAAACAATCAATATTAATAAAAATCTTAAAGATACAAGCAACAAGTTTCAGTCTTACAGACATAAATGGTCCTATAGTCATGTCAGTGGGTGCCCCCCCTCCTTCCAGAGAGGCTCATTAGGGTCAAGTCCTCCCCTCCACCAGGCCCTCAGAGACCGGGGGGGGGGGGGATGACAGGCCTCAAACCCTTCGTGGAGGGGTAGAAAAAGACCCCCTCATTTGAGCCCACCCACCCCTTTCCGGCAAGACCGGACTCGGAGATATTGGCTTTCCCGGCGCTCTATTCAGGCGCGGGGAAAGAACCCAGGCCAACCCAGAAGAGCCTCCAACCCGCGAGGCCTCAACATACTCCCCTCACGCACCTCTTCTTGGAAGCCTCCCCGTTTCGCAGACCCCGCGCGCTGGGTCACATGGCCGCGCCCTCGGCGTCGCATTGGTTGGGCGGCTCGCGCGCACGCGCACAGCTTGAAGGAGGAGAAAAGAGGTGGGGGGGAGAGAGAAAGAGAAAGAGGGGGCAAACTCTCGCGAGGCATTCTCGTTGCCGGGGCAACGCTCGCTAGTTCGCTCGCTCGCTCGTCCCCCCCCCCGCACCCGTTTCCATGGTGAAGCCATCTTCTCTCCCAGATGGGCCGAAAACCGCTTCTCCACCACCACCACCCGCCCAAGCGTTTGGACTACAAACCCCATGGTTGCTAAGTCAGGAACTTAGCTTAAGCTAAGTTGACGGGGTTTGTAGTCCGGGGTGCCTTGTGCTAGGTCAGTCCGAGCAAGAGACGGTCGGGAATCAAGGGCCTGACTGGGGTCTCTGCTCTTTCCAGCTTGAAGGTGCTGGGAGTTGTAGTCCTCAGGGGCTTGGAGGGAATGCTGGGCTTGATAGTCCACCACACACAATGGAGCCCAACATTTCCATTCCTAAATCAGCCAGGCTTTAAGTTGGTTTTGCCCCCCATGTTACTCTCTGCTGCAGTTATAAGTGAGTAACATGATTGTTAAGTGAATCTGACCTTTCTCATGGGCTTTGCTTGTCAAAATAGTGACTGTGGGACATTTTATTTATTTATTTATTGGATTTGTATGCCACCCCTCTCCGCAACCCTCATAAATATGAACCAATTGCCAAGCGCCCAAATTTTGATTACGAGATGATGGAAAGAGTCTTCGGAGAGGGGCGGCATACAAATCCAAATAATTAATAAATAAATAAATAAAGGTCTCAACCCTTGTGTGAAAAATGGTCATAAGTCACTTTTTTCAGTACTGTTGTAACTTCAAATGGTTACAAAAAGAATAGTTGTAAGTCAAGGTCCGCATATATACATTTATATTTATATATAGAATAGAATTATTTATTGGCCAAGTGTGATTGGACATATATATATACACATATATACACATATACATACACATACATACATATACTGTATATATAATGTCCTTCCTGTCAACGACTACTTCAGCTTCATCCACAACAACACACGAGCACACAACAGATACAAACTTAAACCACTCTAAACTCGACTGCAGGAAATATGACTTTAGTAAACAAGTAGCTGATGCATGGAACTCACTACCAGACTCTGTAATATCTTCACCTAACCCCCTAAAACTTTACCCTTAGACTATCCACTGTTGACCTCTCCCGATTCCTAAGAGGTCAGTAAGGGGCGTGCATAAGTGCACCAGAGTGCCTTCCATCCCCTGTCCTAATGTTTCTCTTTTTACCAGCTTCTTGGATGAGTAGAGAAATGTCTTCAAAGAAAAAAACAAAGAAGTCCAGTTGCTTTCTGATAAAGCACCTTTGGGACAAACCTGGATAACTGCGAATCTCTACAGACATTTAGCTACTGGTGAAACTCCAAAAATTAGTATATCATGCAAAAGTTTATATTTATATTTACATTTATATTTACATTTATATTTATTAGACTTGTATGCCGCCCCTCTCCGAAGACTCGGAGCGGCTCGCAACAAATACAAAGCACAAATCTAACATTAAAAACAATTATAAAAATCCATTATAAAACAATCATACCATCCAATTAAACCAAACATAAAATGAAACAGCTAAGGGTCAGTTATGTCCCCCAAGCCTGGCGGCATAGGTGGGTTTTCAGTAGTTTGCAAAAGGTGAGGGGGGGGGGCAGTCCTGATCCCCAGGGGGAGTTGATTCCAGAGGGTCAGGGCCACCACAGAGAAGGCTCTTCTCCTGGGGCCCACCAGACGACATTGTTTTGTCGACGGGACCCGGAGAAGGCCAACTCTATGGGACCTAATCGGTCGCTGGGATTTGTGTGGCAGAAGGCGGTCCCGAAGTCGTAATATATGAGAGAGACTCGTTATCTCTCATCTTTCTCTTGGCAATGCCCCATAGATTCCTTCCGCAGCCGAGCTTTATAGGGATGCTGACTTCAAGTTTCCAGCACTGCCAAAAGCAACAAAATCTGGTTCAATGACCGTGGGATTACTGTGCTTGATTGACCAGCAAACTCACCTGATCTGAACCCCATAGAGAATCCATGGGGCATTGCCAAGAGAAAGATGAGAGACATGAGACCGAACAATGCAGAAGGGCTGAAGGCCGCTATTGAAGCATCTTGTCTTCCATAACACCTCAGCCTTGCCACAGGCCGATAGCTTCCATGCCACGCCGCATTGAGGCAGTAATTGCTGCAAAAGGAGCCCAAACCATGCACTGATTACATGTGCACTCTTATACTTTTCAGAGGTCCAACATTGTTTATTTATTTATTATTTATTTATTTTATTTATTAATTGTATTTATATGCCGCCCCTTTCCGAGGGATTCTATGTACTGTACAATCCTTATTTTCTTGATCGTATGTGATATTCTAATTTTCTGAGATGGGGGATTGGGGTTTTTCATGAGCTGTACCTCATGAAAACATGGACATGATTTTATGGGCTATGCTCAGGTCTGTTTAAGGCGATGTGGTTCTAAGCTTTCTAAACCTAGGATTGTAAGTCTAGTTGCGTAAGGTATTCTGTTGCAAGTAAAGGGCTCTTCTGGTGAAGTATCTCTGGACATTTTCTAGAGTGTTTATGTCTGAAATGTGGTGTGGGTTCCAAACAGATGAGCTGTATTCA
The DNA here is from genome assembly GCF_031021105.1 of Erythrolamprus reginae. Lineage (NCBI taxonomy): Eukaryota > Metazoa > Chordata > Lepidosauria > Squamata > Dipsadidae > Erythrolamprus > Erythrolamprus reginae. The sequence continues at coordinate 5,917,656 of NC_091952.1, read as the reverse complement.
AGGATTGGTCTGGCGAAAGTGCTCTGGTTAGTAGTGTGAGACTGGGGAATTGTTGAAGGGTCAAATGGGAGCATTGAATTCTCCAAATAGAGATCAAGATAAGATAAAATACAGGAAATAGTATAACGGCAGACTAGATGGACCATGAGGTCTATTTCTGCTGTCAATCTTCCATGTTTCCATGTTTCTAAGATGACGAAACTAACTGATAGCGGGATCCAGTTTCTTAAGTCCAGCTTCATTCCCCAAAATTGTGGAGCGCTTTGCTTGATGGAAGTTGCTGCGTCTTTCTGAGGCTGCCTTTCAGCTTCTCAGTGGAACTCAGGATTCTGTGGTGGTGGCCTCATCCAAGCAGTCCCCATTTTTCTTTCCAAGGTCAACCAAGGTCAGTGAGGTACCAATGAGCAAAAAAAGCAAAACAGCAAAGCTAGGATAAGAGGGGCCATTCCAAATGAGATAATTTGGGCCTCCTGATGTTGGAGCGTCCAGAAGTAGAAAGGCCAGCTCCGCCTGTCTCTCAGGCTGTCATTAAACAGGAACCGCCATTTAATCAGGCCGGAGAAGTCAGCAAAAAAGTTAAGGTCAAGCCATCGGACTTGCTGAATAACCAGATTTTTATTTAATTTTTTTTTGAACCAAGGCCAGTGAGTTATGAGTTGATATCAGAATAGCGATTTGCTGTTTTTTTTAAAAAAAATTCCTTACCATGCTTTTTTCCTTCCTTTCTTAAAAATATCTTTCAGATCAGAAAGCTGCAAACACAGACTTTTTTGTGTGTGTGTTTTTTTCCCCATCGATTGGTTTTAGCTACTCGGAGGGGCCATTTTCCCCAAGGAGGAAGGATTAGGGAGAAAGGCTTATTGATGAACCCACCATTTGCCCAGCTGAGTTCTCTTTTTTATTTCTTTTTTTAATTTTAAAAATAGACTTTATTTAAACACACAAAATACTAACAATAAAATTCACACAGAAAAAGAAAAAAAATTGAGATAAAAGTTGGACAATTTGTGACATGCTGGTAGTATAATTCTAATTGTGCTTATTTACTATTACATGAATTGTATTTACATATATGTATACATCAAGCTTTAGCGAAGATCTTATTCTAGTATATCTTTTGTTTTTCCTTTTATAACTGATTCTCTGACATTTACTTCCCATATTATCTAACATTTGTTAACTCTATGATTTTACTTTTTTTACCTATTTTCCATCCACCGACCATGGTATCCTTCTGCATCGGCTGGAGGGGTTGGGACTGGGAATGGGAGGCACTGTTCTTCAGTGGTTCTCCTCCTACCTCTCCGGTCGGTTGCAGTAGGTGTTAATGGGGGGTCAGAGGTCGACCTCAAGGTTACTCCCTTGTGGGGTGCCTCAGGGGTCAGTCCTCTCCCCCCTGCTATTCAATATCTACATGAAACCACTGGGTGAGATCATCCAGAGGCATGGGGTGAGGTATTATCAATATGCAGATGATACCCAGTTGTACATCTCTACCCCGTGTCCAGTCAACGAAGCAGTGGAAGTGATGTGCCGGTGCCTGGAGGCTGTTGGGGTCTGGATGGGTGTCAACAGACTCAAACTCAACCCGGATAAGACGGAGTGGCTGTGGGTTCTGCCTCCCAAGGACAATTCCATCTGTCCATCCATAACCCTGGGGGAGGAATTACTGACCCCCTCAGAGAGGGTCCACAACTTTGGCGTCCTCCTCGATCCACAGCTCACATTAGAGAAACATCTTTCAGCTGTGGCGAGGGGGACATTTGCCCAGGTTCGCCTGGTGCGCCAGTTGCGGCCCTATCTGGACCGGGACTCACTACTCACAGTCACTCATGCCCTCATCACCTCAAGATTCGACTACTGTAATGCTCTCTACATGGGGCTACCTTTGAAAGAACTACCTTTCGGCACACATTGTGATTTTTTTTTTCAATTATATCTTCCTCAATAGGCAAATTTCTGTTTTTCCAATATTGTGCCAGCACTATTCTCACTGCTGTCGTTATATGGAGGATTAGAAACAATTGATTTTTTTTTTCAAATTTTCGCAGGCTATACCAAACAAGAAAAATGCAGGTTTCTTTTCTATTTTTCCCTCTAATATTTCTTCTAACTGCCCAGCTAAGTTCTCGATAAAGGAAGTTGCAGGGTCACAGTCATACCTCTCCTGCTTTTCCCCCCTCAAGTTTATTTATTTATTTATTTTTATCAAAATATCAAATCAATGTGCAAACAGTGTGGCACCTGAATGACATACATTCTAATGCAATAAAAGCTGCTCAAATTAATTATAAGCCCTTCCATTCAACCCGCATACATATTTGTAATAAAACATGCTTATATTAATTTATAATTTACCATTTTTCACATTTTCTCTTATTACTTTCATTTTGCAATATTAAAAAATCTATACTGTATTAGTATCCTCCCCCCAATGGTGGGACAGTGGTTAGAGTGCGGTACTGCAAGCTGATTCTGCTGACTGTTGGCTGTAGTTCACCAGTTCAAATCTCACCAGGCTCAAGGTTGACTCAGCCTTCCATCTTTCTGAAGTGGGTCAAATGAGGCCCCAGATTGTTGGGGGCAATATACTGACTCTGTAAACCGCTTAGACAGGGCTGTAAAACACTGTGAAGTGGTATATAGGTCTAAATGCTATTGCTATTCTTATTTCTATCACTTATTCTAGCTTTTGATCACATCATAGAAACATAGAAACATAGAAGTCTGACGGCAGAAAAAGACCTCATGGTCCATCTAGTCTGCCCTTATACTATTTTCTGTATTTTATCTTAGGATGGATATATGTTTATCCCAGGCATGTTTAAATATAGTTACTGTGGATTTATCTACCATGTCTGCTGGAAGTTTGTTCCAAGGATCTACTACTCTTTCAGTAAAATAATATTTTCTCATGTTGCTTTTGATCTTTCCCCCAACTAACTTCAGATTGTGTCCCCTTGTTCTTGTGTTCACTTTCCTATTAAAAACACTTCCCTCCTGGACCTTATTTAACCCTTTAATATATTTAAATGTTTCGATCATGTCCCCCCTTTTCCTTCTGTTCTCCAGACTATACAGATTGAGTTCATTAAGTCTTTCCTGATAGGTCTTCCACCATTCTTGTAGCCCGTCTTTGGACCCGTTCAATTTTGTCAATATCTTTTTGTAGGTGAGGTCTCCAGAACTGAACACAGTACTCCAAATGTGGTCTCACCAGCGCTCTATATAGCGGGATCACAATCTCCCTCTTCCTGCTTGTTATATCTCTAGCTATGCAGCCAAGCATCCTACTTGCTTTTCCTGCAACTATTCTTCATGTTTTAGCTATTCTAATCATCTTTGTTGCTCTTCTTGGCACTCTTTCCAGAGTTTCAACATCCTATAGAATAGAATAGAGTAGAATAAAATAGCATAGAACAGAATAGAATAACAGAGTTGGAAGGAGCCTTGGTGGTCTTCTAATCAAACCCCCTTCTTAGGCAGGAAACCCTACACCACTTCAGACAGATGATTATCCAACATCTTCTTAAAAACTTCCAGTGTTAGAGCATTCACAACTTCTGGAGTCTACGGAGAGGGGGCGGTGTACAAATGTAATAAATAATAGTAATAAAATAATAATAATAATAAGCTATTCCACAGATGTCAGCCAATTTCTCCTTAGTGCTAAATGGCTTCTCTCTTTGATTAGTTTCCACCCATTGCTTCTTGCCAGGCCTTCTGGTGCCTTGGAGAATGGCTTGACTCCCTCTTCTTTGTGGCAACTCCTGATATATTGGATGACTGCTACCATGTCTCCCCTGGTCCTTCTTTTCATCAGACTAGACGTGCCCCATTTCTGCAGCCGTTCTTCATGTGTTTTAGCTTTGAAGACCAACTTGATGGGTGGCTGGTCCCTCTCTTATCTGTGTCGAAACAGAAAGGGCTGCATTGGAGAAATCTCCAATATTTGGGTGTGTCTCTTCGCCTGGCCCCATGTCTCCAGAGCCTCTACATTCTTCCCACCTCCCCAGAAAAGAAACCTGAAAGCTTTGGCTGCCCAAAGCCAAGTCTTGCTAGCCAGTTGGGTCTTCCGATCTGGCCCCTTCCGTGTCTTTTCCTTCCCTTTCTTTTCCCTTGTAGCCTCCCTCCCTCCCCTCCCCTCCCCTTTGCACACGTGTGCCATCTTTCTCCTCCCCCCTCGGAGAGCCACAGCCCCCTCCAGCTGAGTCACAGCTCTCCTTCCTTCCACAGCATTGCAGTACTCCGGCAAGCACAAGGCAGCCCTCTCCGTCTCCTCCTCTGCGGTCTGCAGCTTTTCTTTCACCGCCCATCTCCCCATTTCAGCACCATGGCCAGCACCGTTTCAGGTACCGTAAAATCAGGGGTGGCGTTCCCTTTTTTCTCCCTTCTTCTTTTCCTTCTCCTTCTCCTCTTCCTTCTCCTTCTCCCTTCTTCTTTTCCTTCCTTCCTTCTTCCTCTTCTCCTTTTCTTCTTCTTTCTTCCTTCTCTTATTCTCCTTCCTTCTTCTTTCTCCTCCTCCTTTTCTCCTCCTCCTCTTCTCCTTTTCTCCTCGTCCTTCCCTCCTTCCTTCTCTCCTTCTCCTCCTCCTTCTTTTCTTCTCCTTCTCCTCCTTCTCCTTCCTCCTCCGCTTCTCCTTCTTTTCTCCTCTTTCCTTCCTTCTCTCCGTCTCCTTTTCTTCTTCTCCTCTTCCTCCTCCTCCTCTTCTCCTTCTTTTTCCTTTCTCTGCAGATACCAGGGCACTATTTTTATTCTTCCAAGATTCGAGGCAATTCACCCTGCTCCTTTCCCAAGCCTGCCGTGGCGGGTAGGTGGGTGGGATAGAGGAATGGGTGGGTTTCCTTCCCTGACAAAGCATATATCCCAGCATTGTTGTCTTTTTCTTTTAAAAAAAAAAATATTGTTATTTTGCTTGTTTGTGGGGCTGGTTGGATTTCCAGGTTGCCTGGATGGGCTGACGATGAAGATAGATTTGCCTGCAACCGTCACACGACCATGAGAGAAACCTGTATCAATTTGCAGTCTCAAAATGTGATTTTAATTTTTTTAATTAGTTTACCAAAAAAAAAAAAAAGAGTAAGGCATTTGGGTTAGCTGTATCCAGAGATGGAGAAGCTCCGTGCTGGCTTGGGAGGGAGTGGCCCTTCCATGGCATTGAATGAGAGCCAACACTCGTTTCCCCAACAATCTTTTTCCCCTGCAAGGGCTTGTGATACCACCGCAGAGCTGCTCAGAGAAGAAGGCCCTGATAGGGGTTGGGGTGGGGCAGGCAAAGAGACATATGGGGCTCCTGCTCTAAGGATTTCTATATATGCGCCTGCCCTCCGCTAATCCTAAATGTGTCTTGGGTTACACCTTTATTTCATGGGGGTTTTTTAAGTCGATGAAAAGAGTCGTGCGGCGATGCAATTAGACCATTGGGGCAACCTAAGCAATAGACAGTTTGCAAAGATTTGTATGTGTGCCCCACTGGTGTGTGCGTGTGTGTGTGGAAAGGCTCCTTTAAACATGCTTGGCACAAACGCACGTCCCCCCAAAATAAAAATTAAATTAAAAGATAATTTTCAAAAGAAAATCAAAAGGGCAGACTCGGTCTTTTGCTATATTCCTGAGAGTTTTAGAAACGGAAAGTGCAAATTAGCCTTCCATCACTTGTCCTCTTCAAAAAAAAAAAAATAGGAGGGGGGGAGGAGAGAGTGGGAGAGGGAAGGAGGAAAGGAGAGAGAGAGAGAGAGAGAAGGAGGGAGAGAGGTGGGAGGGGGGAGAGAGAGAGACCCCAGAAAGATTACCAGCTGCTAGGCACGCTCGGAGAGAAGAGAAGGCGAAGGCGCAAACGTTCACAAATGCACCAACTGGCTGGCAGAGAGGTGCTGCGGGGTGTGTATACGCAGCTCGCCTCCCCCACTGCTGAGCTCCACACCTTTAAAAATGCCAAGGGCAGAGATGTCCACCCCTCTGATTTAAGGATGCAGCAGCTGGAACTAGGAGATGCCTTGGGGCAGGGGAGGAGCCGCCCACCCGATATTCACTGATGCCAGGAGGGGGAAAAACCCCATATTCATTGCAGTTGGCTGGAGGGAGACAGGGAGAGATGGCGACTTTATTTTTTGTGCAGAAATTGGCCTGTAGATGAAGCCAACGACTGGCCCAGGCTTCCTCTGCCTTGGGGAGTGGAAGAGCCCGGAGTGTCTCTGAAAGGCGGTGGGGGGAGGACAGGAGGAAGGGAGGGGTGGGGAGGACCAGGTGCATTCCCCATATGGCGCTTGGAAACAATCTGCTTCTTCCTCTCCACCCCACCCCCCCTTTATGGAAAGATGTTTCAATTTCCTGACAATGACAAAGGGCTCTTAGGGCTGCCAGGTTTGCCTTGGAAAGCTCTTCCTCTCCTCCTCCTCCTCCTCCTCCTCCTATGATGATGATGATGATGATGACCTGATTAGTGGTTGCAATGATTGGATGGGGCTGCTGGGGGCCTGAAGAAGGAAAGAAGGACTTGTAAGGTTAAGGAGACTGCCACTAAAAATTAAAAAACAGAAACCCAGAAGTTGCAGAAGATGGAAGAGATCAGCCAAAGACAAAGCCCTGCCTGTTGGGCCTCATCACCACCCCACCCTTCAGAATAGAATTGAATTGAATAGAATAGAACAGAATTCTTTATTGGCCAAGTGTGATTGGACACACAAGGAATTTGTCTTTGGTGCAGATGCTCTCAGTGTACATAAAAAAGATACATTTCACAAGAATTGAATTGAATCGAAAAGAATCAAAGCAGAATAGAATAGAATTTTTTATTAGCCAAGTGTGATTATACACACAAGGAATTCATCTTTGGTGCATATGTTCTCAGTGTATATAAAAGAAAATATATATTAGAATACAATGGAATGATTAGAATAGAATGGAATGGAATGAATAGAATAGCATTCAGAATAAGAATAGAATAGAATCAGAATTCTTTCTGGGCCAAGTGTGATTGGACAGAAAAGGGATTTGTCTCTGGTGCAGATGCTCTCAGTGTGCATAAAGGAAAAGATTTCTGCAGGAGGGTGAAATGCGACAAGCTGAATTGAGTGGATGGATGGATTTTATCCCTGCATGACTAAAAGACCCGTTTCCTTCCCAGCCTCCTGTCCCTTAAAATCAGGGAGATGCTAACAGAAGGAAACATCTGGAGAAACCTAACAAGGAATAAGCAAGCCAGGCCTGCAACTGGAGGTTGGGAAATAAAATAACAAGCATATTTTTCCCTCCTTCGGCCCTGTTCATCAGCATCTTTCACTTGCCCCCTGCCCACTTAGCAAGCCGAGCCTCCACCAGCAGATATTCCTGCTACCCAAGGGGCCACGCCTTCTCCCAACATCCTCCCCAAAGAGGTTGCACAAAACCCGCAGCCACACTTACAGGCCCCCCCTGTAGGGAAGGAAGACACCGCCAGCCCATCACTAGGGCAAAGGAGACCTTGGGAGCTCTAAAGCAGGAACTGGTAGCTCCAGAGTCAGCTGCCCCTTCTTTGTCATTTCGTATTATCTTTTTATTTTTTAATGTTTTAATCTCCATGTCTTTTTTTATAAGCTGCCCAGAAATCACTGGAAGCAGTGATAATAATAATAATTAATAATAATAATTTATTGGATTTGTATGCCGCCCCTCTCCGTAGACTCGGGGCGGCTAACAACAATGATAAAAACAACATGTAACAATCCAATAATAAAAACAACTAAACCAGTGATGGGCATCAATTTATTTATTTATTTATTTATTATTTAGATTTGTATGCCGCCCCTCTCCGCAGACTCGGGGCGGCTCACAACAAAATAAAACAATTCATAACAAATCTAAATCGTAGTTTAAAATATTAAAAAAAACCATTTACTAAACAAACATACATACAAACATACCACTCATAAATTGTATATGCCCGGGGGAGATGTCTCAGTTCCCCCATGCCTGAGGACAAAGGTGGGTTTTAAGGAGCTTACGAAAGGCAAGGAGAGTAGGGGCAGTTCTAATCTCTGGGGGGAGTTGGTTCCAGAGGGCCTATAAATGGCATATACAGTAAATTTAATAAATCGAATAAACCCAATCCATCCATCATTGGAGGGGCATGGATTTGGTCAGCAGGGATGGTATTTGTGGGAGGGGGTTTAGCAGGAGACTGGGAGGGAGGAAATGTGACCCCCCCATCCTCAATATCTTCCCCTGAAGGAGGAAACATATACAACTGACACAGCAGGGGGAAAAACCTAAACTGTTCCAGCAAGCTTGGCCTTTGAGTTTATTTGTTTCTGGGTTTGTTTTTAATCCATTTATTCTGTTTTAAGGATGATTTTTATAATTTTATGCACATTGTCTGCCAGGGAGGGGGGAGAGAATTCTCTTGACCACACCTTTATCGTATAAGACATACAGAGACCTTGTTAACCTCCAAATCCTTTTGAGATCATTAATATTCTCTTAGATTGTTCGAGAGTGGCAGATGTCGAAAACAAAGCATCGTCAGCAGATTTGGGGTGGGAAGGGGGGGAGATGTGGCTTCCCCCACCCCTCCCACTCAAAAAAGGGCAGATTTTCTTGATCCGTGGAGGGGAAATAATAACGGCTTGTAATTATCTTTTCTTTGGAATGGTCCTGGATTTCATTCGAGGGATTACAGGAAGGAAGGTGGGGCCACGGTAAAATTTTGGAAACCAAAGCCTTCTTTAAAACCGTTTCAACCATGGATCTCATTTTTCTGGTCCTGCGTGCGAATGCAACAAAAGCTTGTGATATTATTATTTATTCTCTCTCTCCCCCCTACTTGTTATCTTTATGTCAAAGAACGCAAAAACCTGCACCTCTAGCTGGGTAGGGCGGATTAGAAGAGACGAGGGGAGAGAAGGCAGGATGGGGAGGCTCCAGGGTTGAGAGTCGGCACGGAACTGCAGGTTGGTTGAATATGAGCCATCAGCTCTGTGTGGATTCTTACCGTGTTTCCCTGAAAATAAGACCCTGCCTTATATAGTTTTTTAACCCTGAAATAAGTGCTTGGCCTTACTGCCATGCACTCAAAAGCCTGATTGGGCTTATTATCAGGGGATGTCTTATTTTGGGGAAAACAGGGTACCTTTCTATCTGTCTGCCTGCCTGCCTGCCTATCTATCTACCTAACCACCTACTTACCTATCTGCCCACCTATCTACCTCTACCTACCTACATACCTACCTAGCTACTTACCAACCCACCTATCTATCTATCTATCTATCTCCATCCACCTAACCATCTATCTGTTTCCTCCCTCCCTCCCTCCCTCCCTTCTTAAAGGAAGCTGCAGATTTGACTTTGATAGGAGTGGCATATAAGCCCTGCATAATACTATCCAAGAGACAGTTTATTGCAGTGGTCAAAGAACTGGCCTGGAAACAAAGAGACTGTAAGTTCTAGTCTCCTCTTAGGCATGAAAGCCAGCTGAGTGGTTTAGAGGCAATCATATGGAGACAATGAGTTCTAGTACCACCCTAAGTATGGAAGCTAAGAGTATGATTTAAGGCCAATCAGCAGACAGTGAGTTCTAGTCCTGTTTGACTTTGGGCCACTCACCAAGAGTTGGTAAGTTCTAGTCCTACCTTAGGACTAGAGTTGATGAGTTCTAATCCTACCTGCCAGCTGGGTGATGACGTTACTTGGTGACAGTGAGTTCCAGTCTCATCTGCCAATCATTGGGGAAATCAGGAGATTCTGGAAATCTAACCAACTAGTGGTCGAGGGACATACGGATCTTTGGAGAGGGGCGGCATACAAATAATGATGATGATGATGATGATGATGATGATAATAATAATAATAATAATAATAATAATAATAATAATAATAATAATAATTTATTAGATTTGTATGCTGCCCCTCTCCGAAGATTCGGAGTGGCTAATAATAATAATAATATTGTAGAAGATAAGAAAGGCATTCAAGGTAGACTGGACCTTAGATATCTTATTGGTGTGCAGGAACTCTTGACTTATGATACATTTGAATTTCCTTCCCCTCCTTGGACTCAGCCTGGTTATCTCCTACCCACCTTAGTCATGAAAGCTGGCTGGGGGACTTTGGGCCAGCTACGCTCTTTGAGTCGACCTATGCAAGTTGTTAAATTAGTAACCAGGTTGTTAAGTGAATCTCCCTCCCTCCCCCACATCGATCCCAAAAGGGGATTGCACGACCCCCATTGGATGCTGCCATGGTCATAAATGTGAATCAGTTGCCAAATGTCTGGATTTTGATCATGTGACCGTGGAGATGCTCCAGTGGTTATAAAGTGTGAAAAAATGATCATAAGTCACTTTTTTCAGTGCTGTTGTAACTTTGAGGACTATCTGTATCCCCTAGTCACAGTGGCACATCACTTAGGATTGAATTCTTCTTCCTCCTCTTCCTCCTCCTCCCTGATGGATTCTGCAGAGTCACTTATTTTAATATTATTATTTTAAAAATCCATTGAACAGTTTGCCTCCAGAAGTTGTGAATGCTCCAACACTGGAAGTTAAACTTCCAGTGTTGGAGCATTCACAACTTCTGGAGGCAAACTGTTCAATGGATTTTTAAAATATATATATATATATAATTATCTAATATAATTTATCTAATGTAAATATAATTCAATATAATTTAAAAATATAATATAATTTATGTTATATTTCGATAATTATGTCGGCTTATTCTCTCCCTACTAAAACAAAATTCCTCTTTTGTTGCTTGCTGGCTGCAGTGCCTTTCTTCCCACCTCCGCCCCACCTCCTTGCCACGGCCCTCCCGCCTCCGCTAAATAGGATTTGGGGAGGTTTCCCGGGGGGGGCTTCTTCCCCCAGAGTGCCAGCTTCACGCCAGCAAAGCTCCAGGATTGGGAGTTTCAGCATTTGAGAGCAGGCCGTTCTCAGTTGCCTGCTTTGCCCAGGGTCAAAATGGAAGCTGGCTTCAAGGATGAGCCCTGCTCGGTCCCGAAGTGTGAGCTCTCTCCACTCTCCGCTCGGCCCTCCCTTTCCTTTTCACTGCTTGTCCTTTCAAGGGCAGGAGGAGGCGCGGCCTGATTCTGGCAATAAGATGAAGCCGGAGATCATAAGGAATGCATTGATTGGCATTTTGCTCTTCTCACTGTCCTTGGAAATGCATCTTCAGTCCTTACCCTGCAAGATGTTAGGCTACTTTCTTTTTCCTTCCTTCTTCCCTCTCATTCCTTCCTCTGTCTCACCTTCCTTCCTTCCTTCCTTCCTTCCTTCCTTCTTTCCTTCCTTCCTTCTTTCCTTCCTTCCTTCCCTCCCTCCTTCCTCTGTCTCACCTTCCTTCCTTCCTTCCTTACTTGCTTACTTGCTTACTTACCGTACTTACTTTTTTTCCTTAACAAAAGTTTTTTAAAAATATTTTCAACAAACAGTGCATCGTTTCTGCACAAAGCGTTGTCTGAGTCACATTTGTGACCCAGACTACATCATACATAGTCTCCCCTTCCTTCTTCCTACTTCCTTTCCCTTCTACTGTCCCCTCCTTTCCTTCCTCTCCTCCTTTTCTTCCCTGCCTCCTTCCTTCTTTCCCTTCCTTCTACCCTCCTTCCTCCCTCCTTCTCTCATTCCTTTCCTTCCTTCCTTCCCTCCCCCTCCTTCCTCCTTCCATCCATTCTTCCTTTCCTTCCTTCTGCCCTCTCTCCTTCCTTCCTATTGTCTCCTTCTTTCCTCCCTCTCTCCCTTTTCTTCCCTGTCTTCTTCCTTCCTTCCCTTCCTTTCTATCTCCCTTTCCTTCCTTCTGCCCTCCATCTTCTTCCTTCCTACTGTCTCCTTCCTTCCTCCCTCTCCCTTTCCTTCCCTGTCCCCTTTCTTCTACCTCTTTCCTCCCTTCCTCCTTCTCATTCCTTTTCTTGCTTCTTCCTCTCTTTCCTTCCTTTCTTCCTCCTTCCTTCCTACTGTCTCCTTCCTTCCTTCTACCCTCTTTCCTCTCTCCCTCCCTGTCTTGTTCCTTTCCCTCCCTTCCTTCCTCCCTCCCTCCCTCCTTTCTTTCTCCCTCTTCCATCTCCTTTCTCCCTGCCTTCCTTTTTTCCTCCCTCTTTTCAAGTTCTCTGACTGCCCCGTAGTGTGGTTTATCGACCTGAGATACGGTCTCTTTAGACTCAAAGCAATAGGTAACATCGTCAAATCTTTAGCGTGCATAGACTTTCCACTTCTGTCCCCATGGATGTATTTGTTTAAAGAAGCAGCTCTTTGAAGGGCAATGGGGGGGGGGGGGTTTGGAACTCTGCTGCAATTATTTAACCAATGGGCACCAATATTCTGTAGTGAGTTTCCTGCTGTTACTGATCTTCAGCAACACAAGTTACACACTAATCCCTCGCTACTTCGTGGTTCATCTTTCGCGGATTCGCTACTTCACGGGTTTTCAAAGGGGGCTTCAATCCATTAAATCCACTGAAATTTTTAAATCCATTAAAAATTCATAAAATTCTTCTACAGTACTACTGTATTATATTAAAGAAACTGGTATGATATCACATATAGTTCCAGCTGAGAATCATTCTAGAATGACTGTTTAATGCAAAGTGTGGGGTTTAAAAGTCCAAATACTCGTTAAATACACAAAAAAATATCTTTCCGCTACTTCATGGAAATTCGTTTTTCACGGGTGGTCTTGGAATGCATCTCCCGCGAAAAACGAGGGATCACTGTACAGGCATATTATGATTGCCCAAGGATATATGTTTTTCTAACAGGCATGAATATCAAGGTTGACTTAGCCTTCCATCCTTCCGAGGTGGGTCAAATGAGGACCCAGATTGTTGGGGGGCAAGAGGCTGACTCTGTAAAGTGCTTAAGAGGGCTGCGAAAGGACTGTGAAGCGGTATATAAGTCTAGCACGCTAGTGCTCAGTACTGATGCGACCTCGTTGGGTAATGAAACACCTGCAAACCAACAATTAAGCTCAGAGAGCCGCAAGGACTCCCACAGGCGTTGTGGAGAGCCTTGGTGGCGCAGGGGTTAGAAAGCAGGATTGCAGGCTAACTCTGCCAACGGCCAGCAGTTCTATCCTGATTGGTCAACGTTGACTCAGGCTTCCATCCTTCCAAGGTCGGTAAAATAAGGACCCAGATTATTGTGGGCAAGAGACTGACTCTGTAACCCTCATAGAGAGGGCTGTGAGTTATTGCTATTGTTATCTGTCTGTCTGTCTGTCTGTCTATCTGTCTATATATCTACCTACCTACCTACCAACCTACCTATCTACCTTATCTATCATCTCTATCTCTATCTATCTATCTATCTATCTATCTATCTATCTATCTATCTATCTATCGTCTATCTGTCTGTCTGTCTGTCTGTCTATCGTCTGTCTGTCTGTCTATCTATCTATTTATCTATCTATCTAACTAACTAACTAACTAACTAACTAACTATATCTATCTATCTATCTATCTATCTATCTATCTATCTAACTATATCTATCTATCTATCTATCTATCTATCTATCTTATCTATCTATCTATCTATCTATCTATCTATCTTGCCCATGTAGTTTTGTGTATGATTCGACTGTGTGCTTGTTTTTTATATACTGGGGTTTCTTTTTTGGACTTTTTAATCTAAAACTGTAATTTAGATTTCTAAATATTAGATTTGTTACTATGTACTGTTTTTTACCATTGTTGTGAGCCGCCCCGAGTCTGCGGAGAGGGGCGGCATATAAATCCAATATATCTAATCTAATCTATCTATCTATGTCGGCTGGCGGGACCTAGGGGAAGAGCTTTCTCTGTGGGGGGGCCGGCCCTCTGGAATCAGCTCCCCCCAGAGATTCATACTGCCCTGACCCTCTTCGTCTTCCAAAAAAGTTTAAAAACTCATCTTTGCCGCCAGGCCTGGGGTTCCTTAGATCTCCCCCCCCCCCCTGACCAATGAATGCTTTAGTTTGTTGAATGAATGATAGTGATAGCTTTTTAATTAGAATTTTAAGATTGTTTTTTAAAGGTATAAATTGGATTGTTATTATTGATTCCTGTTTTTCTGTGCATGCTGTGAGCCGCCCCAAGTCCTCGGAGAGGGGCGGCATACAAATCCAATGAAATCTAAATCTAAATCTATCTTATCTATCTATCATCTATATCTATATCTGTCTGTCTGTCTGTCTACCTACCTACCTACCTACCTATCTATCTATCTATCTGTATTATCTGTCTGTCTATCTATCCTATCTATCTATCATCTATATCTGTCTGTCTGTCTGTCTGTCTGTCTGTCTACTTACCTACCTACCTACCTACCTACCTATCTATCTATCTATCTGTATTATCTGTCTGTCTATCTATCCTATCTATCTATCATCTATATCTGTCTGTCTGTCTGTCTGTCTGTCTGTCTGTCTGTCTGTCTGTCTGTCTGTCTGTCTGTCTATCTATCTATCTATCTATCCATCTATCTATCTAATCCATCTAACACAGTATTGCAAGCTAACTCTGCCCACTGCCAGCAGTTCAATCCTTACCAGCTCAAGGTTGACTCAGCCTTCCGTCCTTCCAAGGTGGGTAAAATGAGGATCCATTATTGGGGGCAAGGGGCTGACTCTAACCTGCTCAGAGAGGTCTGTAAAAGCACCGTGAAGCGGAATATATCCTTCTAAGAGCTATTGCTGTTTCTATTGCCATTCTCTCTCTCAAATACAAAAGTGGGCCTATGTGGGGAAGAGGCAGCCTATCAATAAGAAATGAAAGCAGCGCCTTTGGCTCAGGAAAGTGCAGGATCTTGCAGAAATCTTTCAGAGTTTGCTTTTCCATTCCCTGGCAATGACAAATCTGGGTCATCAGTATGCAAAATCAGCAGATTTAGACTGCAGCAGTTGATGGAGGCAGGGCTGCAGGAATGTTGCACAGGTAGAATGTGCAATTTTTCACCAATTCTTCTTTGGTGCATATGATCATTCTTTTGTGTACGCTGAGAGCATTTGCACCAAAGAAAAATTCCTTGTTTGTCCAATCACACTTTGCCAATAAAGAATTCTGTTCTGTTTTGTTCTGTTCTAGTTCGAATTCTATTCTATTCTATCTGATTCTACTCTACTCTACCCTACCTTAACTTACCCTACCCTACCTTACCCTATTCTATCTGATTCTACTCTACTCTATTATACCCTAACTTACCCTACCCTACCCTTCTAATTCTATTCTATTCTATCTGATTCTACTCTACCCTACCCTAACTTACCCTACCCTACCCTATTCTATTCTATCTGATTCTACTCTACTCTATTATATCCTAACTTACCCTACCCTACCCTTCTAATTCTATTCCATTCTATCTGATTCTACTCTACTCTACCCTGCCGGAAAAGGCAGGGAGAAGCCTCTGTGGGGCCTCTCTTGGAAACTCCTGGGCAGAAACAGGGCCGGAAAAGGCAGGGAGAAGCCTCTGTGGGGCCTCTCTAGGCATCTCCTGGGAGAAAACAGAACTGGAGAAGGTGGGGAGAAGCCTCCGTGGGGCCTCTCTAGGAATCTCCTGGGAGGAAACAGGGCCGGAAAAGGCAGGGAGAAGCCTCCATGGGACCTCTCTAGGAATCTCTGCCCCTACAGGTGGCATGCGGAGCCATATCTTCTGGCATGCGAGCGTTTGCCAATCTTACCTCCAATGTGCAATTTGTGTACCGACCAGCTGATTTTTGGCTCGCACAGAGGTTCTGGGAGGGCGTTTTTGGCTTCCAGAGAGACTCTGGGAGGATGG
Source organism: Erythrolamprus reginae (assembly GCF_031021105.1). Taxonomy (NCBI): domain Eukaryota; kingdom Metazoa; phylum Chordata; class Lepidosauria; order Squamata; family Dipsadidae; genus Erythrolamprus; species Erythrolamprus reginae. Next base: position 5,901,934 of record NC_091952.1, on the reverse strand, counting down.
GGGATGGCGGTTTTATACCCTCCCCCAGTTCCAGGGAAGCCTTTGAAGCCTGGGGAGGATGAAACACGAGCCTTCTGGGCCCACCAGAAGTTGGGAAACAGGCCATTTCTGGCCTTTAGAAGCCTCCCGGGGTGGGGGGACCTGTTTTCACCCTCTCCAGGCATTGAATTATGGGTGTGGGCAGGGGTCCCCAAACCTGGCCACTTTAAGACTTGTGGACTTCAACTCTCAGAATTCTCCAACCAGCCATGCTGTTTAGCTATGCTGGCTGGAGAATTCTGGGAGTTGAAGTCCACAAGTCTTAAAGTGGCCAGGTTTGGGGACCCCTGTGTTATATTGATTCGTTGCCTCCTTAACAGTTGAAGGGCATTGTGAAATCTGCTGCCAAAAAGCTGGTGCTCCAGAGGGCCCGTTTCAGATCTGTAGGCGTACAGATTTATAGATCGGAAAATCAATAATGCACATTGAGAGAGAGAGAGAGAAGGACCAGCAGAGGGAATAAATGGTAGCCCTTAATGAGGGACAACCAAATGAACAATGCAAGCCCTAGAATGGGAAACATCTCAATTATTGCTTGCCAGCAGCAGTGTTTAGCAGTTGTGTTATATCAGAAACCTTCAAACTTGGTCAATTTCCTAAAGTAGCCCAAACTCTCTCGCTGGAAGGTGTTATGCCAGGATTCACTTTACGAGCTGCAATAAAGTCCAAAGTGTAAATTCAAACACACACACTGATTTAAAGTAAACTAAGAGTCGGTTTATCAACAAAAAAATATTGTATACAGGCACTTTAATCAGCCAAAGTGCTCTCCCACAAACCACAAGCCTAGAATGCTGTGAAAACCAAAACCAAAAGCAGAGCAGATAAAAGCAGCTGTGAAGACGTCACAGCCACTCCCCTTCAAGAGTCCTCAAGCTTTACTTAACTGTAAAATATTTTAAAAGTCCTGGTAAATACTGAAGCAGTCCAAAATCAAACAGCACTTGTCTCTCACCAAACGGATAATCTCTCACATCGAGAGACAGCGACACTGGCAATTTATCAGCAGCTCCATTAGCCTAATTGCTCCAGCCACAGGTGTTCTCCCTTATCTTCTATAATACTTGCGCAGTTGTTCCCTTCTTGTCATAAACCTGTGCCTGCGAGCATCTATGAATCCCTCTTCCTCCGAATCTAATGATAATTCACTAATGGGGTCATTAGCTAATGGGCTGCCTGTAACTACCTCATCATCCGATCCTGCTTCACTCGCAGAATCTGCCCTTGACACAGAATCTTCACTGTCCAAAGCTGTTGCCAGCAAAACCGGTCTCTGATAACGTGAGGATTCTCCCAAACCAACCCCCACAGTCCTGGGAGCAGGAGCTGGCCCAGAGCCAACCACAACAGAAGGGGGAGCAAATTTGACAGCTACAGTAATGAAGCAAGGAACAATCAAATCCACCAGGGTCACCCAGGAGCTGAGGTGAAGGAGCGAATAGAACCATATGCCCTGGCGCACCTTAGTTTTGGGGGTGGAAAATAAGGGGGGGCTGGAAATCTACCTACTAGGTATTCATCTGGCTAGCGTCCTCAGTCTGGTCAGCTTCGGCACATTTCCCCCCCTGGTTAGGGCTGAGAAAAACCTTTTTGGGAGGGAGTAGCAACGAAAACAAGCCTATAAAGACTTAGGGATGGAAAAAAACATTTTTCAGAGGGAGGACCCAATGGAAGAAAATCCTGCAAAGACTTAGGGATGGGAAAAACATTTTTCAGAGGGAGGACCCAATGCAAAAAAAGTCCTGCAAAGACTTAGGGATGGGAAAAACATTTTTCAGAGGGAGGACCCAATGCAAAAAAAATCCTGCAAAGACTTAGGGATGGGGGGGGAGCCTGCAAAGACTTAGGGATGGAGAAAACATTTTTCAGAGGGAGTACCCAATGCAAAAAAATCCTGCAAAGACTTAGGGATGGGGGGAAAGCCTGCAAAGACTTAGGGATGGAGAAAACATTTTTCAGAGGGAGTACCCAATGCAAAAAAAATCCTGCAAAGACTTAGGGATGGGGGGGAAGCCTGCAAAGACTTAGGGATGGAGAAAACATTTTTCAGAGGGAGTACCCAATGCAAAAAAAATCCTGCAAAGACTTAGGGATGGGAAAAACATTTTTCAGAGGGAGGACCCAATGAAAAAAAAATCCTGCAAAGACTTAGGGATGGGGGGGAAGCCTGCAAAGACTTAGGGATGGAGAAAACATTTTTCAGAGGGGGGACCCAATGCAAAAAAAATCCTGCAAAGACTTAGGGATGGGAAAAACATTTTTCAGAGGGAGGACCCAATGAAAAAAAGTCCTGCAAAGACTTAGGGATGGGAAAAACATTTTCAGAGGGAGGACCCAATGAAAAAAAGTCCTGCAAAGACTTAGGGGTGGAAAAAACATTTTTCAGAGGGAGGGCCCAATGGAAAAAAGCCTGCAAAGACTGAGGGATGGGGGGAAAGCCTGCAAACACCTAGGGATGGGGAAAAACATTTTTCAGAGGGAGCACCCAATGGAAAAAAGCCTGCAAAGACTGAGGGATGGGGGAAAAGCCTGCAAAGACTTAGGGGTGGAAAAACATTTTTCAGAGGGAGTACCCAATGGAAAAAAGCCTGCAAAGACTTAGGGATGGGGGGGGGAGTCTGCAAGCAGGGAAGAATATTAGCACCTCATTAGGGCTGGGGGGAAAAACCCTTTTTTGGAGGGAGTAACAATGAAAACAAGCCTACAAGCCTGGAAGAGCTGGGAAGATCATCTTCTTGTTAGGGCTGGGGAGGGGAAGCTTCAAAAAAGCTACATTCAGAGTATAAGACACACCCAAATTTTCAGCTTCTTTTAGCAGAGGGAAAGGTGCATCTTATACTTTGAAAACTATGATAGCTGTGTTTCTTATTTAACTCCGAAGACCACAGCAATTTCTATTTTCCTTTTTGATCCAGTTGCTTCAGCAAAACCGCAGGCACCTTCTAAGATTTTGTAGGGTTATTCCGCAGGTGAAACAGCTGGAAACTGACCGGCCTGGTGCACAGAACACTCTCAGACCAAAGCTGGGTTTCTCCAACACTCTACAATCTGCCAGCTGCCCACTCCTACCTTAGTTAAGGGGCCTGCATAAGAGCACCTCTGTGCCTACCGTCCCTGTCCTATTGTCTTCTTTTGTTACTTTTTATCATTACTTATCTAATGTTTTATTTGTACAAATTACCACTCTATAATTGTTTGACAAAATAAAATAAATAAAATAAATAGCTATTTAGCCGTCCCGTCACGCCCTTTGGCCTCTGTGTGAGTCTTTGGTGGTTTCTTCTGGGCATTCATCTGCTGGTCCCACGTGAACGAGACTTAGCGAGAAAGCAAAGTCCTCAGATTTACAGGGAAAATCGATAGCAAGGTTAGAAGGTTTTTATGCGTCCATCAATCTGAACCAAAAATGAACCATTGATCGGTGGCATAGACTGCTTCAGGCAATAATTGAGATGTTTCCCATTCTAGGGCTGGCATTGTTCCTCCGGTTTCCCCTCATTAAGGGCTGCTACTTATTCCCATTTATTCCCTCTGCTGTCCCTTCTCTCTCTATCAATGCGCATTATTGATTTTCTGATCTATACATCTGTACGCATGTAAATCTGAAACGAGCCCTTTGGAGACCAGCTTTTCTCGCAGTTGGCTTCATAATGTCTTCCAAGTCTTAAGGTGGCAAAGCTACAATATAACACAAGGGTCCCCAAACTTGTCCCCAAACCTGGCTGGAGAATTCTGGGAGTTGAAGTCCACAAAGTCTTTAAGTGGCCAAGTTTGAAGACTGATATATTTATTTATTTTATTTATTTATTGGAATTGTATGCCGCCCCTCTCCGTGAACTCGGGACAGCTAACAACAGTGACAAAAAACAGAATGTAAAAATCCAATACTACAACAGCTAAAAACCCTTGTTATAAAACCAATCATATATACAAATATACCATGCATAAATTGTAGAAGCTCAGGGGGAAAGATTATCTTAATTCCCCCATGCCTGACGGCAGAGGTGGGTTTTGAGGAGCTTACGAAAGGCAAGGAGGGTGGGGGCTATTCTAATCTCTGGGGGGAGTTGGTTCCAGAGGGTCAGGGCCGCCACAGAGAAGGCTCTTCCCCTGGGCCCCGCCAACCGACATTGTTTAGTTGACGGGACCCGGAGAAGGCCCACTCTGTGGGACCTAACTGGTCGCTGGGATTTGTGTGGCTGAAGGCGGTCCCTGAGATAATCTGGCCCGGTGCCATGAAGGGCTTTATAGGTCATAACCAAAACTTTGAATTGTGACCGGAAACTGATCGGCAACCAATGCAGACTGCGGAGTGTTGGTGTGACATGGGCATAGCTGGGAAAGCCCATGATTGCTCTCGCAGCTGCATTCTGCACGATCTGAAATTTCCGAACACTTTTCAAAGGTAGCCCCATGTAGAGAGGGTTACAGTAGTCGAGCCTCGAGGTGATGAGGGCATGAGTGACTGTGAGCAGTGACTCCCGGTCCAAATAGGGCCGCAACTGGTGCACCGGGCGAACCTGGGCAAACGCCCCCCTCGCCACAGCTGAAAGGTGTTTCTCTAATGTGAGCTGTGGATCAAGGAGGACGCCCAAGTTGCGGACCCTCTCTGAGGGGGTCAATAACTCCCCCCCCCAGGGTAATGGATGGGCACATGGAATTGTCCTTGGGGGGCAAAACCCACAGCCACTCCGTCTTATCAGGGTTGAGTTTGAGTCTGATATAACACAACTGCTCAACGCAGCTGCTGGCTCCAATATATTGGTCTTTCGCCAGACCAATCCTTGAATGCAGCTCAACTGTCTGGAACCCACACCACATTTCGGACACAAACACTCTAGAAAATGTCCAGAGATACTTTACTAGAAGAGCCCTCCACTCCGCCACTCGCAACAGAATACCCTACACAACTAGATTTAGAAAGCTTAGAACTATGTTGTTTTAAACACAACCTAAGCATAGCCCATAAAATCATCTGCTACAATGTCCTTCCTGTCAACGATTACTTCAGCTTCAACCACAATAACGCACGAGCACACTACAGATACAAACTTAAAGAAATCTGCTGTAAATTCAACTGCAGGAAATACGACTTTAGTAACCAAGTAGCTGATGCATGGAACTAATTACCTGACTCTGTAATATCTTCACCTAACCCCCCAAAACTTTACCTTTAGATTATCCACTGTTGACCTCACCCAATTCCTAAGAGGTCAGTAAGGGGTGTGCATAAGTGCACTAGTGTGCCTTCCGTCCCGTGTCCTAATGTTTCTTCTTACTGGTATCATGTATATGAACATTATTACATCTTTGTAAACCACCAATACGTACTTGATAAAACAAACAAATAAATAAAAAATAAAAAATAAATAGACAACTCTTGATGCATATAAAATGCATATTTCTTAAAAGAATCGAAATATTTTGGGCTTGTCAGAAGACCCAAGATTTTGAGGCCTTTGCTCAGAATCCTGCAGGGTTTTAAAATTTGATTTATTTATATTTTACTTTGAAATGTTGTTATCTTTCCTGAATTATATGTCTTTTTCCCGTTGTGAGATGTCTTTACATGTCTTTTAGAAGTAATGTGGGCTGCAATTTGGAGGTCTGGACTTCGATACCATTTCAGACAGAGATTGTTCTGCCACAGCTTGTTCTATTTCAAGCTGATTACTGAACAGCAACGCAATTAAAGAAATGGGGGAAGAGAGACGAGAAGAAAATTCTTAATTGGGTGCCCAAAAGCAAGTAGGATGCTTGGCTGCATAGCTAGAGGTATAACAAGCAGGAAGAGGGAGATTATGATCCTGCTATATAGAGCGCTGGTGAGACCCCATTTGGAATACTGTGTTCAGTTCTGGAGACCTCACCTACAAAAAGATATTGACAAAATGGAACGGGTCCAAAGACGGGCTACAAGAATGGTGGAAGGTCTTAAGCATAAAACGTATCAGGAAAGACTTCATGAACTCAATCTGTATAGTCTGGAGGACAGAAGGGAAAGGGGGGACATGATCAAAACATTTAAATAGGTTAAAGGGTTAAATAAGGTCCAGGAGGGAAGTGTTTTTAACAGGAAAGTGAACACAAGAACAAGGGGACACAATCTGAAGTTAGTTGGGGGAAAGATCAAAAGCAACATGAGGAAATATTATTTTACTGAAAGAGTAGTAGATCCTTGGAACAAACTTCCAGCAGACGTGGTTGGTAAATCCACAGGAACTGAATTGAAACATGCCTGGGATAAACATATATCCATCCTAAGATAAAATACAGGAAATAGTATAAGGGCAGACTAGATGGACCATGAGGTCTTTTTCTGCCGTCGGTCTTCTATGTTTCTATGTTTCTATGCCCAAGTGGATTGCTTCCATTCCTAAAATGGGAGCTTTGGCAATCTTTGAGAAATGCAACCACTGATGTGGATGAGATCGACATAGAAAGCCGTAAATGGGATGAGCCACATCAGCAGAAATAGCAGCTGAGCTATTTCGATGAGCTCAGCAAAGTTGCACCTAGCTAGCCCTTGGATGGGAGAATTCTGAAGATTATCAAGATAGACCGAGAGACCAGAGTGGAAAACAATGGCAAAAGAAGCCATGGTAAATCACTTCCACAATAGCAATACCACTTAGATAGCACTTCATAGTGCTTTACAGCCCTCTCTAAGTGGTTTTCAGAGTCAGCCTCTTTCCCCCAACAATCTGGGTCTTCATTTTATTGACCTCGGAAGGATAGAAGGCTGGGGTGACCTTGGGATGGTCAGGATTGAACTGTTAGCAGTGGGCAGTGAGATAGCCTGCAATATTGCATTCAGATAGAATAAAACAGAATGGAATGGAACGGAACAGAACAGAACACAATTTTTCATTGGTCAAGTGTGATTGGACACACAAGCAGTGTTCCCTCTAATTTTTTTTCAGAACTGGGCGGCACAGAAATATTAAATAAATAAATAAATAGATAAACAAACAAACAAACAAATAAAAAACCCACCCTGTTTTGCCTCAGAGAATTTCAAAATAAAATACTGCACTGTGTGTCTATAACAGTGAGCTCATAATAGGGCAACTCTATCAATATCAAAATGCCACTTAAATAGTTGAGCTAGTTTCAAACTAGATTTTGATTTTCTTTCTCTCTTCCTTACTCCCATTCTTTTTCTTTCTCTTTTCCTTCCTCTCTTTTTTCTATCTGTTTCTCTCTCTTCCTCTCTTCCTCTCTTTCTCCTTCCCTCTCACTCTTTCCCTCTCGGCTTCTGGGCAGGTTTGGAAAACTCTGAGTTGATGATGATTTTTAAGTGAGCGATTGCTCACTGCTCAGCTTAGAGGGAACTATGCACACAAGGAATTTGTGTTTGGTGTATATGCTCTCAGTGTACATAAAAGAAAAGAAACATTTGTCAAGAAGTACAACACTTAAGGATTGTCATAGGGTTCAAATAAGCAGTTAGGAAATAATCAATATTAATATAAATAGCTTGTAGCATAAGGCTACAAGCAACAAGTTACAATCATACAGTCATAAGTGGGAGGAGATGGGTGATAGGAATGATGAGAAAAAAACTAGCAGTATTCAGCAACTCACAGAAAAACTCCTAATTTGTTGCTTGAAGATCCCTGATATCAGGCTAACAGATTTGGAAGGGACTTCAGAGAGGTCTTCTAGTCCAGTGTTTTTCAACCAGTGTGCCGTGGCACACTAGTGTGCCGTGAGACATGGTCAGGTGTGCCGCGAAGCTCAGAGAGAGAAAGAAAGCAAAAGAGAAAGAAAGCAAGAGAGAGAGAGAGAAAGAAAGAAAGCGAGAGAAAGAAAGAGCGAGAGAGAAAGAGAACAAAAGAGAGAGAAAAAGCAAGAGAGAGAGAAAGAGAACAAGAGAAAGAAAGAAAGAGGGAAAGAGAGAGAATGAAAGCAATAGATAGAGAGAAAGAGAGGGAGGGAAGGAGAGAGAGAGAAAGACATAGAGGGAGGGAGAGAGAAAGAGAGCAAAAAAGAGAGGAAGGACGGAAGAGAGAAAGAAGGATGGAGAAAGAAGGAAGGGAGAGAAAGAGAAATAGAGCGAAAGGGAAGAAGAGAGAGAGAGAATTTTTTTGTCCAAACTTTTTTTAGCCCCCACCCTCCCCCCGCTCAATGTGCCCCAGGGTTTCGTAAATGTAAAAAATGTGCCGCGGCACAAAAAAGGTTGAAAATCACTGTTCTAGTCCAACCGCCAAACTATTTCAGACAAATTGTTGTTCAATCTTTGGTTAAAAATCTCCAGTGTTGGAGCACTCACAACATCTGGAGGCAAGTCGTTTCACTGGTTAATTATTCTGCCAGGAAATTTGTCTTTAGTTCTAGGTTGGTCTTGATTAGTTTCTATCCATTGCTTCTTGCCCTGCCCTCAGGTGCTTTGGAAATGCAACAGCCAGCCTTGGAAATGGTAAAGAGAGGTTTAAGTGGCCGATTTTTTCTGCCTTGTAGGAGGATCAAAGATCAGCAGTAAAACAACATGCAAGAGGTCACAAACCAGCAGAGTGGCAATAAAAGCTTGGAATAGATATTCAGATGCCAGGATAGATCTATGCTTAAACAAAAGTTGTTCAACAATCTCTCTCTCTCTCTCTCTCTCTCTCTCTCTCTCTCTCTCTCTCTCTCTCTCTCACACACACACACACACACACACACACACACACACACACGATCCCTGCCTTTCGTAATCTCCTTAAAACCCACCTCTGCCGTCAGGCATGGGGGAACTGAGATATCTTATTATTCATTCATTTATTTATTATTTAGATTTGTATGCCGTCCCTCTCCGAAGACTCCCTTGCCTATGTAGTTTTATGTATGGTATGTTGGTGTGTATGCTTTTTAAATAATGGGTTTTTAGACTTTTAATATTAGATTTGTTATTTTAGGCTTTTAATATTAGATTTGTTACTGTATATTGTTTTATTACTGCTGTGAACCACCCCGAGTCTGCAGAGAGGGGCAGCATACAAATCTAATAAATAATAATAATAGTAATAATCCCTTTTACATAACTGGTTTAACTTGAGTATGGCTGAATCAGGCAGCTGTGGTGCTGAAAGGACAGCTCCGCCTGCTTCAGTTTTCAGATTCACAAAAAGCATTGCAGCCCAGAATTACAGTACTGTACCTGCTGTAGGAATTGATGTTTGAGTGAAAGCAATAGCTCCTTTTTATGTATGCATGTATTTATTTATTAAAATTACATACTGCCCATCTCAGTAGCCAAAGTGACTCTAGGCAGCTTATAATGCAAGAAGGAAGGAAGGAAGGAGGGAGGGAGGAAGGAAGGAGAGAGAGAGGAAAGAAAGGAAGGAAAGGATGAAGGAAAGAAAGAAAAAAGAGAAAGAAAAAGAAAGGAAGGAAAGAAAGAGAGAGAGAAAGAGAAAAGAAAGAAAGGAAGGAATGGAAGAAAGGAAGAAAGACAGAAATAAAGGAGAGAAAGAGGAAGGAAGGAAAGGAAAAAAGAGAAAGAAAGGAAGGAAAGAAAGAAAGAGAGAAAGAGAAAAGAAAGAAAGAAGGAAAGGAAGAAAGACAGAAAGAAAGGAGAGAAAGAGGAAGGAAAGAAAAAAGGAAAGAAAGGAAATAATCTTTGTTGCTCTTCTCTGCACTTTTTCTAGAGTCTCAATATCCGTTTTACATCATGACAACCAAAACGGAATGCAGGATTCCAAGTGTGGCCTTAAAAGTAGTATTAACACCACATGATCTTGATTCTAATGCAGCCTAGAACTGTGTTGGCTTTTTTGGCAGCTGCTGCACACGACTGGCTCCTATTTAAATGGTTGTCCTTCTCACAGTTACTACTGTTGAGAAAGGTATCACATATACTGTACCTGTGCATTTTGGGTTTTTTGCCTATACCTAAAAAAGAAAAGAAAACACACTCCATTACAGTCCCACTGGACGGCCAGGAAAGTTCAGGCAAATGAGTTTTCCTGGTTTCCTCTCCTGTCGCTTTCTCTGATGCAGCCCCTGCCATGAGAACTGACCCTCCCCTCTTTGGATTGCTGGTTGTCAGGAAGCAGCTAATTGCTCCTGATCGCTGGCTGGCGCCGAGATGGAGCAACAGGGTCCCCAAAGCCAGGAGCTGGTCACACCCCTCTCGTCTCATGAGTTTTCTCCCAACAGCTGGGCCCTTTGTCTTCTGCTGCTGATCTGGAAGAACTGGGATCTTTACGTTTCAGGATATTATGTCCAGATATACAGAGCTACGCAGCAGGACTTGACAAGATACCAGAATGTATAACTGTCCACTTAGGAAGCAGCACTGATTGACCATCAATTCCACCTGCTGTTGTGCACATTCAACTTTGTACAGAACAAAGTATTCAATGAGAGTATTTCATTCATTCAGATCTAGGATGCGTTATTTGAGTGTTCCCTTTATTTTTTATTTTTTTTATCAGTATATTTACAAGAACATAAGTGCACTGGTGTGCCTTTCATCCCCTGTCCAATTGTCTTTCCTTTCTTTCACCTTTCATATCTATTCTCTTCCTTTCATATATCCTCTCCTCTAAGTTCACTTTCACCTTTATATATATTACCACGTCTATTTTCTTCCTATGTATTTGTGTATTGGACGAATGAATGAATGAATAAATAAATAAATAAATAAATAAATAAACAAACAAACAAACTATATGCAGTAAGGCTTACTTCCATGTAGATACTAAAAATGATACTAAATGATAAAATTGAACGGGTCCGAAGACGGGCTACAAAAATGGTGGAAGGTCTTAAGCATAAAACTTATCAGGAAAGACTTAATGAACTCAATCTGAGTTTTTTAATTGTTTTAGTATTGGATTGTTACATGTTGTTTTTATCATTGTTGTTAGCCGCCCCGAGTCTACGGAGAGGGGCGGCATACAAATCCAATTAATAATAATAATAATAATAATAATAATAATAATAGTCTGGAGGACAGAAGGGAAAGCGGGGGGGACATGATCGAAACATTTAAATATGTGAAAGGGTTAAATAAAGTTCAGGAGGGAAGTGTTTTTAATAGGAAAGTGAACACAAGAACAAGGGGACACAATCTGAAGTTACGGTAGTTGGGGGAAAGATCAAAAGCAACATGAGAAAATATTATTTTACTGAAAGAGTAGTAGATGCTTGGAACAAACTTCCAGCAGACATGGTTGGTAAATGCACAGTAACTGAATTTAAACATGCCTGGGATGAACATAGATCCACTCTAAGATCAAATACAGGAAATAGTATAAGGGCAGACTAGATGGACCATGAGGTCTTTTTCCGCCGTCAGTCTTCTATGTTTTCTATATTTCTATGAACTAATGAAGCCACGTCTCTTTGAGTTTTTCAGAAGCAAACAGACAAGAACGAAGATAATTAGGCAGGAGATGCAGCCCCAGTGTTTTGGCACAGGGCCACCGCAGAGAAGATAAATTGCTGCCTCCAGTTTATCTTCTCGACTTGATCAGCGATAACATCACCCGACCCTAATTATGCTGGTCACGCATTGGGGCTATTGCTTCTGTAATTTATGCGTCCCCGATCTGAGAAACTATTTTCTTGCCTATTGCGAATGGAACATGCTCTCCTGGAGCCTTCCACCCCAGGAGACATTGAGATTTATTCCCTCGCTTTTAATATGCATGGAGAGTTCAGGCAATTTCCGGAAGTATGGATTTTTTTCCAGGTGCGTTTTGGGGACAGGGGTATAAGTAGTTGTTGTAGAACCCTGCATACGTGGTAAATTTTTTTTTGATACTAGTGAAGTGATGGGCTTCTATAGGTATGGTCAGGTACGCAGAACCGGTAGAAAAAAATTGAATTTTTTTCTTTTTTCACCTTCTGGGCCCTGGGTATGTTTTTCCTATCACAGTAAATGAGGTTGAATGAGTATAATAGAAACATAGAAGACTGACGGCAGAAAAAGACCTCATGGTCCATCTAGGCTGCCCTTATACTATTTTCTGTATTTTATCTTAGGATGGATCTATGTTCATCCCAGGCATGTTTCAATTCAGTTACTGTGGATTTACCAACCACGTCTGCTGGAAGTTTGTTCCAAGGATCTGCTACTCTTTCAGTAAAATACTATTTTCTCATGTTGCTTTTGATCTTTCCCCCAACTAACTTCAGATTGTGTCCCCTTGTTCTTGGGTTCACTTTCCTATTAAAAACACTTCCCTCCTGAATCTTATTTAACCCTTTCACATATTTAAATGTTGCGATCATGTCCCCCTTTTCCTTCTGTCCTCCAGACTATACAGATTGAGTTCATTAAGTCTTTTCTGATAGGTTTTATGCTTAAGACCTTCCACCATTCTTGTAGCCCGTCTTTGGACCCGTTCAATTTTGTCAATCTCTTTTTGTAGGTGAGGTCTCCAGAACTGAACACAGTCTTCCAAATGGGGTCTCACCAGCACTCTATATAGCGGGATCATAATCTCCCTCTTCCTGCTTGTTATACCTCTAGCTATGCAGCCAAGCATCCTACTTGCTTTCCCTACCGCCTGACTGCATATTTTAGAAGAGCTGTGCATGGGTGTATGTACATACACATACAATTTATATAGCAGATAATGTATATTTTTGTGTGCCTGTGTATATGTATGTACACACATGTTATATATACACAGAATTAAATAGTATATTTTGGATGTTCAGTAATACGCTGCTCAAAAAAAATCAAGGACACACTTAAACAACACAATATAACTCCAAGTAAATGAAACTGTCCACTTAGGAAGCAACACTGATTGACAATCAATTTCACATGCTGTTGTGCACATTCGACTTTGTACAGAACAAAGTATTTAATGAGAATACATACACACAACATATAACACACCCACACCACCAGACAACATTCAAACCCCACCACCAAATTGACGTTATATTTTATGTATAGCCTTTTACACTAGAATCAATATGTCTTCACATATTATAAAGTAATTCCAAATTTATTCTTCATAGCTTGGTCTCAAATTCTACTAACCATAAAATCTCTAACCCTATCCCATCATCCCATCAGTTCTTACAATTTGTTTTCATTAACCATATTCATCTTTATATCTATAATTTCAAACCGAATGTGATCTACCATGTACCGGTACCAATTTTGTACTGTCCATTTTCTTGCATCCTTCCAACCTAAAACTATTACCACTTGGGCACTTTCTATTTATCTCTGCTTCTTCATCCCATTTTAGTCACTCAGAGTCACAATTGGTGACATGGGCAGTCCCATCAATTGCATCAGGAAACCAATCAATGTTTCAATGTTTCCCCTTATATAGAGCGCTGGTGAGACCCCATTTGGAAGACTGTGTTCAGTTCTGGAGACCTCACCTACAAAGAGATATTGACAAAATTGAACGGGTCCAAAGACGGGCTACAAGAATGGTGGAAGGTCTTAAGCATAAAATGTATCAGGAAAGACTTAATGAACTCCATCTGTAGAGTCTGGAGGACAGAAGGAAAAGGGGGGACATGATCGAAACATTTAAATATGTTAAAGGGTAAAATAGGATTCAGGAGGGAAGTGTTTTTAATAGGAAAGTGAACACAAGAACAAGGGGACACAATCTGAAGTTAGTTGGGGGAAAGATCAAAAGCAACATGAGAAAATATTATTTTACTGAAAGAGTAGTAGATCCTTGGAACAAACTTCCAGCAGACTTGGTTGGTAAATCCACAGTAACTGAATTGGAACATGCCTGGGATAAACATAGATCCATCCTAAGATAAAATACAGGAAATAGTATAAGGGCAGACTAGATGGACCATGAGGTCTTTTTCTGCCGTCAGTCTTCTATGTTTCTATGTTTCAAAGTTCATTTGAGGGGTAATTCTAGCCGTCCTTCCTAAAATTCCCCTTCGACCATCCCATATCCTCTCGCATCGAAGTATATTTATGTGCCCAACAAAGTAGGGTAGAAAAAAGCAAATTTTGATCGTGCTGGATGGCATTTATTGGATCAGCCAATCCATGGAGAGTATTAGATTATGGAAAGGTGCATTAAACCATGCCCAATTTTCATTTTCATTCTGCTTTTTTTCCAGCTTACAAAGAGAAAATGAAGGAACTGTCTCTGCTTTCGCTGATCTGTTCCTGTTTTCACACCCAGCCGCATCCAAATACCATCTACCAATATGGAGGTAAGTGTCCCACTTGCGTTACGACCTGCAGAGCCTCAAGCTAGTCCAGTGATGGCGCACCTATGGCATGGGTGCCACAGGTGACACGTGGAGCCATATCTGCTGGCCCGCGAGCCGTTGTCCTAGCTCAGCTCCAACATGCATGTTTATGCCGGTCAGCTGATTTTTGGCTTGCACAGAGGCCCTGCGAGGGAGTTTTTGGCTTCCAGAGAGCCTCTGGGGGGATGGGGAAGGACATTTTTACCCTCCACCAGCTCTAGGGAAGCCTTTGGAGCCTGGGGAGGGCAAAACATGAGCCTATTGGGCCCACCAGAAGTTGGGAAACAGGCCGTTTTTGGCCTCCAGAGGGCAGGGGGAAGCTGTTTTTGCCCTCCCCAGGCATTGAATTATGGTTGCGGGCACTTGCACATGTGCGATAGTGCACACCCACGCTTTTTCGGCACCCAAGGACAAAATGGTTCACCATCACTGAGCTAGTCCTTTCTTAGAGAGCTTGGCACTACAATACCCACAATTCCCCTTGCTAGGTCAAGGAGGGAACAAACACATGGAAGCAACAGCGGAAGACAGTAAATCATTGCGATTTCAAGTGAGATAAATACATCCACGTCTTTCCTGACAGCTGCATCCTGCCTGCAGTCCAGACCAGGCCTAACTGAGTTGTAATTGACAAATAGATGAATTGATGAGGAAAACTAATGTTCGTCTTTCTGTCACAACAGAAGGACCAGAGCCTGCTCTGAGCAAGCGAAGGGCCCATGCGTCAACAGGGAAACCACAAATACTGCCTTGTGCGCATATGAACAAAATCACCATTGCAGGAAGTGAAGACGCTGACAAGCTACCGCATGTTTTGGAGTATAAGATGCACCTTTTTCCTCCCTAGAATAGGCTGAAAATTTGGGTGTGTCTTATACTCCGAATGTAGCTTTTTTTAAGCTTTTTTTCAGCCCTAACAAGGCGCTCATGATTTTCCCGGCTCTTCCCAGCTTGCAGGCTTTTTTTCATTGCTACTCGCTCCAAATAAGGCTTTTTCCAACCCTAAGTCTTTGCAGGCTTTTTTCATTGCTACTTAGTCCAAAGAAGGTTTTTTCCAACCCTAAATCCTTGCAGGCTTTTTTCATTGCTATTTGCTCTGAAGAAGGTTTTTCCCCAGCTCTAACAAGGTGCTAACAATCTTCTCAGTTTGCAGGCTTTTTTCATTGCTACTCGCTCCAAAGAAGGTTTTTTCCAACCCTAGGTCCTTGCAGGCTTTTTTCATTGCTATTTGCTCTGAAGAAGGTTTTTTCCAGCTCTAACAAGGTGCTAACAATCTTCTCAGTTTGCAGGCTTTTTTCATTGCTACTCACTCTGAAGGTTTTTTCCAGCCCTAGGTTTTTACATTGCTACTTGCTCTGAAAGTTTTTTAAAGCCCTAACCAGGGGATAAAATAATGTGCCAAAGCTGACCAGACTAAGGATGCTAGCCAGATGAATACCTGATAGGCAGATTTTTTCCCCTATTTTCCTTTCCAAAAACTAAAGTTCGTCTTATATTTATACTCCAAAAAATATGGTAGTTCCACTATTAGAGTCTATTCTGATTAGGTTCTCTGATTCCCTCAAGACTAATCCATTCTGCAGTTTAGCCAATGGAAGTAGCAAAACATAGAGGCTGTTTTTCTGGCCTACTTTGAAGAATATCTTGCATTGGTTTGCTTAGGTTCCCATTTATTTATTACTAGTATCTGGATACCTGTGCTTTGCTATGAAACTATGTGATCTGGCTTGATAAATTGACTATTAAAGCTTGAAAATTAATGAATAGTTATGATTGGGCTTGATACCTTGGCAGTTAAAGCTATGTGTAACTCCTTAGCATCAGAGCTGTTAATATAAGGCAACTGGGACTTGGTACAGAGCTCTTTTCAGTTGGGGAGGGGAACTAGAATGTCTAAACTCCCATCCCGTAGGGCTGATGACTCATGCGCTCGCCACGCCCACACCTGATTTAGCGAAGTGGTAGCATCAGAGCATGTTAATATAAGATAACTGGCAGTTGGAATAGAGTTCTTTTCAAGTGGGGAGGGAGAGTAGAACATTTAATTCCTTAGCATCAGTGTGGGTTAATATAATACTGTATAGGAAATTCTAATGATCTGACGGTCATTTTGAAAAATCCTTTCTTAGCGAGCACTTAGAAGCCAATGCATGCCAAGTTTCAAGTTTGCAGGCTTTACAGTTCTCGATATTTCGTGATGAGTGAGCAATATCTGGCTTTTATATATATAGATTAAATCATTTGATTTTTATCCCACCTTTATTTTTTATAAATAACCCAAAGGTCGGTGGTAAATAAAGCTCTCCTCATCCGGGATTTGATCCTGGATGAGGAGGCCGACCTGGCATGTATCACTGAAACCTGGCTGGGCCCAGAGGGAGGTGTTCCTCTCTCTGAAATTTGCCCAGCTGGGTTTCAGATATGGCATCAACCTCGACCCCAGGGAAGGGGGGGAGGAGTGGCTATTATAGCCAGGGAGAGCCTTTGCCTACGTGGACTCATTGCTCCGGAAATTGCGGGTTGCGAGTCACTCTTGATGAGGTTGGACTTAGGGGTTCAGGTGGGCTTATTTCTCACGTACCTGCCTCCCAGCTGCGTGTCAAAAGCCCTGCCTGTGCTACTCGAGGAGGTAGCCGGGTTGGCGGTGGAGTTCCCCAGACTTATTGTCTTGGGGGACTTCAACCTGCCGTCACTCGGCGAAACCTCGGGGTTGGCACAGGAGTTCATGGCCACCATGACAGCCATGGACCTGACTCAAGTAGTACGGGGTCTGACTCATGAGGGGGGGCACGCACCTGACATGGTATTCCTTTCCGAGCAATTGAGCAATGGTCTGAGACTAAGGGGCTTAGAAGCAGTGCCTTTGTCATGGTCAGACCATTTTCTACTACGGCTTGACTTCCTGGCTCCAATCCTTCCCCGCAGGGAGGCGGAACCAATGAAGATGTTCCGCCCCAGACGCCTAATGGATCCAGAGGGTTTCCAGACGGCGCTTGGGGTTATTCCAGAGGCACTCATCCACAGTTCGGCGGAGTCTCTTGCGGAGGCCTGGAATACGGCTGCTGCGGAGGCTCTCGACCGGATTGCGCCTTTGCGACCTCTCCGTGGCGCTAGACCCCGTAGAGCCCCATGGTTCAACGAGGAGCTCCGGGAGTTGAAACGCCAAAAGAGACGTCTAGAGAAGCGATGGAGGAAGAGTAGGTCTGAATCTGATCGAACACTTGTAAGAGCTTTTATTAAGACTTACAAAGTGGCGCTCAAGGCGGCAAGATGCGCGTACCATGCCGCCTTGATTGCATCAGCGGAATCCCGCCCGGCCGCTCTGTTTAGGGTGACCCGCTCCCTTCTTAACCAGGGGGGAGTTGGGGAGCCCTTGCAGAGTAGTGCCGAGGAGTTTAACACGTTTTTCGCTGATAAAGTCGCTCAGATCCGGGCCGACCTCGACTCCAATTGTAAAACAGAGTCGACTGACAACGAGTCAGTCGAGGTGACTGGGGCACGTACTTGTCCACCTGTCTGGGAAGAGTTTGATCTGGTGACACCTGATGAAGTGGACAAGGCCATTGGAGCTGTGAGTTCCGCCACCTGTTTACTGGATCCGTGTCCCTCCTGGTTGGTCTCGGCCAGCAGGGAGGTGACATGGAGCTGGGCCCAGGAGATTACCAACGCTTCCTTGGGGAGGGGAGTTTTTCCATCACTCTATAAAGAAGCGCTTGTGCGCCCCCTCCTCAAGAAGCCTTCCCTGGACCCAGCAGTACTTAACAACTATCGTCCAGTCTCCAACCTTCCCTTCATGGGGAAGGTTGTCGAGAAGGTGGTGGCACTCCAGCTCCAGCGGTCCTTGGAAGAAGCCGATTATCTAGGTCCCCAGCAGTCGGGCTTCAGGCCCGGTTACAGCACGGAAACCGCTTTGGTCGCGTTGATGGATGATCTCTGGCGGGCCCGGGACAGGGGTTTATCCTCTGTCCTGGTGCTCCTCGATCTCTCAGCGGCTTTCGATACCATCGACCATGGTATCCTTCTGCATCGGTTGGAGGGGTTGGGGGTGGGAGGCACTGTGCTTCAGTGGTTCTCCTCCTACCTCTCTGGCCGGTCGCAGTCGGTGTTAGTGGGGGGTCAGAGGTCGACTCCGAGGTCTCTCCCTTGTGGAGTACCCCAGGGGTCGGTCCTCTCCCCCTTGCTATTTAACATCTACATGAAACCGCTGGGTGAGATCATCCAAGGACATGGGGTGAGGTATCATCAATATGCCGATGATACCCAGCTTTACATCTCCACCCCATGCCCAGTCAACGAAGCGGTGGAAGTGATGTGCCGGTGCCTGGAGGCTGTTGGGGCCTGGATGGGTGTCAACAGACTCAAGCTCAACCCGGATAAGACGGAGTGGCTGTGGGTTTTGCCTCCCAAGGACAATCCCATCTGTCCGTCCATTACCCTGGGGGGGGAATCATTGACCCCCTCAGAGAGGGTCCGCAACTTGGGCGTCCTCCTCGATCCACAGCTCACATTAGAGAACCACCTTTCAGCTGTGGCGAGGGGGGCGTTTGCCCAGGTTCGCCTGGTGCACCAGTTGCGGCCCTATCTGGACCGGGACTCATTACTCACAGTCACTCATGCCCTCATCACCTCGAGGTTCGACTACTGTAATGCTCTCTACATGGGGCTACCTTTGAAAAGTGTTCGGAAACTTCAGATCGTGCAGAATGCAGCTGCGAGAGCAGTCATGGGCTTACCCAGGTATGCCCATGTTTCACCATCACTCCGCAGTCTGCATTGGCTGCCGATCAGTTTCCGGTCACAATTCAAAGTGTTGGTTATGACCTTTAAAGCCCTTCATGGCACTGGACCAGAATATCTCCGAGACCGCCTTCTGCCGCACGAATCCCAGTGACCGATTCGGTCCCACAGAGTGGGCCTCCTCCGGGTCCCGTCAACTAAACAATGCCGGTTGGCGGGCCCCAGGGGGAGAGCCTTCTCTGTGGCGGCACCGGCCCTCTGGAACCAACTCCCCCCGGAGATCAGAACTGCCCCTACTCTTCCTGCCTTCCGTAAACTCCTCAAAACCCACCTTTGCCGTCAGGCATGGGGAAACTAAACATCTCCCACCGGGCACGTTGAAGTTATATATGGTATGCCTGTATGTGTGTATGTTAGTATAGGGGATTTTCTTAAACTTATAATATTTTAATTAATTGGATTGTATTGGATTGTTTTTCACTTGTTGTGAGCCGCCCCGAATCTTCGGAGAGGGGCGGCATACAAATCCAAATAATAAATAAATAATAAATAAATAAATGAACATACTCCTTCTTCCTCCTGTTTTCCGAAGACGGGCTACAAGAATGGTGGAAGGTCTTAAGCATAAAACGTATCAGGAAAGACTGAATGAACTCCATCTGCATAGTCTGGAGGACAGAAGGAAAAGGGGGGACAGGATCAAAACATTTAAATATGTTAAAGGGTTAAATAAGGTCCAGGAGGGAAGTGTTTTTAATAGGAAAGCGAACACAAGAACAAGGGGACACAATCTGAAGTTAGTTGGGGGAAAGATCAAGAGCAACATGAGAAAATATTATTTTACTGAAAAAGTAGTAGATCCTTGGAACAAACGTCCAGCAGATGTGGTGGATAAATCCACAGTAACTGAATTTAAACATGCCTGGGATAAACATATATCCATCCTAAGATAGAATACAGAAAATAGTATAAGGGCAGACTAGATGGACCATGAGGTCTTTTTCTGCCGTCAGACTTCTATGTTTCTATATTTTCCCTACAATTACAATTCTGACACTGAAAGAGAGTAATTGGCCCAAAATCATTGGCTTTCATGCGTATAGTGGAACGTAAAATGATATACTCCTGGTTATTGAAACGGATGTCCAAGTGCCGCCTCTATGTTGGTTGAGGCAGGAAGTATTCCCTTGAGTACCATTTGTTGGGGGTCAAGGGAAAGGGAGGGTCTTGCCTTCTCTTTCTGCTCAAGAGCCGCCCCGAGTCTTCGGAGAGGGGCGGCATACAAATCTAAGTAATAAATAAAGATCCTCAGGGACAATTGGTGGGCCACTGTATGACACATAATGCTGGACTCAATTGGCTTTGGCCTGATTCAGCATTGGCTCTTCTTATGTTCTTAATTGGTCCAGACACCCAACTGCCTTTTGTGTCTAAGGCAGGACTACAACTCACCAGTTCCTGGTACCTGGCCTAAAGTCACCAGATAGCTATCATGCCTAAAATAGGACAGTTATGTATGTTCTGTATGGTTTTAATTGCTGGGGTTTTATATATGTTTTTTAATATTGGATTTGTTTTACTGCTATATTGTTTTATTATTGTTGTGAGCCACCCCGAGTCTTCGGAGAGGGGCGGCATACAAGTCCAATAAATTATTATTATTATTAATTATTATTATTATTAATTATTATTATTATTATTATTATTATTATTATTATTATTATTATTATTATTATAACTAACCATCTCCTGTTGATTGATCCAAAGTCACCCAGAAGGCTTTTGCGCCTGCAGCTGGATTAGAACTCATAAATCCCTAGCAGTTGGTCCAAAGTCAACCAACCAGCTGAGATGCATAAGGCGGTACTAGATCTCACCGCCTCCTTGTTTCTAGGCCAGTGTCTTCATCACGATGCAGAACTGACACATGGAGAAAAAAGCTGAGCGAGGCAGGATGTAAATAAAACAAGGAAAGTTTTCAAAAGAACACTTCGTATAGTCACCTGCAAATCACCCGATTCTGAGTAATGGAGTGATGTAAATATCCATATGACTCAATCCTAATTTTCTTTTTCACTCCCAAGGAAGGCAGTGAGATCTTTTAAAAAAAAAAAACCCAACCAACCAACAACTTTGCTTAGAATTGCAAATGTGCTGCAGAAATGTGCCACTTAGCTACAAGCTTAATTTGGTTGGGTTTTAAATTTATATATTGCATATAGAAACCGCCCCTCTCCTACACATGCTTCAGATTTGTGTATTAAATGGAATTTTTTATTGCTCTACTTGCTCTGACTGTTTCTTTCCAGCCCTAATCAGGTACTGACAATGTTACCAGCTCTTGCTAGCTTGCAAGCTCTTAGAAACATAGAAGAAACATAGATTGATGGCAGAAAAAGACCTCGTGGTCCATCTAGTCTGCCATTATACTATTTCCTGTATTTTACCTTAGGATGGATCTATGTTTATCCCAGGCATGTTTAAATTCAGTTCCTGTGGATTTACCAACCACGTCTGCTGGAAGTTTGTTCCAAGCATCTCAGTCAAATCATATTTTCTCACGTTGCTTCTGATCTTTCCCCCAACTAGCCTCAGATTGTGCCCCCTTGTCCTTGTGTTCACTTTCCTATTGAAAACACCTCCCTCCTGAACCTTATTTAACCCTTTCACATATTTAAATGTTTCGATCATGTCCCCCCTTTCCCTTCTGTCCTCCAGACTATACAGATTGAGTTCATTAAGTCTTTCCTGATATGTTTTATGCTTAAGACCTTCCACCATTCTTGTAGCCCGTCTTTGGACCCTTTCAATTTTATCAATCTCTTTTTGAGGATGAGGTCTCCAGAACTGAACACAGTATTCCAAATGTGGTCTCACCAGAGCTCTATACAGCGGGATCACAATATCCCTCTTCCTGCTTGTTATACCTCTAGCTATGCAGCCAAGCATTCTACTTGCTTTCCCTACTGCCTGACTGCACTGTTCACCCAT
Organism: Erythrolamprus reginae; assembly: GCF_031021105.1. Classification (NCBI taxonomy): domain Eukaryota; kingdom Metazoa; phylum Chordata; class Lepidosauria; order Squamata; family Dipsadidae; genus Erythrolamprus; species Erythrolamprus reginae. The sequence continues at coordinate 5,879,977 of NC_091952.1, read as the reverse complement.
TTTGAGACTGTCAGACTCAGAAATCACTACCCCATAATCCTTCTCTTCTGAAGTTTTTGCTCACACAGAGCTGCCAATACAATACTCAGATTGAAGATTCCTTTTGCCCAAGTGCATTATTTTACATTTGGAAACATTAAACTGCAGTTTCCATTGCTTTGACCACTTATCTAGTAAAGCTAAATCATTTGCCATATTACAGACCCCTCCAGGAATATCAACCCTATTGCACACTTTAGAGTCATTGGCAAATAGGCAAACCTTCTCTACCAAACCTTCCCCTATGTCACTCAAAAAGATATTAAAAGGTGTTATCTTTCATTGTTAATCTCCCCAAATAAGTTTTTTTCAAAGCCCTAACCAGGGGATAAAATAATGTGCTGAAGCTGACCAGACTAAAGACGCTAGCCAGATGAATACCTGGTAAGCAGATTCTTTCCCCTATTTTCCTCCCCAAAAACTAAGGTGCATCTTATACTCCGATGCGTCATATACTCCGAAAAATACGGTATGTCAACAGCCTATTAGAGTGGGGAAGATCCACAGGGAGGACACGGGAGAGAGCCAGAGTGATGCAAACATTGTCGTAGCATCACAACAAACACCCATTTTGTGTGTGTGCATTGCATACACACGCACAGTCTAAGAGAACCAGAGCTTGCAGTAACTGCTACCATGATTTCATCATTCTTGAAACCAGGACACACCACTAGCCTCACATTAAGCCTGAGAAAAGGCAAAAAAAACATGCTTGTTCAGCTTTGGGAAAGGTAGAAGAAAGCAGCGTCATAAAGGTAGTCCTTGACTAACGACAGTCTGTGTAGTGACTATTCGAAGTTAAAACAGAAAAAAATGTTTTTAAAAAACTTTTGACCATTGCCGCCTGTGGTCATAGAAACATAGAAGATTGATGGCAGAAAAAGACCTCGTGGTCCATCTAGTCTGCCCTTATACTATTTCCTGTATTTTATCTTAGGATGGATATATGTTTATCCCAGGCATGTTTAAATTCAGTTCCTGTGGATTGACCAACCACGTCTGCTGGAAGTTTGTTCCAAGCATCTACTACTCTTTCAATAAAATAGTATTTCCTCACGTTGCTTCTGATCTTTTCCCCAAAATAACTTCAGATTGTGTCCCCTTGTTCTTGTGTTCACTTTCCTATTAAAAACACTTCTCCACTTGCACTGCTTCGGAGAGTCCAACATGGGTTAATCTACAGCCTATTGGAAGGGACTGAGTTAAAAATTAGCATAAATAACCGGTCCAACCCCCATGTTGCCCTCTCTGGGTCAGTCTAAAAAACTCAGTCATAGTGGAGGGACTCATGAGTTTTTCCTCCTATGACTCTTGTAGTCTTGTTGTTTTAGCTTGTACATTTGCTTAACTTTTTACTGTTTTTATTGTTTTATTATAAAGCATATTAAGATATTCACTAACATAAAATTTTTTCTGTTTGTCTTTCAGAGACTGGACGATGTATTTCGGCAGTTTGGGCCCCTGGTTCTGCGGAGCTATGCCCACTTCTCTTCACCCAGGTCGGAGCCTCTTCCCTGCGAGGGTACAGCTCCAAGGACCGGGCGTCGCCCAAGGAACGAGGTCCCCGGCCTGTGCGGCCATACCTCTGTTCGGAGCGACCATCGGGAGCCGGACACGACGAAAAGAGGACATTTGAATTTCCCGCCAGGGAAGAAAAGCCACGGCTGGGAAACGAGCCGGCGAGCGGAGCGCCGAGCCAGGAAGCCCGAGAAAGATCATCACCGTTCGTAACGGCAGCTGTAATGGGCGCGGCCATGACAATAAAGGCGCCAAACACAGGGCGCCGCCATTTTGAGGCTTAGCTCCGGGCCGCCATTTTGGAGGGTTGACGGACAGCCCGATTACCCAATTATATCGCCCGGATGTCCTGTGTAACAGGAAGAGGCGGAACATAATAGCGGCGGCCATTTATACTGACCAAATTGCTCAAACGCAGTTATAATTACCTGTTGGTCTCACGGAGCCTTATAATCATCCTCATGGCCGATCCAGCCCAACAGGGGACAGCTGAGGCCCCGATCACAAAGGCTAAGGAGAAGTCTCACTCTTCCAAGCCCAAGTCTAAATCTTCGCAAACCTCCTCTGCAATGAGAGATGCTGAAAGGCGCATCAAAGCCCTGGAGGAGCAATTGGAGGCGCAGAAGCAAGCTGCCATGCCACAAAATGCACCTATAACAGGTACTACCCCCCCGGAGCTCCCGGAGGGCATGGGATCAGCAACTGATCGGGACTGGTCACCGGATAGGTTTGGGGGTGCATCCCAGGTGGCAGAGCCAACTAGGCCAGAAATTACCAGGCCTTCTTCTTCTTCTTCCCCGGCATGGCACATGGCATCTCAACCAATGCCAACTGCCTCATTCACCCCGACAGCAGCTGGCCTCAGATCCTCCCCAGACACCTGGCAACGCCTGCCACCTGCATTGCAGGACATGATTGCTTCGGCCTATTCCCATGGCATAGTGGCTGGGGCCCAACAACACATGCCCAGTGCCCCCCCTGCTTCGCCTCGCCCTTCTCCATCTGTCCAGAGGAATATATGGGCAGCTCCGGCACCCCCATCTCCCACGCACGAATCCTTTCAGGAGGACATGGGCTTTAGGGAGCATGGTTCGGATCCGGATGATGGCCTATCAGAGGATGAGGGTGTACCTCCAGAACCCCCGGCATATACTGGCCTCTTTAGGCCCTCTATTTTTCGTGTGCTCTTGAACAAGGCTAAGCTAACTATCGCCTCAGATGCACCTGGCAAGCCCGCTGACCAGGCAGCGACCACTCAACCGACCTCAAGGGTACTTACTGAAACCCAGAGGGATGCAGACTGTATACCTGCTCCCAAATTGTTCTTGGACAATGTTAAAAGACCCTGGCAATACCCAGCGGGTGCTCTAGGCCCAACAGTCTCAGAAAGGAAATTCTATGCATTTGAACCAGAATTGGAGAATTTACTAGAATTCCCATCTGTCGATGCCCCTGTAGCGGCTCTTGTTTCTAATGCGCTCGTGCCATCAGAGGTGGCAGACGGCCTACGACCAGAAGACCGGAGGGCCGAGAGCATAATCAAAAAGGCCCATCAAATGAATGCATGGGCCCTCAAAGCAGCCTCAGCTGCTTCATTTTTTAACCGAGCGTCGGTCCTTTGGCTGCAAGACATGCTCACGAGATTAGGACCGGAAGATGGCCGCTTGAGGCAAGACCTCAACAAGCTATTAGCGGCAGCAGAGTTCTCCGCGGACGCCACTTTATCGGCATCCCGCTTTTCTTCACGGGCTCTAGCAGCAAATCAGTCGGCTCGACGCTTACTCTGGCTCCGGACATGGCAAGCTGACGCCAAGTCCAAATGGCGTCTGGCTTCAGCCCCATTTGACGGTGCTAAATTGTTTGGTGAATCTCTTGACAAGGTCCTCATAGAGGATAAAGACAAGAAGAAGGTCTTACCCAGAACCTATAGGAGGCAAGACAGACGGACCGCACCATACTTCAGACGTCCACCCTTTCGGGCAGAGGCCTCCTCCAATGCACCCCAGGTTGGAAGGTCATACACTCAGGGGTCATACTCTCAAACTTCGTACAGAACAGACAGGGGTGGCTTTGGAGACCGGAATAAACAATTCCAACAATCAAGGAGACCATACAGAGGCTCCAGCAGAGGAGGTTATAGAAGGAACAAATGACTCCATCGAGAACTTTCCTATAGGAGGACGGCTACAACACTTCACCGCCTCTTGGGAAGCCATATCTACAGACTCTTGGGCTCTAAGAACTATAGCTCAGGGTCTCACTTTGGAATTTATTCAGGAACCTCCCAGCAGGTTCCTGCAATGCCCAACAACCCTCAACAACCTCAAGAACAACCTTCTGTATCACGAGATCAACCACCTCCTCCAGATAGGCACCATCGAAAGGGTCCCGTCCCATCAGGAGGGGCGGGGATACTATTCAATCGTGTTCATAGTACCCAAGGCCTCCGGTGGTTGCCGCCTCATTCTAAACTTGAAACAACTAAACATATACCTCAAATATCGGCGTTTCAAGATGCATTCCCTAAAGACAATATTAGCAGCAATTCGCCAAGGGGATTGGTTAACTTCGATAGACCTCAAAGAGGCCTACCTGCATATCCCAGTACATCAGGATTACAGGCAATACCTTCGGTTTTGCCTCGACAACCAGCATTTCCAGTACAAGGCCATGCCTTTCGGCCTATCATCTGCACCCAGGACATTCACAAAGTTACTGGACATACTTACAGCTCATCTCAGGTCTCGTCCACTACGCCTCATGGCGTATCTGGACGATATCATCATCCTGTCCAAAAGTCCTGGACGGGCTCACCACGACCTAACAGAAACCATGAGGACACTAGAACACCTCGGTTTCTCCATCAATCATCAAAAGAGCCACTTTACACCAACAAGGTACCTACCTCACCTAGGCACCAACATAGACACCACAATTGGCATGGTCTTCCTTTCAGCAGAACGACAAGCCAAGGTCAAAACCTTGGTCACACAGCTACAACGCAACCGTTCTCCGACCTTAGCCTTCCTCTCTCAACTGTTGGGGGTACTCATATCTTGTATAGACATTCTACCTTGGGCCAGGCTCCATGCCAGGCCTCTGCAATGGTTCCTCATTCCCTTTCAGAGGAACAGAACGAGTCACTCGTCCGCATCAGTGACAATTTCGCACGAAGTAAGGAAATCACTTCCTTGGTGGAAGTCATCAGCCCTCACGCAAGGATCACCGTTCCTGCCACAACAGGAGATGACCATAACAACGGACGCGAGCCTCTCGGGCTGGGGAGCGCACTCCGAGGTGGGAGTGGCCCAGGGCCTTTGGACCGAAGAGGAGCTCACATGCCCAAACATCAATTACCTGGAGCTCAGAGCCGTTCACCTGGCTCTCAGACATTTCACTGCACAGGTCAGAGGTCAGAACGTATTGATCCTCACAGACAATGTGGCGACAAGGGCGCACATCAACCATCAGGGCGGCACAAGATCGGGTCGCCTGATGAGGGAATCACAGTCCCTGTTCAAATGGGCGGAACGACACCTATCATCCTTGAGGGCGGAACACATATCCGGCATCTCAAATCTTCAAGCAGACTGGCTCAGCCGGACCACCATAAATCCGGCGGAGTGGAGCCTGGGCAACGATCTGTTCATGGAGATCATTCACAAATACGGGACACCACAGGTGGATTTGTTTGCCACCCATCACAACAACCAATTGCCCAGGTTCTTTTCAAGGTTCCCCTCGCCGGGAGCAGAGCAGATCAATGCCCTGTCATGCCAGTGGCCGGAGGGTCTGCTATATGCCTTTCCCCCAGTCTGTCTGATCCCAAGGGTAGTCAACAAACTGCTGCAAGAACAAGCGGAAATCCTCTTGGTGGCCCCATTCTGGCCCAGGAGGCCTTGGTTCGCAGACTTGATGGGTCTTTCAATTTCTCCCCCCTGGCGAATCCCACACCACAAGGTGGTCCTGACACAGGGGTCGATTTACCACCCAGACCCTCAGTGGTGGAGTCTTGCCGTGTGGCACTTGAGGGGGAGAGATTGAGGAGAGAACAACTACCGGACAAAGTAATAAATACTATGCAGGCAGCTCGCCGACCCTCCACGACCCGCATTTATCAGGCCACATGGAGGGCATACTGTTTATTTTGTAGAAACCGTCATCAGGACCCACAGGACCCATCCGTAATCCAGATCCTAGAATTCTTACAAGCTGGGTTGGACAAAGGACTGTCACCCAACACGCTTCGCAGGCAAACGGCAGCTATAGCCACAATCCTTAAAATGGACTTTTCTCGCCCAATTTCACAACACCCATGGATTCGGGATTTTATCAGGGGGGCATCGAACATCAGACCCCCCACCATTCACAGATTCCCTACATGGGACTTACCTCTGGTCCTACAGGCCTTGACAGAACCTCCCTTCGAACCTCTAAGAGATATTCCACTTCATCTCTTATCGTTTAAAACGGCCTTCTTAACAGCAATCACATCAGCGAGGCGAGTATCCGAACTCGCGGCCTTGTCAATCAGACCGGACTTATGCATTTTTCATACAAACAATGTAGTCCTGAGGCCTGATCCTACCTTTTTACCAAAAGTAAACACTGTCTTCCACAGGTCACAAGACATCATCCTTCCGGATTTTTGTGCCAAAGGGTCACATCCACTGGAACTAAAGTGGCACAAGATTGATGTCCGTCGTGCCATCAAAATATACATAAGACGGACAGGTTCCTTCCGGAAAACAGAGGCCCTGTTCGTTTCCTACTTCCCGGCATCCATGGGGAATAAAGTATCCTCTAAGACTGTCAGTTGTTGGATACGCTCCTGCATCGCCATAGCATATAAATCAAGGTCTGCACCAATACCTAGAGGTATCACGGCCCACTCTACAAGAAGTGCAGCCACATCAGCGGCCTGGGCGACACAGGCCCCCCTTGAAGATATCTGTAGGGCAGCAACCTGGACTGCCCCCAACACGTTTATCAAGCACTACCGTTTGGACAGTTTCGCTTCAGCTGAAGCGGCCTTTGGATGCAGAGTGTTGCAGAGAGTTTGCACCGAGTCTGCGCCCCTGGTCCAGCCTTCTCCCTCCCTAATGGTTTAAAGCTTGGGTATATCCCATGTTGGACTCTCCGAAGCAGTGCAAGTGGAGAAGAACCGTTGCACTTACCTGAATGGTCTTCTCGCTGCACTGCAAGGAGAGTCCAAACCCACCCGGCTAACGGGCCCAGGGTCACTAGACGATTCATAGTTGAGTTTGGATTCTGTTGAATCAGTTGAATAAAGTTTCCTTGTTTTTCTAGCACTATGACTTCGTTTTATTATAAGACTGACCCAGAGAGGGCAACATGGGGGTTGGACCGGTTATTTATGCTAATTTTTAACTCAGTCCCTTCCAATAGGCTGTAGATTAACCCATGTTGGACTCTCCTTGCAGTGCAGCGAGAAGACCGTTCAGGTAAGTGCAACGGTTCTTCCCTCCTGAACCTTATTTAACCCTTTCACATATTTAAATGTCTCATTTATTTATTTATTTATTTATTTATTTATTTATTTATTTGATTTTTATGCCGCCCTTCTCCTTAGACTCAGGGCAGCTTACAACATGTTAGCAATAGCACTTTTTAACAGAGCCAGCCTATGGCCCCCACAATCCAGGTCCTCATTTTACCCACCTCGGAAGGATGGAAGGCTGAGTCAACCTTGAGCCGGTGATGAGATTTGAACCGCTCACCTACAGATCTACAGTCAGCTTCAGTGGCCTGCAGTACAGCACTCTACCTGCTGCGCCACCCTGGCTCATGTTATGAGCCATGTCCCCCCCCCCCTTTTTCCTTCTGTCCTCCAGACTATACAGATTGAGTTCAGTTCGTCTTTCCTGATACGTTTTATGCTTAAGACCTTCCACCATTTTTGTAGCCTATCATGTGATCAAAATTCAAACGCTTGGCAACTGACACATATTTATGGCCGTCACAGTGTCCAGGGTGGGTCGTGGGATCCCCTTTTGTGACGCTCCGACAAGCAAAGTCAATGGGGAAGCCATTGACTTAACAACAGTGTGTCCCAACATAGCAACTGCACTGATTCACTTAACAACCGTGGCAAGAAAGATCATAAAAAGAAGCAAAACTTGCTTAACAACTGATTTGTTTAGCAGCACACATTTTGGGCTCAATTGTGGCCATAAGTCTACGTAGCCATAACTATTTGTATGCCGCCCCGAGTCTACGGAGACAGGCGGCATACAAATCTAATAATAAATAAATAAATAAGGTTAGGACCACTTAAGAGTTGACTGAGAAAGCAGGTGAGTCAGCAGGGTGATGTAAGTGGCAATTTAAGCGGCATCAACAGGAATCTCATTTTCAACTTGCGGGAACTTATTGTTCCACTATTTTTGTTTGGATTCCATCCCAAGTCCTGGATCTGCTTTTCAGCAGAGCTTTTAACGAGAAATTCAAAGCACGGATTTAGAAAAAAGGTAATGAAGATGATTAAGCCCTGTGAGGAAAGAGCCAGGTAATAGCCTTGAGAGAAAGGTGACTACGGGTGGTTACAAAAACACCCATCACAGTCTAGAATGCTTCTAAGAGATCTGTAAGGGGTGTGCATAAGTGCACCACTATGCCTACTGTCCCTGTCCTACTGCCCTATTGTCTTCTTTTATCATTATTTTTTACTTATGTCTATACAAATTACTACTATCCTATACAGTGGTACCTCTACTTACGAACTTAATTCTACCAGGAAAGACTTCATGAACTCAATCTGTATAGTCTGGAGGACAGAAAGAAAAGGGGGGACATGATTGAAACATTTAAATAGGTTAAAGGCTTAAATAAGGTCCAGGAGGGTTTTTTTTAATAGGAAACTGAATCCAAGAACAAGGGGACACAATCTGAAGTTAGTTGGGGGAAAGATCAAGAGCAACATGAGAAAATATTATTTTACTGAAAGAGGAGTAGATCCTTGGAATCTCCTGCTGAGTGATCAGAACGAAGTTAACTATTCAAGTAACTGAATTGGGTTCATGGTTTATGGAGAAACACACATTTAAATACTTTAGTGAGGTTCCACCTGAATCATAAGTTGCTTTCACAAAACATCAGCTGTTAGAAATACTGAACAATGGTTAATGGCCACCTATCCAGTTTTATGATAAACCTTGCTAGATTTAGCAAAAGATGGCTTACTTTTTAACCGGGTTTGAACTATTTGTCAGTGGTCTGTTAGATCCATCACAGCCAACCCTGGATCCATCATTCAACAATAATTCGACAGCATATTTATTCAAAGGTAGCTTTAAAAAAAATCAATGTAAATTTAATCAGTTCCTGCTGAGTGTTAAAAACAAAGTTATTATTTATTTTATTTATTTATTCATTTGTCCAAAACACAAATACATAGGGAGAAAAATAGACATGTGGTAATATATATAAGGGTAAAAGTGAACTTAGAGGAGAGGATATATGAAAGGAAGAGAATACAGTATATATGATAGATGAAAGAAAGGAAAGACAATTGGACAGGGGACGAAAGGCACACCAGTGCACTTATGTACGCCCCTTACTGGCCTCTTAGGAACCTGGAGAGGTCAATCGTGGAGAGTCTAAGGGAGAAGTATTGGGGGTTAGGGGTTGACACAATTGAGTCCGGTAATGAGTTCCACGCTTTGATAACTCAATTGTTGAAATCATATTTTTTACAGTCAAGTTTGGAGCGATTCGTATTAAGTTTGAATCTATTGTGTTATTGCGGTTGAAGCTGAAGTAGTCATTGACCGGTAGGACGTTGCAGCATATGATCTTGTGGGCAATACTCAAATCGTGTTTTAGGCGCCGTAGTTCTAGGCTTTCTAGGCCCAGGATAGTTAGTCTATTTTCGTAGGATATTCTGTTTCGAGTGGAGGAGTGAAGGGCTCTTCTGGTGAAATATCTTTGGACATTTTCAACTAACTGATTTGGGTTCGTGGTTTATGGAGAAAGAAACACTTAAATACTTTGGTGATGGGTTCTTGACTGGATGGAGAGACACCTAAATGAGGATGGTGAGGGAAGAATAAATCTATTGATTAATAAGGACTAGAAACATTGCCACAATACCTCTCAGTAAATCTGACCCGTAATTCTCTTCGCTTCCTCAGATATGGAGGTCAAGCAATTGGACAAGAGGGCTTCTGGCCAAAGCTTCGAAGTGATTTTGAAGTCCCCCTCTGACCTGTCTCCGGACAGCCCCGTCCTCTCCTCTCCCCCCAAGAAGAGGGACCTGTCCCTGGAGGAGCTGCAGAAGCGATTGGAAGCTGCCGAAGAGAGGAGGAAGGTAAGTATTTATTTTATTTGTCAAGTATGTGTTGGGAGCATACAAGGAAATAACGCTGTTTATATGCATGATGTTGGTACTAATAATAGAGAAACATTAGGGCAGGGATGGTAGGCATGCTGTAAGCCCCTTACTGACCTCTTAGGAATTGGGAAAGATCAACAATGGACAGTCTAAAGGTAAAGGTTTTGGGGGTTAGGTGATGATACTACTGTTCTGTCGGGCTCTCTGGCAGACGCCTCCCAAAAACTCACAGGTACAAATTTCAGACACACACACGTTTGAAAATTCAAAACAATGTTCTTTATAATGAAAAGTCACTTAAACTAAGTTCTCTTTTGGTATAGCAAAGAGCCCTCGTCTCCAAACAAACTGGTAATTTGTACAAGTCCCTTATCAGTTCTGTGATACTTAGCTTGCAGCTGTGAGGTAATTCACAGTCCTTCTTCTTTCACAAAGTGAAACACACTTTGCCCTGCTTTAGTTTGAAAGCGGGGAAAAATCAGCACACAAAAGGTCAAAGTCAGTAAAGCAGTCATGAAACACAGCGATCAGATAATCCTCCACAATGGCCAAACCCACAGGCTGCTCTTTATACCAGCCTCACTAATTACCACAGCCCCACCCAACCACGGGTGGCCTCATTTTCTTTGATAATCATCTCTCAGTTGTTGTTGCCTATGCATCGCTCTCCACATGTGTGGCTGTATCATTAACTCTTGTTCCGAATCCAAGGAGGAGCTAGATAATTGATCTCCTTCTGAGCTGTCTGCCACACTCTCCTCCTCCCTGTCACTCATGTCTTCTTGGTCAGAGGAGCCTTCCTCATCAGATTCCACCGGGGGCAAAACAGGCCTGCAGCATGTGGATGTCTCCCCCACACCCACAGTCCTTGGGGCAGGAGCTGGGCCAGAGCTAACCACAACAACTACAGAGTCAGGTATTGAGTTCCAGTAACAACTCGGTTGCTGAAGTCATATTTTCTTCAGTTGAGTTTGGAGCCATTTACTTTGAGTTTATATCTATTATGGGCCTTGTGTGTTGTTGTGGTTGAAGCTGAAGTAGTCATTGACAGGAAGGACATTGTAGCAGATGATTTTATGGGCTATGCTTAGGTCGTGTTGAAGGCGACATAGTTCTAAGCTTTCTAAACCTAGGATTGTAAGTCTGGTTGCATTCTGTTTCAAGTAGAGGAGTGGAGGGCTCTTTTAGTAGAGTATCTCTGGATGCTTTCTAATGTCTGAAAGGCGGTGTGGGTTCCAGACAGATGAGCTGTATTCAAGGATTCAAGTCTATCATAATTCAGGCTTTTCTGGCTGATACAAATTTATCTTCAGGCATATTCTCACAATTCCCTGGTTGCAGCTAAGACCTTGGAGGGAAAGACAAATTTCCCCTGGTATTAGGAACTAACCCGAATCCCAGCAGCCGACTAGGTCCCACAGAGTTGGCCTTCTCCGGGTCCCGTCAACTAAGCAATGTTGTCTGGCAGGACCCAGGGGAAGAGCCTTCTCTGTGGCGGCCCCGGCCCTCTGGAATCAACTCTCTCCGGAGATTCGAACTGCCCCCACCCTCCTTGCCTTCCGCAAGACTCTGAAGACCTATCTATGTTGCCAGGAATGGGGTAATTGATGCAGTCCCTTGTTGACTGGTAAGATTTATGTGTAGTATGATTCCAGAGGGCCGGAGCCCCCACAAAGAAGGCCCCACCAAGCAACATGGTCTGGCTGATGGGACCTGGAGAAGGCCGACTCTGTGGGACCTAGCTGGTCGCTGGGACTCATAGGGCAGAAGGCGGCCCCACAAGTCATCTGGTCCGATGCCATGCAGGCCTTCATAGTTTGATGGGTTTTCTTCCAGAGCCAGGAAGCGCAGGTGCTGAAGCAGCTTGCAGGGAAGCGCGAACACGAGCGGGAAGTGTTGCACAAGGCTCTGGAAGAGAACAACAACTTCAGCCGGCTGGCTGAGGAGAAACTCAACTACAAGATGGAGCTCAGCAAGGAGATCCGTGAAGCTCACCTAGCTGCCTTGCGGGAGCGACTCCGCGAAAAGGTAAGCGCACCTTTGGCAAATTAGTCAATTGCACCTTAATGCAAATTAGCATTTAGACTTCTATACGGCTTCACAGTTGTTCTGTCGGGCTCTCTGGTCGACTCCTCCCAAAAATTCACAGGTACAAATTTCAGACACACACACGTTTGAAAATTCAAAACAATGTTCTTTATAATGAAAATTCACTTAACCTAAGCCCTCTTTTGGTATAGCAAAGAGCACTGGTCTCCAAACAAACTGGTAATTTGTACAAGTCCCTTATCAGTTCTGAGATACTTAGCTTGCAGCTGTGAGACAATTCACAGTCCTTCTTCTTTCACAAAGTGAAACACACTTTGCCCTGGTTTAGTTTCAAAGCGGGGAAAAATCAGCACACAAAAAGTCAAAGTCAGCAAAGCAGTCACGAAACACAACGATCAGATAATCCTCCACAATGGCCAAACCCACAGGCTGCTCTTTATAGCAGCCTCACTAATGACCACAGCCCCACCCAACCACAGGTGGCCTCATTTTCTTTGATAATAATCTCTCAGTTGTTGCTGCCTATGCATTGCTCTCCGCCTGCGTGGCTGTATCATTAACTCTTGTTCTGAATCCAAGGAGGAGCTAGATAATTGATCTCCTTCTGAGCTGTCTGCCACACTCTCCTCCTCCCTGTCACTCATGTCTTCTTGGTCCGAGGAGCCTTCATCAGCAGATTCCACCAGGGGCAAAACAGGCCTGCAGCATGTGGATGTCTCCCCCACATCCACAGTCCTTGGTGCAGGTGCAGGGCCAGAGCTAACCAAAACAACAGTGCTTTTACAGCCCTCTCTAAGCGGTTTATAAAGAGTCAGCCTATTTGCCCCCAACAATCTGGGTCCTCATTTGACTGACCTTGGAAGGATGGAATTCTGAGTCAACCTGGAGCCTACTGAGATTCCATCTGCCAAACTGCTGCCAGCTGGTGAGCAGCAGAAGTAGCTTGCAGTACCGCACTCTAACCACTGCACCACCGAGGCTCTTGCAGGTCATATTTTTGACTCTGAGCTGCCCCCCATTGTGGAGTTGCGGGTAATTTATTTATTTATTTATTGGATTTGTATGCCGCCCCTCTCCGAAAACTCGGGGCGGCTAACAGCAATAACAAGACAGCATACAATAATAATCCAATACTAAGAACAATTAAAAACCCATTATAATAAAAACCAAACAGACATACAGACATACCATGCATAAAATTGTAAGGGCCTAGGGGGAAAGTGTATCCCAATTCCCCCATGCCTGGCGGCAGAGGTGGGTTTTAAGTAGCTTACGAAAGGCCAGGAGGGTGGGGGCAATTCTAATCTCTGGGGGGAGTTGGTTCCAGAGGGCCGGAGCTGCCACAGAGAAGGCTCTTCCCCTGGGTCCCTCCAAGCGGCATTGTTTGGTTGACGAGACCCGGAGAAGACCCACTCTGTGGGACCTAACTGGTCGCTGGGATTCGTGCATCAGAAGGCGGTCGCTGAGATAATCTGGATTATATGCACAAGAACAATGACAAAAGATTAAATCACAGCAATATATGAGCCACAGTGGCGCAGTTGTTAGAGTGCGGTACTGCAGGTGACTTCTGCCAACTGCAATTTGGCAGTTCAATTCTCACCAGTTCAGGGTTGACTCAGCCTTCCGAGGTGGGTAAAATGAAGACCCAGATTGTTGGGGGAAAGTATGCGAACTCTGTAAAATGCTTAGTTGTTCTCAACCACTTTGTTCTCAACCACTTTGGAGGTGTCAAATGACTGTTTTACAGGGGTCGCCTAAAATTATAGGAAAAGACAAATTTCCCCTGGTGTTAGGAACTAAAGGTTCTATTCTGGCGCCTTGGAACATATTTTTACAATCCGACCAATCAGGCGTTTACAGTGGGTGTGTCCCCCTGACCTTCCTGCCAATCAGCTTAAAGCTCTGTTGGGAGAATTGGCGCTAGACTTATGGTTGGGGGTCACCACAACATGAGGGACTGTATTAAGGGGTCGCGGCATTAGAAAGGTTGAGAACCACTGCACTACGAGCTGCATAGGGCTGCTGTCGAGCCACAACACAACTGTGGCAAGGAAATGGGGCAAAATTCACTTGCTTAGCAACAAAAATGTTGGGCTCGATTAGGGTCATACATGAAGGACTGCCTATAATGTTGGTCCAGAATGGGAAATTGTCAGGCCGAAGCCAGAATACTTGGAGGTTTTGGCCTGCCACATTATGCTATGTCCTTTTAGAATGTTTCTTGCTGTGGGAAATGGGGAGGGACAGCTGCCTGAAGAGTTAGAGGTAGACAAAATAAATTCCTTTTAGAGTTTCAAGGTCATCTTTTGTCAGTACCTGGCCGGAAGAAGATGAGCGTGCATGGACAATGAAGGGCTGAAAAAATGTTTACTACCACACTGTTGCTGTGACTTATTTTGTGGGTGTGGCTTGCTGCTAATGTGATCAGGTGGGAGTGGCTTGACAATCATTTGACCGGGGGTGGCTTAAAGGTCATGTGACTGGCTTAAAGGTGGCCAACTTGACGTCACTCACGTCAAGGGTTTGGGTCAGGGTTAGGGTGCCTGGCCTCTCCTGGCCTCAAAGAGACACAATTTCCCTCTCTATTTACTATTACTGAACATCTAAAATATACTATTTAATTCTGGAAGGTCTTAAGCATAAAACGTATCAGGAAAGACTTCATGAACTCAATCTGTATAGTCTGGAGGACAGAAGGAAAAGGGGGGACATGATCGAAACATTTAAATATGTGAAAGGGTTAAATAAGGTTCAGGAGGGAAGTGTTTTTAATAGGAAAGTGAACACAAGAACAAGGGGGCACAATCTGAAGTTAGTTGGGGGAAAGATCAAAAGCAACGTGAGGAAATGTTATTTCACTGAAAGAGTAGTAGATCCTTGGAACAAACTTCCAGCAGATGTGGTTGGTAAATCCACAGTAATTGAATTTAAACATGCCTGGGATAAACATATATCCATCCTAAGATAAAATACAGAAAATAGTATAAGGGCAGACTAGATGGACCATGAGGTCTTTTTCTGCCGTCAGACTTCTATGTTTCTATATTTTTATGTATATATGCCGTATGGGTACATACATATTACACACAGGCACACAAAAATATACATTATCTACTATATAAATTGTATGTGTATGTACACACACACACACACACAGCTCTTCTAAAATTATACACATTCAACCTCATTTACTGCGATGGGAAAAAACATGCCCAGAAAGGAAAAAATTCAAAAAATTTCTACTGGTTCTGCATACCTGACCATACCCGTAGGAACCTATCACTATGTACGGACCTGGTGGCAGAAGATTAGTGGTCCGTGTGACGCATTTGTGAGTGTGGGAAAGGTGAATGAATTCAAACAAGGAAGTAGAAATCCTGGGGGAATCCAATCCGGGTTTTCCCAGAGATGTGTCAACATAACTCTAAGAATAAATCTGGAACTTTACAGAAAGAGAAATAAGAAGAAAGATTATGGATTGTGCTGAAATGAATAGACTTACTTTAGGACTTAAATATAAAGAAGATTCAGGAATATTATAGAATCTGGGGGGAAATTTATGAATGGACGGAAGTTAAAAATATCTAAAATATATAAGGGTTAAATAAGGTCCAGGAGGGAAGTGTTTTTAATAGGAAAGTGAACACAAGAACAAGGGGACACAATCTGAAGTTAGTTGGGGGGAAAGATCAAAAGCAACATGAGAAAATATTATTTTATTGAAAGAGTAGTAGATCCTTGGAACAAACTTCCAGCAGACGTGGTAGATAAATCCACAGTAACTGAATTTAAACATGCCTGGGATAAACATATATCCATCCTAAGATAAAATACAGAAAATAGTATAAGGGCAGACTAGATGGACCATGAAGTCTTTTTCTGCCGTCAGACCTCTATGTTTCTATTAATAATTTTTTTTTCAAAGTACTGTAATCAGGTAGACACCCAGATGAAAAAAAAGAAATGCTGGCAACACTAGTTGCTAATGTAACACAAATTTAAGATAGTTCATGTTTTCACATTATTTTACATGGGAAAACTATTTTCATTGGGGAATCAGTTAAACGTTGGAGTGAGAGGGATTTTTTCCCTCTTTCTCGGTAAATAATGATGAATATGGGATTTATAGAATGTTAGATACTGAGGATATATTTGGGGGGTTTGTCTCTTTTTCTTTGTTTTTGTTTTCAAATTTAATACAGTGGTACCTCTACCTAAGAACGCCTCTACTTACAAACTTTTCTAGATAAGAACTGGGTGTTTAGGATTTTTTTGCCTCTCCCTCAAGAACCATTTTCCATTTACAAACCCAAGCCTTTGAAACTGTAACCGGAAAAGGCAGGGGGAAGCCTCCATGGGGCCTCTCTAGGAATCTCCTGGGAGGAAACAGGGCCAGAAAAGGCGGGGGGAAGCCTCCGTGGGGCCTCTCTAGGAATCTCCTGGGAGGAAATAGGGCAGGAAAAGGTGGAGAGAAGCCTTTGTGGGACCTCTCTAGGAATCTCCTGGGAAGAAACAGGGCCAGAAAAGGCGAGGGGAAGCCTCTGTGGGGCCTCTCTAGGAATCTCCTGGGAGGAAAACAGGGCCAGAAAAGGCGGGGAGAAGCCTCCATGGGGCCTCTCTAGGGAATCTCCTGGGAGGAAATAGGGCAGGAAAAGGTGGAGAGAAGCCTTTGTGGGACCTCTCTAGGAATCTCCTGGGAAGAAACAGGGCCAGAAAAGGCGGGGGGAAGCCTCCGTGGGGCCTCTCTAGGAATCTCCTGGGAGGAAACAGGGCCGGAAAAAGTGGGGAGAAACCTCCATGGGGCCTCTCTAGGAATCTCCTGGGAGGAAACAAGGCCTCCACTCTCCCTATGGTTTCCCCAATTGCATGCATTATTTGCTTTTACATTGATTCCTATGGGAAAAATTGCTTCTTCTTACAAACATTTCTACTTAAGAACCTGGTCACGGAACGAATTAAGTTCATAAGTAGAGGCACCACTGTATTACTTATAATGTTGGAGAGATGGAGTTATGGGAGGGGAGAGGGAAGGTAGAAAGTAAAGAAACTGATTAAAGCACATTAATGATATGGGAATTTGGCACATGTATGCGGTTGGATATTGGTATTGTGTTTTGTTATTTACATATGTTTTATCTTAAGGTGGAGAAATTTTTTTAAAAAAAATTATACCCCCCAAAGAAAAAAAGGAATAAATTGGAACTTTGAGGAAGTATTTTCCTTGGACTCTGATTTAGAAACATAGAAACATAGAAGTTTGACAGCAGAAAAAGACCTCATGGTCCATCTAGTCTGCCCTTATACTATTTCCTGTATTTTATCTTAGGATGGATATATGTTTATCCCAGGCATGTTTAAATTCAGTTACTGTGGATTTACCAACCATGTCTGCTGGAAGTTTGTTCCAAGGATCTACTACTCTTTCAGTAAAATAATATTTTCTCATGTTGCTTTTGATCTTTCCCCCAACTAACTTCAGATTGTGTCCCCTTGTTCTTGGGTTCACTTTCCTATGAAAAACACTTCCTTCCTGAACCTTATTTAACCCTTTCACATATTTAAATGTTTATGTTTATCCCAGGCATGTTTCAATTCAGTCACTGTGGATTTAGCAACTTAGATGTTAGTTTAAACTTAGATGCTAGTTGGATCCCTGCCACCGAGGTGCTTATCTTGAAAAACTTCATGCCATGTTTACACTTGTCATCACTATGTTTTTTTCAGGAACTGCACGCAGCCGAAGTCCGCCGAAACAAGGAACAACGGGAAGAGATTTCTGGATAAGTGGCTTTTCTACACATCGGGCACCTGCTTCCTAATAACTAACCCAACGATCCCAACTTCTTCTCTCTTTTTTTTAATATATATACAGTATATATTTTTTGTCTAGACAGGGCAACATCCGTTTCCTCCGTTTTCGTTCCCCCCCCTACTCTTTCCTCCTGCCCTCCGGTGTACGAGCTCCATGTCTTTCTCCTCTCTGTAACTCTTAACGTGGAGGTTCATAGAGGTCTCCCAGCCGACTAGCCAACTAGTTGAACCTTGAGCATAGCATCCATCAAATCAGCTATTTTTTTTTTCCTTTGGGCTGTTCGGAACAAAGCGCAAACCACTTAACGCACAAGAACGAAGGGGAACGCTTTGGCGAGGTGTTTGGCCGCGTTGCGAAAGGCTGCTTCTCTATGAACCCCCATCGGTCCGATTATTCGCCCCCTGCCCCCAAGCCCTCCTTCCGCCCCCCCCCCCCCCCCCCCCCCAGAAAAGAAAACTGGTAAAAGAGGACTTTTCCCCTATCAAGGCCTATCTCACACACCCAGAAAAAAGTCCACACTGCAAACAGAAAAAAGCAACTTTCTATTTGCAAAAGGGGTGGCGGTGGTGGTACGCACACATCCGAGCCGCAATTTTGGGTGGTTTCTTCTTTCTTCTTCTTCTACTTCCTGGATGTTTACCTGGGAGGGGGGGAATTTTAAAAAAATATATCTTACGAGGCCCCTGCTTTCTTGGTGAGGAAGGTTACGACTGGATAGTATAAGGGCAGAGTAGATGGACCATGAGGTCTTCTTCTGACGTCAATCTTCTAGGTTTTAATAGTTGATAGTTTCGACTGAGAGACCTTCTTGGTTGATTTACAGGAAAGGGAATGATTTCAGTTTAAAGAGAACAAAAGAGAAAACGAAACGAAAATAACCACCCCAAAGAAAAAGCATGACGTGTCGCCCTATCAAACCTCAAACCCAATGTGGCTTTTTGACTGAACGGCGTGAATCCAACCTAGATGACCGCTTAGAGAGAGCTGTAAAGCGCCCTGAAGCGGTGGTCTATAAGTCTAGACGCTATTGTTATTTTCCAAAGTCTCTCCCCCTTTCTCTCTCTCTTTTCCCAGGTTTAAGGACCACGGGACAGCAGAGGCATTGGGTGTGACTTGTGGTCATTGGCATCGCACAGCAGGAAAGGGGCTTGGCCAGAGAGTGGCCAACGAGATCTCAGCTAAATATTGTCTCTGGACCTTAAGCTCATTTTTCTCTAAAGAGGGAAGGCGTCTTGTTGAAGCTCCTCCTTGCCTTGCCCTGGCCTACTAGCTATGTTTTCAAAGAGGTCGACATGGATTGAGATTTTTTTGAGCAGGGCTCTCCAAACATGGCAACTTTAAAACTTGTGGACTTCAACTCCCAGAATTCTGGGAGTTGAAGTCCACAAGTCTTAAAGTCTTAAAGTTGCCAAGTTTGGAAGACCTCTGATTTAGAGCGTGAAGAGTCTTTTCTGCTTGAGGAATTTGTGACCATCAGAAAGAGAGACCCTAGAAAGAGGGAAAGAGTTTGGGCACCACTTTATAATGCCTCGATGAGACCCCCACAGTTTTCTTTCATAGGTAGCCCCCTGTAGTAAAAGATTTCAGAATGGGATAACTTCGGTCTCGGTTAAGTAGAGGGGGAAGTCTGAAAGAAAGGATCGAGAAACGTAAACAAAACGGGTGAAGTTGTAGCGTAACAGAATGATAAAGGGAGGAAACGCTTTGATGATATCCCCATCGGAAGTAGAATATCGTGGGAGTCATTCTGAATAGTTGAAAAAGTTGATAAGATGTGATCGTCCCTTTATCTTTATTTTTTATTTTCAAACTGGGCCAGGCAAATCCCCAATTTGGAATGGCAGAATACATACCAGCATCAATCAAGTGATCACTGTTATTTTTTCACCCATTTGCAGCTCATCTTTCAGTTTGCAATAATAATAATGATAATAATAGTAATGATAATAATAATAATTTAATAATAATAATGTATTAGATTTGTATGCCGCCCCTCTCCGAGGACTCGGAGCAGCTAATAAAAACCAAGGGAATCAAAGGCTTATTTAAATTGCAGGGAAAGTGTAAGGAAAAAAACAACAGATGATCGTCCCAGCTTTGTCAGTTCCCAAATGTCTGCTGTGCATACAGGTCTTATGAAGGCAGGCTGTTTTAATATGCAGAGGTTTCTAGTCCCCGTGGCAGGTAATTCAGCCAAAGCAAGTTGTTAAATATCAAAGTGAGTGCTGTTCCCAACAGACCTTCCCAAAGCTTGTATCCACAACAGTTTAACCCAGATATAAAGAGGGATTTTTCCACTGGCTCTTCTAGAAGATTGGCAGTGTGTCGGGTGAAATGGGAAGGATCTAGTATTAATTTAATATTCTGGCCAGTTGGTCACTCTGGGTGGTGTTGGCTAACTGGTCAGCCTGGCCTGTTGGATGGCTGTGAGATTAGAATTCTTTGGTTGATGAATTATGATGTAGGGATGATAATCCCGCATTTGCCCGAAAATAAGACTCTGTGTTGTATTTTTTTGAACCCTGAAATACGCCTTTGGCCTTATTGCCATGCACTCAAAAGCCCAATTGGGCCTATTTATTCACTCACTCACTCACTCACTCACTCACCTCATTCATGCATTCATTTATTCATTCATTCATTCATGCATTCATTCATTCATTCATTCATTCATTCATTCATTCATTCATTCAAATTTGTATGCCGCCCCAACTTCCAAGGGACTCTCAGCGGCTCGCCACCAAAAAAAGATAAAACATACAATGTAAGATTGAAACCCCTTAAAAAAACAATCTAAATCCATTCAAAACCAACAATTAAAAACAGTAAAAAACCATACACATCATTAATGGCCAGATCCCGATGGCGTACCATCAGATCAACGGCCCCAAGCCGGTCGGAAAAGCCAGGTCTTTACAGTTTTCCGGAAGGCCAGTATAGTAAGGGTAGTCTGGATCTCAGGAGGCAGCTGGTTCCAAAGAGACGGGGCAGCCACAGAGAAGGACCTCCCCTGCAAACCCACAAGCTGACCCTGTTTAGCTGACGGGACCTGGAGAAGACCAACTCTATCATCAGGGGATGTCTTATTTTGGGGGAAACAAGGTAATAGTTGTGCTTCTCAACTTTGGGCACTTTAACACGGGTGGACCAACTCCCAGAATTCTGGGAATTGAAGTCCACTTGTCTTAGAGCAATCAAGGTTCGGAAACATAGCTAATAGATTGATTCACATCACTCTCAGTAACATCACCACCAGGTGGGGGCTCCACCCAGTTCGACCAGTTCGACCATCCTGTCTTCCATGTTTAGACTGGCCTTTATAATAATAATAATAATAATAATAATAATAATAATAATAATAATAATAATAATAATAATTTATTGGATTTCTTTCCCGCCCCCTCTCCGCAGACTCGGGGCAGCTAACAACAATAATAAACACAACATGTACAATCCAATAATAAAAAAATAACTAAAAACCCCTATTATAAAACCAAACATACACACAAACATACCATGCATAACTTGTAATGGCCTAGGGGGGAGGAATATCTCAACTGCCCCATGCCTGGCGGTATAAATGAGTCTTGAGTAGTTTACGAAAGACAGGGAGGGTGTGGGCAGTTCTAATCTCTGGGGGGGAGTTGGTTCCAGAGGGCTGGGGCCGCCACAGAGAAGGCTCTTCCCCTGGGGCCCGCCAAACGACATTGTTTAGTCGACGGGACCCGGAGAAGGCCAACTCTGTGGGACCTTATCGGTCGCTGGGATTCGTGCGGTAGCAGGCGGTTCCTTCCAAGGCCCAGCTGATCAGCTCCTCAGCTGTGTTTCAGGCTGATTTTAAGCTCCTGAGCATGCGCCAAAGCAAAATTGTATGTGGGGACATGCACATGTGCAAAACACATGCTTCCGTCGCAATGTGAACAGATGGGGAAGGGAAGTAGAACCGACTCCTGATCACCACTATCACCCAGGGAGGGAAAATCAGTTCCGAGATGTATTTTAGTAGAGTTTATCCTCTTGAATCCGACCAGGTTTCATCTTAGTTCAGCATTATCTTTCTCCCAGATGTTCACAAGGAAATGGAGACTTGTTGGCTCCTTTGCAATTGGTATTGGAGGCACTTCACCTCTAACTTGGAGATAAGACAATCCTCAAGATCGGAGGTTGTGGGCACTTCATCACAGGCGATTTTTAAGAATAGACAGCTGTTTTTTGGGAATGATATAAGGTCTCCTGCTTGAGCAGGGGTTTGGACCTTCCAACTCTGTTATTCTTAATAGACTAGTTCTCCCATTAATTTTTTTTCATTTAGAGTTTAAATCTTTAAATCAGCTACTTTGATAAACTGTTCATCTTCTAAACCGATGATATAAGCCGTTGCTTTGTCACATTTTCTTCTGCTCTGCAGCTGCTAAAACTCCCCATGGGTGAATAATAATAATAATAATAATAATAATAATAATAATAATTTATTGGATTTGTATGCTGCCCCTCTCCGCAGACTTGGGGCGGCTAACAACAATGATAAAAAACAACATGTAACAATCCAATTTAATAAAACAACTAAAAACCCTTATTATAAAAACCAAACATACACACAAACATACCATACATAACTTGTAATGGCCTAGGGGAAGGAATATCCTAACTCCCCCATGCTTGGCGACAAAGGTGGGTCTTGAGTAATTTGTGAAAGACAAGGAGGGTGGGGGCCGTTCTAATCTCTGGGGGGAGTGGATTCCAGAGGGCCGGGGCCGCCACAGAGAAGGCTCTTCCGCTGGGGCCCGCCAAACGACATTGTTTGGTCGATGGGACCCGGAGAAGGCCAACTCTGTGGGACCTTATCGGCCGCTGGGATTTGTGCGGTAGAAGGCGGTTCCGGATGTATTCTGGCCCAATGCCATGTAGGGCTTTAAAGGTCATTACCAACACTTTGAATTGTGACCGGAAACCGATCGGCAGCCAGTGCAGGCCACAGAGTGTTGCAGAAATGTGGGCGAATCTAGGAAGCCCCACGATGGCTCTCGCGGCCGCATAACAAAATCCCACAGCCTTTAGGAAACATTGCATATTTGCAGCCCATATTATATAGTTCTTCCACCCCAAAGTGAGGCACAGAGCACTTCTTAATTTCAACAGCAGCCATCCCGCAATCTCTGCCTTGTTTCTCTTTCTAACACAAGCAGTCTCTTCAACTTAAACTACAATGCAAATTTTTTTTGTGTGCTCTGGGCCCATAGCCTATTAGAGTTTGTTGCAAATATCAAAACCAGAAGCACACAGCGATGACTGATTCAGCTGGATTCATTAACTTCTTAATAAACATAGTAAGAGATGAATTTACAATACCATGAGCAGAGTTCTTCTTCAAGCAGTTACAGGCGGCAAAGAACAGTTAGTTTCATTTCAGCAGAGTTCAGAGAGAGAGACTGCAGAGTAGGGACCTGGAGCCCTGCCCAGGTTAAACTTAAGTTTTCAGTTTCGATTCTCTGCACAGACTCAGAAGTGGTTAGCTCTCATTGGCTGACTCAGTTGCTATGCCTAATCATTGGCTGTCCTTATTACCATGGCTCTCCCAGTTCATGAATGTCTTAACAAATCTTCACGGTCAGAGGTTGCGGGTGCTTCATCACTGGAGGTTTTTAAGAAGGGACTAGACAGCTGTTTGTTGGAAATGGTATAGGGTCTCCTGCTTCAGCAAGGGGTTGGACTACAAGACCTCTGCGGTCCCTTCCAACTCTCTTATTCCTTGCTAGACTAGTTCTCCATTATTATTTTTCCATTCTCTTTGAAAGACATCCAAGTTAGCGGCCACCTCCATAACTTTTCATAATTCAACAGACTTATTAGGCACTGTGGTTGGCAAAAGGCAGCTGACTTTTTTTCCCTTTTTCCCTTTTTCCTGACTTTTTGTTTAAGTAGTTAAAAGTAATTCCTATTGAACTCAAATATTATTTCATTTGATTAGGGTTAATATTTAATATCATAGGGTATTTTCTGTGTCCATAGGTTTCACTATTCCCAAGTCTACAGATCAGCTTTCATTTTCTAAGCCAAATAATTTTGAAAAGGCAGGAACCAAGCTCTATGTAACTGCAAAAGTGTCACTTTTCAGTGTCCTTGCTCAGAAGAGAGAGACAAGGAAGGAAGGAAGGAAGGAAGGAAGGAAGGAAGGAAGGAAGGAAGGAAGGAAGGGTGAGAGAGAGAGAGGGAAGGAGGGAGGTAGAGACGGAAGGAAGGAAGAGAAAGAAAGAAAGAAAGAAAGAAAGGGGAAGGAAGGAGGGAATGAAAGAATGAGAAAGAAGAAAGGCAGGCAGGCAGGCTTCTACAAAAAAAATTGTAATTCCCTGTCATTGGTCATTAAAAAAGAAAGAAAAACAAAATACTGTAGTATGTAATTCCCATGCACAGTTTCTTAGTATTAATCAAAAGAAGGAAGGAAGGAGGGATGGAGGGAGGGAAGGAAGGGATGTAAGAAGGAAGGAAGGATTTCTAAAGAAAAGCTATAATTTTCACACCGTTGTTAGTATTAGCAGAAGAAAGGAAGGAAGGGTGGGAGGAGAGGGAGGGACAGAAAGACTTCTAAACAAAAATTATAATTCTCATACATACCTTCTTAGCATTAGTCAAAAGAAAGTAGGTAAAAAAGATAAACAGGAAAATTTTAATTTCCTACTGTCATTAGCCATAAAGAAAGAAAAACTAAACAAAATGTAATTCCTATGCCTATTTTCTAAGCATTAGCAGGAAGGAAGGAAGGAAGGAAGGAAGGAAGGAAGGAAGGAAGGAAGGAAGGAAGGAAGGAAGGAAGGAAGGAAGGAAGGAAGGAAGGACTTCTAAACAAAAACTATAATTCTCACACCTTTCTATGTAATTCCCATGCATATTTTCTTAGCATTAGCCAAGAAAGAAAGAAAGAAAGAAAGAAAGAAAAGAGGGAGGGAGGGAGGAGGGAAGGAAGGAAAGACTTCTAAACAAAAAGTATAATTCTCACACTTTCCCATGTAATTCCCATGCATATTTTCTTAGCATTAGCTGAGAGAGAGAGAGAGAGAAAGAGAGAGAGAGAGAGGAAGGGAGGGAGGGGAGGGAGGGAGGGAGGAGGGAGGACTTCTAAACAAAAAGTATAATTCTCACACCTTTTCCATGTAATTCCCATGTGTACTTTCTTAGTATTAGTCAAAAAAAGGAAGGAGGGAGGGAGGGAGGAAATAAAGAAAGAAGAAGAAAAGGAAGGAAGGAAGGAAGGAAGGAAGGAAGAAAGAAAGAAAGAAAGGAAGGAAGGAAGAAAGAAAGAAAGAAAGAAAGAAAGAAAGAAAGAAAGAAAGAAAGAAAGAAAGAAAGAAAGAAAGAAAGAAAAAGAAATTAGGTTAGTTATTTAGTTCATGGTGCCAGCCTCCTGAAGAGAAGAGGCCAAGATAGGTTTTAATATTGCTGTGCTAGCAATAACATACTGGTTAGACTTACTTATGCTGGTGACATTTTGTGCCACCCCCCCCCCCCCCAAATTTCTGTGATTTATGCTTTTCTTCCTTGTAAATAACCAATGCAAATCCAATACAGTGGTCCCTCGATTTGCGCGTTCTCGATTAGCGCGAAACGCTGCAACGCGGTTTTTCAAAAAATATTAATTAAAAAAATAAAATATTAAAAAATAAAAAATAAGTCCACGCTAGTTCTCTCTCTCTTTCTCTCCCTGTTGCCGGCGTGGTATATGAGAGAGAAAGAGAGAGGCAGAGGTCGGGCGCATTACCGGGAGGTGGAGGCGGCGTGGGGACGCTGGGTGCCGGGGACTCCGAGGAGGGGGGTGGACGTCTGTTCCCTGAATGGAGACCGCCGGCCGCTCAATCGGGCCAGCAGGGAACAGAATGGAGCCTTCCGCGGCGGGGCTGGTAAGGGGGGGAGCCGAGGGGGGAGCCGAGCCCAGCCCCATGGCATTCACACACGCCCCCCTGGATGAGCGGCCCCGCATGGCCCCAGCGCCGGACTCCGTTGGCGAAGGGCGAAACCGGAAGGGGCGAGGTGGGGGAGAACGGGAGGCTCAGCATTCCGGCAGTCGCAGCGCTGGCTGTCAACTTTTCTTTTTAGCACTGGGGAGGCAAGTCAGCTCCTGCCCAGTTTTAAAAAGAAAAGTTGACAGCCAGCGATTGTTCCGCTGCCGCCAGCATGGAGCCCACGGGGGATTCGCTTTCCTCCCGCCGGCAGCCGAATGATCGTGGGCTCCTTCGCAACCTCGGAGAGCTTCCTGGTTTTCGTGAGCTTTCATGCCCTGGAAGCTCTCCGAGGTTGCGAAGGAGCCCACGATCAGTCTCAGCTGCGGGTGGGAGGAAGGCGAATCCCCCGTGGGCTCCATGCTGGCGGCAGCGGAACAATCGCTGGCTGTCAACTTTTCTTTTTAAAACTGGGCAGGAGCTGACTTGCCTCCCCAGTGCTAAAAAGAAAAGTTGACAGCCAGCGCTGCGACTGCCGGAATGCTGAGCCTCCCGTTCTCCCCCACCTCGCCCCTTCCGGTTTCGCCCTTCGCCAACGGAGTCCGGCGCTGGGGCCATGCGGGGCCGCTCATCCAGGGGGGCGTGTGTGGACTGGCAAGCGGCAAGCGGCAAGTGATCTGGCGGGAAGACCAAGGGAAGGTTCCTTCAGCCGCCCAACACCTGATCCGCTCCGCAGCGCTGCAGCAGCGAGGAGCCGAAGATGGGGTTTCCCCTTTGCCTTTACCCCATCTTCGGCTCCTCGCTGCTTCCGCGCTGCGGAGCAGATCAGCTGTTGGGCGGCTGAAGGAATCTTCCCTTGGTCTTCCCCGCCGCCCACACGCAAACTCCACCATCTGCGCATGTGCGGCCATGGCGCACATGCGCAGATGGTGGTTTTACTTCCGCATCCAATATAACGCGGAAATCGGTTAGCGCGGGAGGTCTTGGAACGTAACCCCCGCGCTAACCGAGAGATCACTGTATTAGCATTTTTGGTCTCGAGAGTCTGTATAACACAAATAGTATCAATGCAGCATCAAAATCCCAGCTTTGGAGGGACTCTTCTGGTAGGGCTCAAACTGCCCCAGCTAGAATTATTTTGCCTACCGCTGGTCAGAAATATTAGGATAGACAGAAGTCTCCAAACATGGCAACTTTTAAGATTTGTGGACTTTAACTCCCAGAATTCCTCAACAGGTAGACGAATCAGGGCTGAATGCAGTGAGGCAACTTCCTATATTCTTTTGTAGTTTTTCCAGGGAGAACCCCATATTCTGACCAAGCAATGGACAGATTCCTGGAGAACCACCCATCATCAATCTTATAGGCTTTCCATTGCATAAAATAATGTTGTTTGAGCTGGGCTGCCAACAGCAGCTCGAAGGGATTCCAAAAATCAAAATTAATACGTAAGCAGGTTGTGATAATTGCGAGTCTGCAGCCAACTTAGTTGATATAACTGAAATTATCTTGGACCCTCCAGAAATAAAATTAAAGTCCTGATCAAAGGTTCAAACAGAAACGACCCTTTACCTTTATTTTAACTTTCAAACCTATAGATAATGTGACTGTCCTTTCCCTCTTCTGTCAGGGGAATCATGTCAAGAAAATATTCCTGTTTCCAAAAGAGATGGCTTCATTTTTGAGGCAGTTATCAACAATGCAAATAATAATAATAAAAAGGGGACTCTCGTATCTTTTCTGAATGGAGTCCAATGTAGGACGAGCCCCCAACTTTCACAAAATGTCATGTGAAGATTTTTACTACCTGCAAGTTCCAACAGGATTTCCCTGCGTCATCAAAATGGGACCCAGATTCCTTAATACATTGTTGTGAAGGTTGGCTGATATTTCTTTAGTCATTGATGATTTCTAAAAAAATTATTGGTGGCCCGATAGCAGCAACTCTCAGGGCGACATACACTAAATGTAGCTAAAAATATTTTGTAGGATTTTTTTTTCCTTTTTGGAAAAATTATTTATTTATTGGATTTCTATGCCGCCCCTCTCCGCAGACTCGGGGCAGCTAACAACAGTAATAAAACAGCATATAATAATAATCCAATTACTAAAAACAGTTAAAAACCCATTATTATAAAAACCAAACATACATATACCATGCATAAAATTGTAAAGGCCTAGGGGAAAGAGTATCTCAATTCCCCCATGCCTGACAGCAGAGGTGGGTTTTGAGGAGCTTACGAAAGGCAAGGAGAGTAGGGGCAGTTCTAATCTCCGGGGGGAGTTGGTTCCAGAGGGCCGGGGCCGCCAAAGAGAAGGCTCTTCCCTGGGTCCCGCCAAGCGACATTGTTTAGTTGACGGGACCCGGAGAAGACCCACTCTGTGGGACCTAACTGGTCGCTGGGATTCGTGCAGCAGAAGGCGGTCCCTGAGATAATCTGGTCCGGTGCCATGAAGGGCTTTATATAAAGCTAATTAACAGCCAAGGAACAACGGAGGTGTCGATATTGTACTGCCTGCCTGAAAAAAGGCTGGCTTAGTGCTTCTGTGAGCATCTCTTCAAAACTGCAGGTACAATAAATTGCACTGTAACATCCTCTCCTCTGATAAACTGATCCCAATTGATAAAATATGAAACAAATGCCAAAGTATCCCTGATCCACTATGACCATGTTTGACATATACTTGGCAATAGATGCCAAAACAGCCAAAGTATCTATCTATCTATCTATCTATCTATCTATCTATCTATCTATCTATCTATCTATCTATCTATCTATCTATCTATCTATCTAATCTATCGACTGACCGACCAACGACCCGACCGACCGACCGACCGACCTACCTACCTACCTACCTACCTACCTACCTACCTACACCTATCTATCTATCTATCTATCTATCTATCTATCTATCTAGACCTTCCATAGCTAGTTCCCTAGGAAAGAAAGACTCTTAGCTCCATTTGAGTAAAGTGATAGGATCTTTTTTTTTTTACTAAGGATTAGTAGTTGCAGGAAAAGCAAGGCTAGAACTGAAGTTGCTCAGAATTTGCTCTTCTCCATGACCGTCCCACCCCCTTGGCTGGTCTGTCTTCATCCAATGGCATGATGCATAGGTTATTTAGGAAACAGCTCAGATGTTCGATGCCACTTGGTGCAATTCGTATTGTTTCTCCAGGCTCTGGTGCCTGAAGGACTGGAATAGGCTGGTTCTCATACCTTTGGCTGCCATCAAGCCTGTCACCCTTCTACTCTTGTTCATCTCTACTCTCTCCATGCCAATTGCCCTACTTCCTCTCCCCCTCGCCCTAACTATTTATGACAGGATGACAGTAAATCACAAGGTTAAAGATGGCAGATCCATCCATCCATCATCTACCGCTATTTCTCTCTCTCTCCCTCCCTCCCTCCTTCCCCCCTCTATCTCTCTCTTTCTCCCCCCCCCTCTCTCATTCTCTCTCGTTCTCTCTCTCTTTCTCTCCCCCTCTTTCTCTCTCTCATTATTGAGTTATTTATTGAATTAGATGCTGGTCTGACCTTTGGAATGCTAAATTATACCCCAACGCCATTTTCACAAATCCAGTTATATGTGTATTCACTTTGTGTAACTAATACCTAAATCTATTCTGGGGTATTTCCATGTTTCCTTTGGTTCTACAACAGAGGCTGTAAACAACAGAGAGGTTTAGAGATTTGCCAAGGTTGAGTTAGACAAAGACTAATGTTCCATCCACTGGACCGATCAAGGAAGTCGAACAAACATCTGGAAGTCAAATCCATTGGTTTACTTTACTCGATATATAAAATATCCAGCCTGGCATTCATAAAAGAAGTCCTGAGCACGCGTTTTATCTTCGGATCAAAGAATGCTGCAAAGAATTTGTAGTTGACTTAGAAAAAAAAGGGAAGAGCCATTGACGGCGTCAGTTAGGGTCAAGAGATACTGTAATATGCCTGGGAACAGATGGATGAACTGGGTTTCCAAAGTTAATCAATCAGCTCTAGGAACAATCAGTGGTGAAATAATTGTTTTATCTGCATTTGATATACAGTAATCCCTCGCTACTTCACGGCTCATCTTTCGCAGATTCGCTATTTCACGGGTTTTCAAAGGGGGCTTAAATCCATTAAATATATTGAAAATTTTAAATCCATTAAAAATTCATAAAATTCTTCTACAGTACTACTGTACTCTATTAAAGAAACTGGTAGGATATCACATGTAGTTCCAGCTAAGAAACATTATAGAATGACTGTTTAATGCAAAGGGTGGGTTTTAAAAGTCCAAATATTCATTAAATACATTAAAAAAATCTTTCCTCTACTTCACGGGAATTCTTTTTTCACGGGTGGTCTTGGAACGCACCCCCTGCGAAAAACGAGGGATCACTGTATTTTATAATAATAATAATAATAATAATAATAATAATAATAATAATAATAATAATAATTTATTGGATTTGTACGCCGCCCCTCTCCGTAGACTCGGGGTGGCTAACAACAATAATAAAAGCAACATGTACAATCCAATAATATAAAACAACTAAAACCCCTCTTATAAAACCAAACATACACACAAACATACCATGCATAACTTGTAATGGCCTAGGGGGAAGTGCTATTTCAATTCCCCCATGCCTGGCAGTATAAATGAGTCTTGAATAGTTTACAAAAGACAGGGAGGGTGGGGGCAGTTCTAATCTCCTGGGGGAGTTGGTTCCAGAGGGCCGGGGCCGCCACAGATAAGGCTCTTCCCCTGGAACCCGCCAAACGACATTGTTTAGTCGACGGGACCCGGAGAAGGCCAACTCTGTGGGACCTTATTGGTCGCTGGGATTCGTGCGGTAGCAGGCGGTTCCGGAGGTAAAATGCTTAAATAGAGTTAAATAAAATCTAAGGGAAAATAGAATTGCCTGTAAAAGTCACCACCCATGTGGGAATGGTGAAAATGTTTGCAGGATGATGGCGATGATAGTTTTAGTTGGTATGATGGTGTGGTTGCGTGGTGCGTAATTCGGATTGGCTGTAAATTTTATATTTTAGTATTCTAACGATTGATGTTTTTATTTCAACGTTGACAACAATCAGAAACGCTTTTACTCAGGAGTGCAAGCAAAACGGTGAAGCGTTCCTGCTTGCGGTTATTCATTTGAGGTCAGGAAAGTGTTGTGGTTAGATCGTGGCCAGGTCCTTTGATAACAGACTTCCAGCTAGAGACTTCCAGCTAGATGAATCGGGTTTGTCTGGGCATGGTTGCATTAGGTGGCTGTCAGAGGAGTTTGACAGTGAGAAGGAGGGAGAGGTAGGTTGTGAGGGTCCTGCAGAGACTACAGAACCCCCAATTGCCTGGGTCTGATGAGGAAGAGGAGGTGAGGGACCCTATCTTGGATGCAAGAGTGAGGAGGATGCGGGGGAGACAAGAGCAGTTACGCAGACTAAGAAGGAGGACTTGAGCACAGCTGTGCAGTCTATAATCCCAGGATGTATATAAAGGGAGGAGATTGAGAGGTTCCCATTGCAGAAAATCAACGTTTGATCCTTCGAAGGAAAAGAGCACGTTAAGAGTTTTTGCTTTTTGTACAAACATTCCTTTCTGCAGTTCTGGACAATATTAGAGTTAAGAAGCCTGTGAGTAATTTTGCTTTGGAAACTTTGTTTTGGAAACCTGGTTTATCGGTTCAGCCACCCTGCTTTGAACTTTGGATATTCCTTTGTTTTAGTTTGTGTTTTGCAACAAACCTGATTGTACAGTAGACTATTTCATTTCAAAACCCTGTGTCTGAGCCTTAATTGGAAGTTAATTGTTTGCCGTGTGAGACAGAACAGAAAGTAGTAGATTAGACAGAATAATGGGAAGCTAGTTTTCAAGTAAGACGGGAGACTGAATTGAGTATTGTTGTGGAAAGCGTCGAAAAAAGCTGTTTGCTTCACATTTTAAGGAATATTCATTTAATCTAAACCCACAATTGGACATTTTGGTATACCTTTAAATTGTACTGGCAGAACTCCTCTTAGAAGTAAGAAAATTGATAGCCCACTGCTAGCATTGATTAATTTTCATTCTAATTGATTTTTAACGTTGATTTTTCTCTGTCTTAGCGTAAACACACAAATGAATTTACTAGCTTAGAGAATTTACATGGTCTTCTGCTCACTTTAAGTGACTCTATGTGGCTTATAAAAATAACACAGACTGTTAGAATGGTTTAGAATAGGGCTGGCAGATCTGGTAGCTACCAGGCCACCAGTAGGGTTACCGGTTTTCCTGGGCTCCAAGATCACCGCAGATGGGGACTCTGCAGCCAAGGAATTAAAAGACGCTTGCTCCTGGGGAGGAAAGCCACGGAAAAGCTAGAACAGTATGCTAGAAAGCAAAGGCATCACTCTGCCAGCAAAAGGCAATTGTCTTCCCAGTTGCAACGTATGTAAGCTGGACCAGAGGCCAAAGAATTGAGGCCTTTGAATTCTTGTGCTGAAGAAAACTCCTGCAAGTCCCTTGGACTGCAAGGTGATCAAACCGGTCGGTCCTAGAGATCAACCCCGACTGCTTTTTAGAAGCCAGATCCTGAAGATGAAACTCAAATACTTTGGCCACCTAATGAGAAGGAAGGACTCACTGGAGAAGAGCCTGATGCTGAAAACGATGGAGGGCAGAAGGAGACAACAGAGAATGAGGTGGCTGGATGGAGTCACTGAAGGTTGTGAACTGAAGTGGACTCCTGGGTATGGTAGAGGACAGGAAGGCCTAGAGCAGGGGCAGGCAAAGTTGGCTCTTCTATGACTTGTGGACTTCAACTCCCAGAATTCCTGAGCCAATCATGCTAGCTCAGGAATTCTGGGAGTTGAAGTCCACATGTCACAGAAGAGCCAACTTTGCCTATCCCTGGCCTAGAGGAAGGTTGTCCATGGGGTCGCAGTGGGCTGGATATGACTGCGCAACTAGCAACAACCAGTTCTGCATGTCAAAAATCCAGCCAATTACTAAGTACTGTAGTAGCAAAAAAATCTGTTTTACTGACACCTAGTGGTTTCCCAGATGTTTGCAACCCTGGTTTATGGTTTCAGATATTGTGAAAACTCAGAAAATGGGCTGACTTAAGGTAAACCGTGTTCTGAAAAAAATCACCCCTCACTTTAATTCATTAATTGATTTATTGATTGATTGATTGATTGATTCAACTTCTATGCCTCCCAATCCCAATGGGACTCAGGGCGGCTTACAACAACATAAAAATACAAATTACAGAGATAAAAGAAGTCAAATATAAATGTTAAAACAATAAAACCCTGATTATAAAACCCCCAACTCATACAATCCAATCAACACACATGCATGCCATTGAGTACAATTCAGCCATGACAGATGTCAGTTTCATGGCCCCCAGGCCTGCCAGCAAAGACAGGTCTTTGCAGCCTTTCGGAAGGCCAGTAGGGGTAGGAGCAGTATGGATATCAGCAGGGGAGTTAGTTCCATAGAGCCGGGGCAGCTACAAAAAAGGCCCTGCCCTGCGGTCCCACCAACCTGCATTGCTTAGTCGACGGGATCTGGAGAAGGCCAACCCTGTGAGATCTTATTAGTCTCTGGGACGTATGCGGCAGGAGACGGTCTGTAAATAGTCTGTTCCTATGCCCAGGGATGGGCTACTGCCCGGACAGGGGGGGAACGCAGCGGAGTAGCGAAAATGGAGCTGCACCCCAGGGCACCCAATTTGCACTGAAAGATGTTGAAAGAAAATGCAGGGGGAATAGCCCTGTACTGCCTACGCCTATTTGCTCAATGCAATGCTTAATACAATGCTCATTTGTGCCACAGCGTTGGCTGCCAGTCAGAGAGATAAGTGCTTGTTATAATCCCTTAACAAAAAACTTTTTACTTTTTTCTTTTTAGTCTTACAACTTGTACCTTAAGACACCAAGGGTTTATCACAGCTCAAGGCCAGGAATCCAATAAGCAAGTGACAAACCCAGGGTAAAAGAAAGGAGAGACACAGTAATGTGGAATCCACAGCAAGATAGTTGGCTCAAAAAGGTTGAAATCCACCCTGCAGTGTAGGTGCTCCAAAACGAGGGGTTTTTGGACAAAAAAATAAATCTGCCTGACATGCTTTCCTGTTTGAGCAGAGGGCTGGACTAGAAGACCTCCAAGGTCCCTTCCCATTCTGTTATTCTGTTATTCTCCACCCCATACAGAGCTGTGGCAATGGGCTCTTATGCTGCGTGTTTTTTGGCAGGTTTCTCAGATCTAAGGAGTTTTATCATATGCCTCTGCTTAGGACCAGGTGGTTGGACTTGGGGGTCTTGAGAATGGGTCAGTGTTTTTATTTATTTATTTATTCATTCATTTGTCCAATACACAAATACATAGGAAGAAAAATAGACATGTAGTAATATATATCAGGGTAAAGTGAACTTAGAGGAGAGGATATATGAAAGAAAGAAAATATATATGATAAGTGAGAGAAAGGAAAGACAATTGGACAGGGGACGAAAGGCACATCAGTGCACTTATGTACGCCCCTTACTGGCCTCTTAAGAACCTGGAGAGGTCAATCGTGGAGAGTCTAAGGGAGAAATGTTGGGGGTTAGGGGTTGACACAATTGAGTCCGGCAATGAGTTCCACGCTTCGATAACTCGATTGTTGAAATCATATTTTTTACAGTCAAGTTTGGAGCGGTTCGTATTAAGTTTGAATCTGTTGCGTGCTTTTGTGTTGTTGCGGTTGAAGCTGAAGTAGTCATTGACCAGTAGGGCGTTACAGCATATGATCTTGTGGGCAATACTCAAATCGTGTTTTAGGCGCCGTAGTTCTAGGCTTTCTAGGCCCAGGATTGTTAGTCTATTTTCGTAGGATATTCTGTTTCGAGTGGAGGAGTGAAGGGCTCTTCTGGTGAAATATCTTTGGACATTTTCGAAGGTGTTGATGTCTGAGATGTGGTATGGGTTCCAGACAGATCAGCAGTAGTCTAGGATGGGTCTGGCAAAAGTTTTGTAGGCTCTTGTGAGTAGTGTGAGATTGCCTGAGCAGAAGCTGCGTGTGGGCAGGCAAGGGGTCGTGTGGGCTTGCTGGATCTGCCTCATGGATCTGGAGCATCATGACAGTGGAATCAACTGCCCCGGGTCTATTGTCTATAGAAATCCCAGCTTCATTTCATCCCCATCTTCATTGAGGGTATGTCCAGCAGTCCAGACTGTTAACCAGACAACTGTGAAGCTAGCACCTGTGTTTGCACAATGTGGGAAGCCTGGTTGTGTATTTGTGCAATGTTCCTTTAGCATGTCATGCAAAAACCATCTCCTGGTGCTCGGCGTCTTTTGCAATCCCAGAAAATGAATCAATTCAGTAAGTAGGTTTAGCAGGTTTGTGAAAGTAGCCAAAGAATGGGGAAAAACCTGGAGGAGCATGAAAAGGGGGGGGTTTTGGCAGGTGAGGAAGAGAGGGGCGGCATACAAATCTAATAAATTAATTCTTGTATTCTCATTAGCCTTGAGATTGCATCTTTTACTTCCCGGTTTGTCATGCCTGATGCCAGAGCGTTAGAAAAATAAAACTTTTGTTTCTTAGCAGGCATATCAAGCTTAATTAATAGAACCATCCTCTGCTACCATGTCACGGTTTGAAAGTCCGTTAGAACCTTAACCGTGAAGGCAATGGATTAAGAGCTCCAATCATTTATTCAAAACAAGATTTCTTTTATTATAAGAGTAAAAATAAACATTGTCTGAGTAGACAAAATAACAGAGTACCTTACATAATGGAGTCTAAGGCAGAGAAAGAACAAAGGAGCATAAAGACGGAAATGATGAGGCAGGATGTTACATCAAAAATAGGAGGAGATTAATAAAGGCACACAAGTTAACTCTTTTATTACTGAATGTCTCTGAGGCTGGCAATATTCAGCGTGACTATTATTATTATTATTATTATTATTATTATTATTATTATTATTATTATTTTCTAAGGGAGAAAGGGAGGAAGAACGGCTAAACGGTGTATTTTGAGAGCTTTCACTCCATCTAACCTCCTAGAAAAACTAATCTGGTTCTTAAAATATCAGGGCAAAATGCCGTTTTAATGGCAGGATCTCCAGATCCGTGGGAGCTTTCTTGTTCTTCCTAATTCCACATGATATCTGGAGGCCTTGAGGTGCAAAATTATGAGAAGATGTAGGGCTCAGGGTATTGTATGGCTCTTCCAAAGGATGTCTGGAGAAGTTCAATGGGATTGAGAGTAGGATTACAGACTAAAGGGTTGGATTTATACGCTTCTAGCTTTTGCTGCTCAATAGCTATTCACTAAAGAAAGAATTGGCCCAATTGAAAACTATATTTCAACACTGTGGATGTGTTTATACTGTTAGAGCTAATGTTGTGCGCACAGAAGTCCCAATATTGTGTTTCAATCGAATCAGAAAGAAGGATGGGTGGATTTGCCTTCAGCATCCTCCTCCTACCTAATCACTTTGAAATACACTGGTTTGGACCCGTAATTCTCAACCTTGGCAACTTTAAAGGCAAGCGGACTTCAACTCCCAGAATTCCCCAGCCGGTGGGAATTCTGGGAGTTGAAGTCTGCATGTCGGCAAGTTGCCAAAGTTGAGAAGTCGCCACTAATGTCTCTGCCAACTGGGCTTCCTTGTCAAAAACATCTAGATGGCTATCAGGGTGCTTTCTTTGGCAATCAAGGAATTCTGC
This sequence comes from Erythrolamprus reginae, assembly GCF_031021105.1. Taxonomy (NCBI): domain Eukaryota; kingdom Metazoa; phylum Chordata; class Lepidosauria; order Squamata; family Dipsadidae; genus Erythrolamprus; species Erythrolamprus reginae. The sequence goes on along the minus strand of NC_091952.1, from coordinate 5,843,577 downwards.
CATGTAGTGTTTAGGGCATAGACAATGACATTCACTCATTCGTCTTAATTTCCAAGTGGTTCTAAACTAGAAAGTATATGCCAGGAAAAATTAGCTGGAAATACACCAAAGTTGTTTAGTCCATATTAGAGGCATTTTATTGGATGGGCTTTTTCATCAGTCACTGGAATCCCTTGTGTAAATAAAACTATTTTATGAGAATAGCTGGGTACAATAGAAAGGTCCAGAAATAAGTCCAGCATCAATGTAGGTGTGTAAGAGAGTGTGTCAAAGACAATAAGCTTTTCCATGATAGGGTATAAAGGGTGCAAATAAGTACAAATTAAGCATAGGAAAAGATGCAAATGAAAAATCTATTTGAAATAATGCCTTTCTAAAAATATCCAAACACACAAACCCAGTTAAATTTATATTAATGCACTTACATCAAGTCTGTTACTATATTTGCTGCATTACACACCAATTTTACACTAATAACCATTTTATATTAATAACCAATTCATCTTCCCGAGATTTGTTCCTTATGGAGCCACAAAAATATGATCCGTGAAAAACAGAAAAGTCTCAGTAATCTTGAGAAAGCCAAGAATTATTATTTTTTTAAGTAAAATCTTTAGGTGGAAAAAAAATTAAAACTAAATCAAACTTCTACACTGGCCCAGCATAGCAACAGGTGGGGCAGGGCTGATAAACAGAAAACCAGGGTAAGAAATGAAATTCCTGCAGAAGAGGGCATCTTTGCAGATCCAAACCAATAATTTTCTTGTGAGCCATTGATATACCGTATGTTTTTAGTCTCTACTAAAATAAACCCTTTATTTTGGAAGCCTGTGTACAAAATGATTATAACCAATAGCTAAAAATTAGATATTTGCTAAAATTACTTTTATGTGCGAGAGAGAGAACATAAATAAGGAGGCCTGGGAACTGAAGACTTTGGGAGCTGTTCTGTGTCTGTATCTTAATTACCGAAATCTGTTCTTTGTATGGAAGTAAAAACTTTGAAGTTAGTTATGAATCTTTTTGGAAATTATGAAGCCCAAAAGAAGGCAACAATTGTCTTGTGTGAACGGGCTAACATCTCACACTTCTTTTTAAAAAAGCAACGAATCTGCCTGAAACCAGACTGTCAAACCTTAAGTCCTCTGATACAAATGTATGTTGATGCCTATAAGTAACTTGGTTTTCCTTTGGGATGGTGTTATATTGCTGCATTGTGAAACAAACTCTAGTGTTAAGAATAAATGTTATGTCCTCTTCTGGTGCCCAGTGTGCCTATTCTCCACGGTGGCTCTTGGTTGCTGCTCCTCAGTTAATATCTTCCATGAACTATATTTTCTTGGTTGCCTGATGCTACTGGCACCGTGCCTCCAAAGCCGACGCTGCGAGGTGTGGTTATGTGCCTGTGGGTATTAAAGTTGCCAACTGTGACATCATCCAAGTGCATGTAGCAAAAACCACGTGCACAAACACACACACAAACCCTACATGGCTGAAGCAAGGAAGGCGTGTTTATGGTGCTACCGATGATATTCCACAGCAGATTTTTGCATTAAGAATCAGTTCTGGGACTGATGAATGGCCCTGATTGAGCATCTTCTACAAACTATAATTGACAAAAGAAAAAAAAGAGAGTAAGGATGGTTGAATGCCAGAGAAAAGATTGATGTCTGGAAGAGGGGGGGGGGAATGGAAAATTTAAGGGTGCTGGAATGTATACAGTGGTACCTCATCTTACGAATGCCTGTTCTAACAAACTTTTCGAGATACGAACCCGGTGTTTAAGATTTTTTTGCCTCTTCTTCCGAACTATTTTCACCTTACGAACCCAAGCCGCTGCTGCTGGGATGAAGGGGTTTCTTTTTTCCCCCTTTTTTGAAGAAAGAAAAGGGAGGGGCGGCTTGGAGGGGGAAAGAGTTTGCATTTTAAAAAGTAGGAGAACAGCGTGCTTGCAGGCACTGAAAGATTGTCGTTTGAAGAAAGAAAAGGGAGGGGCGGCTTGGAGAGGGAAAGACTTTGCAGAGAACAACGTGCTTGCAGAGGCACTGAAAGGGTGTCTTTTGAAGAAAGAAAAGGGAGGGGCAGCTTGGAGGAGTAAAGATTTTGCATGCTTGCAAAGGCACTGAAACGGTGTCTTTTGAAGAAAGAAAAGAGAGGGGCGCCCCCCTTGCCTTTCTTCCTTCCCACTCACCCTTTAGCCTAGCCTGGCTTCTTCCACCTGCCCCCTTTAGCTGCTCCTCCCTGCCCTCTGTTCGCCTCCCTTCTAAAGTTTGGGATTTTCCTGAAGGATTTGCAGGCATTATTTGCTTTTACATTGATTCCTATGGGAAACATTGTTTCGTCTTACAAACTTTTCACCTTACGAACCTCCTCCTGGAACCAATTAAGTTCGTATCATGAGGTACCACTGTATTTCATTAGACGGATGGAAGAGCTCTTGTCACAATTCTTCTGCTGTGAAGGCCACAATCCCCGGAAATTATCTAGTTAGAACTGAAAGGACAAAGAAAGACCTATCCAAATGTCAGCCGCCAAAGTGTGCCACTCCTTTCAACGTAAAATAGACGTTACAGGTGTATCCTAAATGTTCTACTCTGAGCATCACTAGTTAAACTTATATTGCGTATCATCGTAACAAGGTTTGTCGTCTCCTTGCAGCACAAGCTCAGTTTACAGGAAGGTCTCAAAAACACCTGTGCGGCAAACCAACTTAAACCTTCTCTGGTTTAAACTGCCCTCCTGTTTTCTCCTGAAAGTCTAGTTTAAATGTGATTGGCCTTTCATAAAAGTCACTTCTTAGGGTGCAGTGTGTGCTGTTTTGGGGTTTCGTTTTTGCTTTGGTCTTTCCAAAGACGCGGGGGGGGGGAAGTAAGGAAGTGTAACGGTGTCATGAATGGATTTTGTTTTCATACTTGAGCCTAATCTGATTCCTTTTCACATGCAATTCATCGTCAACTTGAGGTTGTTGTTGTGCAAAAGAAGTGATTTAATGAGGAAAAACAAGAAATAAACTTGGTATGAAATCACAACTCACAATTTTTATTTATCTATTGGGGTTTTTTTCAAAGCAGCTGTTTTCAAGTGGTTTTCTGGGATAACAAAAAAAATCTATTGATAAAACCTGAGTTTTTTTAAAAAAAATTCTTCATGGATTTGCTTTGTTGATTAACATTCCCCAAATATATTTAAACATTAACATTCCCCAAATGATAGCAGTCTTCCAGTATCTCAGGAGTTGCCTCAAAGAAGAGGGAGTCAAACTATTCTCCAAAGCACCTGAGGGTAGGACAAGAAGCAATGGGTGGAAACTAAACAAGGAGAGAGGTAAAAGGAAAGTGAACACAAGAACAAGGGGACACAATCGGAAGTTAGTTGGGGGAAAGATCAAAAGCAACATGAGAAAATATTATTATACTGAAAGAGTAGTGGATCCTTGGAACAAACTTCCAGCAGATGTGGTGGATAAATCCACAGTAACTGAATTTAAACATGCCTGGGATAAACATAGATCCATCCTAAGATAGAATACAGAAAATAGTATAAGGGCAGACTAGATGGACCAGGAGGTCTTTTTCTGCCATCAGACTTCTATGTTTCTATGTTTCTAAGTAATTTAGAACTAAGGAAAAAATTTCCTGACAGTCAGAATGGTTGATCAGTGGAACAGAAGCTGCCTCCAGTAGTTGTGAATGCCCCAACACTGGAAGTTTTAAAGCAGATGTTGGATAACCATCTGTCTGAAGTAGTATAGGATTTCCTGCCTAAGAAGAGGGTTGGATTAGAAGACTTCCAAGGTCCCCTCCAACTCTGGTATTACTATTACAGTATTATTGTTGTTGTTGTTATTATTATTATTATTATTACTATTATTACTACTATTATTATTATTATATGCAGACATAAAGCATTCTTTTGAGAAGTTCAAGGTCATCCTATGACCACTACCAGTGCAGAAGTTGAAGAAAGAGTTGAACGCTGGCACAACCTGTCTTTGCCAACATGACAAATTTCTGGGTAGGGGGCAACATGAAAATTTCTGGGTTGGGGGCAACATGACAAATTTCTGGGATGGGAGCAACATGACAAATTTCTGGGTCCGGGGCAACATGACAAATTTCTGGGTCGGGGGCATGGCATGTGAACTGTCAACTGGGTGGGAAGCTCCGATTTGGGTTCCCCTGTGGAGGTGCCATGATGGCTTTGGAATTAAATTGGAATTTTAAGCAATGCCTTGACTTGGACTTTTATTTAAGTTTGGATATTACCTGGAACCCTGAAGTCCAGTCTCAATTGTGATTTTAAGTTGAAGTCTACCTGCAGTGAAACATCTGCCCGAAAACCACCAAGCACCAAGAGGGCACTTTCAACTCAGAGCAGCACTTACTTCTTTTTATCAAATCCCTAGAATTTCTGATAGTGGGACACACACTGAGACTGTAATGTCAGTACAGTACGGGATTAGGTTATTATTTATTTAGCAGGCCCATTGCCAAGGAAATTGGTAAAAAAAAAAGCATAAAGTCAGATGTTGCGCAATGCTGCAAAGTCCGCATCATAAGCTCCAATCACAAACTGTCATTTTTAGGAAGCAAGAACATATATGACGAGACGTGATTCATCCTATACTTGATTCATCCACTTATTGAAAAGAGAAAAACTCAGAAGAATGTGTGTGGGTGTTTCACCTATGTAATGAAAACAAATATCCCATCATTCGCATAGAAATGTAGGAATTGGAACCCTTAGGTGCTTTTGCAAATGTCTTGATAAGAATAAGAGGGATTAAATAAAAATGATACCATGTGGGGAGCTCATGGATAGACGGCCTGAGCAGGTGGAAGATTAAAAAAATGAATCTTTTGTGTTTTACATGATCAGTCTTTCAGAGACCTGCAACAACAATCATAGACTGCTCAAGGTCGACTCAGCCTCCCATCCACCCGAGGTGGGTAAAATGAGGACCCAGATTGTCAGGTGCCATAGGCTGACTCTGTAAACCGCTTAGAGAGAGCTGGAAAACACTATGTGTTCTGTCGGGCTCTCTGGCAGACTTCTCCCAAAAATTCACAGGTACAAATTTCAGACACACACACGTTTGAAAATTCAGAACAATGTTCTTTATATTGAAAATTCACTTAAACCAAGCCCTCTTTTTGGGATAGCAAAGAGCACTCATCTCCAAACAAACTGGTAATTTGTACAAGTCCCTTATCAGTTCTGTGATACTTAGCTTGCAGCTATAAGGCAATTCACAGTCCTTCTTCTTTCACAAAGTGAAACACACTTTGCTCTGGTTTAGTTTCAAAGCGGGAAAAATCAGCACACAAAAAGTCAAAGTCAGTAAAGCAGTCAGGAAACACAAGGATCAGATAATCCTCCACAATGGCCAAACCCACAGACTGCTATTTATAGCAGCCTCACTAATGACCACAGCCCCACCCAACCACAGGTGGCCTCATTTTCTTTGATAATAATCTCTCAGAGAAAGAGAGAGAAAGAGATAGCAAGAGAGGGAGAGAGAGAAAGAGAGAGGGAGAGAGGGGGGAGAGAAAGAGATAGCAAGAGAGGGAGAGAAAGAAAGAGAGAGGGAGAGAGGGGGGAGAGAAAGAGATAGCAAGAGAGGGAGAGGGAGAAAGAGAGAGGGAAAGAGGGGGAGAGAAAGAGATAGCAAGAGAGGGAGAGAGGGAGAAAGAGATAGCAAGAGAGGGAGAGAGAGAAAGAGAGAGGGAGAGGGGGGGAGAGAAAGAGTTAGCAAGAGAAGGAGAGGGGGAAAGAGGGGGAGAGAAAGAGATAGCAAGAGAGGGAGAGAGGGAGAAAGAGAGAGGGAGAGAGGGGGAGAGAAAGAGATAGCAAGAGAAGGAGAGAAAGAGATAGCAAGAGAGGGAGAGAGAGAAAGAGAGAGGGAGAGGGGGGAGAGAAAGAGATAGCAAGAGAGGGAGAGGGAGAAAGAGAGGGAAAGAAGGGGGGAGAGAAAGATAGCAAGAGAGGGAGAGAGGGAGAGGGGGGAGAAAGAGAGAGGGAGAGAGGGGGAAGAGAAAGAGAGAGAAAGAGATAGCAAGAGAGGGAAAGAGAGAAAGAGAGGGAGAGGGGGGAGAGAAAGAGAGAGAAAGAGATAGCAAGAGAGGGAGAGAGAAAGAGAGAGGGAGAAAGAGGGGGAAGGAGGGTGAGGGAAAGACATAGAGGGAGGGAAGGAGGGAGAGAGAAGGAGGGCAAAAAAGAGAGGAAGGGAGAAACAAAGAGATGGAGATAGAGGGGAAAAGAAAGAGGAAGGAAGGGAGAGAGAAAGAGGGAGAGAGAGAGAAATAGAGCGAAAGGGAGGAAGAGAGAGATTTTTTTTGTCCAAACTTTTTTTAGCCCCCCCCCCCCCTCAATGTTCCCCAGGATTTTCTAAATGTGAATAATGTGCCGCGGCTCAAAAAGGTTGGGAAACACTGGTCTAAAGTTCTAAACCCAAACCCAGCCAGGATATTACTGCCCACACCACGCCGCCTCTCATTAACCTGGTTTAAACGGCAGTAAGGGACCTCTAGCCCGCCTCAGCTTTAACGTATCTCGCAGAGTGGTTGTTACGCGAGGGGGCGGGCGGGGAGGGGAGAAAAATGAGACTTCGCAGGGTAACGCGCAACCGGATCGGACGCGAAGGAATAGCCGCATCTGATCACGGCCAGGGAAAACGAATAGATCCAGCCGTGCGGGGGAAAGGAAAAATTCATAAGGGAGACAGAGATCGCTTCCGATCCAAGATCAGGAGAAGGGCGGTGGAAGGGGTCGAAAGCGCGCGGGGCTGGCTGGCTCCCACCGGAGAAAGCGACCAGGGGAGGTTTGCTGAGCTTCCGCGGGTCCCGCCAGGCTGCTCCGGAGACTGGATCCGGCAGGGGCTGGAGGGGATGGGGGCATCCCAGTCAGTCCTACCCCCTCCCTGGATCCCCTCGTCTATTCCACCCGCACCGCTCTCCTTGCCTTGACTTTGATGATATTCATCTTCATCTTTTAGTCCAGTGGGCGTTGCGTGGGTGTGAATGTCTTGAGTCAGGAGGGCGCACAGCAATATAAGATCCAAGGACGACAGCGACCAGGCAGGACCAGCGACCGCGGCGGCGCCTGCAAGGTGAGTGCGCTCGAGGGGAAGGCGGCGGGATTGGGTCACCGGGGCTGCTTGGGAAGGAAGCGGCCGGCGGCCGGGAAGGCAGCGGGGCCGGCCGGGCGTTGCGCCAACCCTAACCCTTTTTCAGCTCGGCCCTCCGCTGGGCTCTGAGCTGAAGTTTTCTAGAGAACTTTTTAGGACAAGTTATAACCCGACAGACGGAGATCCTGAGCGAGCAGGAATTGATAAGGAGAGAGGGGCGGCACACAAATCTAATAAATAAATAAATAAAATAATTATTTATTTTATTTAAAAATAGTCTTCGGAAAGGGGCGCATACAAATCTAATAAATTGAATTGAACTGAATTTAAGACAAAAGAAAGAAAGAGAAGAAAGTAGGGAAAGAACCAAACCCAAAGTGCAGAAAGAAAGAAAAAATAAAGGAATTTCTAGTTTCTTCTACAGAAGAAGCCTCTTCTTCTAAGGTTAGAACCTTAACTTTTATTTTTCCTGGGTTATTATAATGTATGTATGTGTGTATGTATGTATGTATGTATGTATGTATGTATGTATGTATGTATGTAATATATTTATATGTATGTATATGTACATGTAGTTTTTATGTTTCTGTATAATCTGTAATATAATGGGATATATAATCCGTAATACATATATATATGATTTACAGTATATTCATCCATCTCTATCATCAATCTGTCATCTATCTATCTATCTATCTATCTATCTATCTATCTATCTATCTATCTATCTGTTATCTGTCTGTATTTATCATCTATTATCTATCCATCCATCCAACCATACATACACAAATCAGAATCCTATCACCCCCCACACCTCCTGTAAAATATCCTAAAGGGCTTTCCAATCAGCATTAAAAAATTAATCATCTTTCATCAATAACGGGCAATTATAAACAAAATAACCAATCATAAGGTTTCCTGCCTGATCAGGGGGTTGGACTAGAAGACCTCCACGGGGTGACTTGATCAAAGTGTATAAATTCATGCATGGGATAGAAAAGATGGATAGAGAAAAATTATTTTCTCTATCACACAAGACAAGGGGGCCCTCCCTAAAGCTCTTAGGTAAGAAAGTGAGGACAAATCAAGGGAAATGTTTCTTCACCCAGAGGGTCCTTAGTTTATGGAATTCACTTCCAGAAGAGGTCTGTCAGCTGTCAGCTTGGATAGCTTCAAGGCAGGATTAGACAGATTTATGGATGCCAAGCGTATGGGTGGTTATTGAAATGAATGCCCAAGTGCTGCCTCTATGTTGGTTGAGGCAGGCAGGATTCCCTTGGGTCCCATTTGTTGGGGGTCGAGGGAAAGGGAGGGTCTTGCCTTCTCTGTCTGCTCAAGATCCCCATGGACAATTGGTGGGCCACTGTGTGACATAGAATGCTGGACTCGATGGGCTTTGGCCTGATTCAGCAGGGCTCTTCTTATGTTCTTATGTCCCATTCATTTTTGTTACTCTGTTATTATGTTTTCTTTACAGATGCCTTTTGGTCATCTCAGTTGGTTCTAGCCCCCTCAGGATCCTTGACTTTGATGCCTCCCCAAAACACTCCCAAGATTACCAGGGAGCTTTTTCGATTTGCTGCACACTAGAAGGTTGAAATGATCCCCGGAGATGTAGAAGAAGAAGCCCCTCTTGCCGCTAACACTCCAAACTAAATAAACTCCGATTTTCTAAATAAATTCAGTCTATGAAAAGTAAATTTAATGGACTCCACTTCTGAATCCAATTTTCCCCAAGGAGGAAAAAAGTTTGCAGATTGGTTGATTTATTTATTTAATTTATTTATTATTAGAGTTGAAAGGGACCTTACAGGTCACCAAGTCCAACCCCCTGCTTTAAGCAGGAAATCCTACAGCATCCTAGCCAAATGACAGTCCAATCTCCTCTTGAAAGTGTCCAAAGTTGGGGAGTTCACAACCTCCGCTGGCAGGCCGTTCCATTGGTTGATCGCTCTGACTGTCAGGAAGTTCTTCCTTATCTCCTTATTTATCTGGAATGAGGAATAGAATAGCATAACAGAGTTGGAAGGGACCTTGGAGGTCTTCTAGTCCAACCCCCTGCTTAGGCAGGAAACCCTATATCACTTCAGACAAATGGTTATCTGTCATCTTCTTAAAAATTTCCAGTGTTGGGGCATTTACAATTTCTGGAGGCAAGCTGTTCCACAGATTAATTGTTCCAACTGTCAGGAAATTTCTCTCTGTTGCTTCTCTCCTTGATTAGTTTCCACCCATTGCTTCTTGTTCTACCTTCAGGTGTTTGGAGAATAGTTCCCTCTTCTTTGTGGCAACCCTTGAGATATTGGAACACTGCTATTATGTCTCCCCTGGTCCTTCTTTCCATTAAACTAGACATACCTAGTTCCTGCAACAATTCTTCATATGTTTTAGCCTCCAGTCCCCTAATCATTTTTGTTGCTCTTCTCTGCACTCTTTCTAGAGTCTCAACATCTTTTTTCACATCGTGGTGACCAAAACTGAATGCAATATTCCAAGCGCGGCCTTACCAGGGCCTTATAAAGTGGTATTAATACTTCACGCAATCTTGATTCTATCCCTCTGTAGTGTTGGCTTTTTGGCAGCTGCTGCACACTACTGGCTCATATTTAATTGGTTGTCCACCAGGACTCCAAGATCCCTCTCACAGTTACTACTGTTGAGCAACGTATCACATATACTGTAGCTGTGCGTTTTGTTTCTCTTGCCTAAATGTAGAACCTTACTTTTTTCACCATTGAATTTCATTTTGTTAGATAGCATCCAATGTTCAAGTCTGTCAAGATCCTTCTGCATCTTGAACCTATCTTCTGGAGAGTTGGCTATTCCTGCCAGTTTGGTGTCATCTGCAAATTTGATGAGTTCCCCATCTCTCCCTTTGTCCAAGTCATTGATAAAAATATTGAAGACTACTGGGGCTAAAACAGAGCCTTTGGGTACTCCATTGCATACTTCCATCCTTGTAGATGCAGGTCCATTGAGCACTAAACATTGAGTGTGGTTGGTCAGCCATTTTCAAATCCATCTGTTAGTGTTGCTGTCTAACCCACATTTTTCTAATTTATCTAGTAGTAGGTTATAGTGTACTTTATCAAATGCCTTAGTGAAGTCCAAGTAAATTATATCGACAGCATTCCTCTAGTCCACTGATTTGTCATTTTGTCAAAGAATGCAATAAGATTAGTCTGGCATGATCCATGCTGGCTTTTGGTTATTACTTTGTTTTCTTCTAGGTGTTCACTGATTTGTTGCTTGATTCATTGCAAATGCATACATACATACATACATACATACATACATACATACATACATACATGTTATTCCTATTCCATTCTATTCTATACCCTGTTCTGATGGGTGTGCATAAGCGCACCAGCCTGCCTACTGTCCTTGTCCTACTGTCCCCATTTTTTATAATCATTTTATGGGTTTATGTCTAGGTTTTGCTTATTTATATGTATTTATATCCATTATATCCAGAGCGATCGCTTCTGCCGAGGAGCTGGATTGGGTTCTGTTACAGCTTCTAATTCTTAATTTACTATGGCTGTTAAAACTGAACCAGAACATCTCTCTCATGAAACCACTGAGGTCAAGACATTAGAAGTGTTGTTCAACAAGATCAACATCCTAGCACTCTTGTTTCAAGCTAAGGAATGGCTAGATCAGCGTTGGTCTACTACTCATCCCTGGGCCAACTTCGTGGACCAGAGGCATTTTGCAAAGCCACAGAATTTTGAAAAACTGGGTAAACGTCTTGTCCGCAACTTGGAATATTTCCAGAGCAATTACATTTTTGTCTTCCTAGGACTTATCGTCTGTTGCCTCATCACCTCACCTTTACTTCTGATTGCAGTTGCTGTGTTCTTTGGGGCCTGTTACATCATGTACTTGAAGACCCAGCAGTCACAGCTTGTTCTGTTTGGCCGAAAGTTCAGCATAGCCCATCAATACAGTCTGGCTGCTGTTGTGTCTTTTACATTCTTCTGGCTGGCAGGTGCTGGCTCATCCGTCTTTTGGGTGCTGGGTGCTACCTTGGTTGTCATTGGTTTCCATGCCACCTTCTATGAACTGGAACCGGAACTGGATTTTGCTTATTTACATCGATATTTAGAGCGATTGTTTACGCCAAGGAGACGAATTGGGTTCTGTTAGAGCTTCTCAGTCTTTATTTACCATGGCTGGGAAAACTGGACCAGAACATCTAGCCCCTGAGGTCATTGGTTCTCATGCCGCCTTCCATGAACTGGAATCCAGAGACTGGTGAATTGCAGATGGAGCCTGTGTAAAAACTGTGGCACTTCCTCTCGCATCCATCACTTCCCTCGCTCCCAACCTCATTTGTTGTTACATTGCCTATGTACCCAAATGCTATTTCATTCAATGTCGATATGCCAACTTAAATTGCAATTCCCTCTGCATCTTGGAAACTCCTCATGGCTACCCTATGTTGAAGATGTTCTCCCATTTCTGATTTCTCAGATATTTTTCCATCTCTGAAAGTCTTATTCCTGGGGGTTGGGTTTTTAAAAAAAAAATTATATTAATAGTGTGCAGCGCCGAGGCCGTAAGGAGTTCGACGGCTTATAAATTGCATTAATAGATAAATAATTTGTGCCATTTTTTCATGTGTCCATGTCTATGTCTACACTGATACTGCTTTCCTTGTAGTTGACTAAACAAACAAATCTAATCTAATCTATTCCATTCTGTACCTCTCTCTCTCTGAAAAATAGCTTTTTCTCTACCTATTGAATTCTTTCCAAAGACCTGGGATCGGCATAGGGGATTTCCGGTTCCGGGGGTAGCGGCGAGAAGATGGAGGATTCGCTGCTCCTCTGAGACAACGGCAAAATTCATCAAAAAAATGAGTCAATCCAGATCAAATGTTGTCTGATTCCTTCTGGTTTGTCAGCCTTTCGTGCTGGGAACCTAAAAAACCGAATGCTGGTGTGTGTGTTTGTGGCGCTGGGGACAAAATAGCCTGAGAAACTGCTGAGAAACTGCTGGAGGTGATCAGCTGGGGAGCGGAAGATGGCGTCTGCTCCTACCGGCTGCCCGATGCCGAGACGGAGAGGAAAGAAACGCGAGGCACCAGAAAGTGAGAGTGACTGGGGCCGTAGCGATGGAATAACAGAAGAGATGGAGAAGTTGAATGGACGGAGCGGAGACCACCGTCGAGGCTGGGACGTGCCTGCCTGTGCCTGCCTGTTCTGTGAGACCGAGGACGCCGAGGACGCGGTTGGCTGCCGGCGCTGGAGGTCGTTTGGGAAGAGCGGAGGAGCTGGGAATGTCATCTGGAGCGGCAGTCTAATCCCCTGTATAGCACCAGTGAGTGAGAGTCGCTGGTGCCGAGGGGGGATGAAGGGAGCGGCGTTGGAGTTCAAAGGAAGGAGACTGAGGCGAGTTGGGGGCTGTCGTGTGGAGCTGATTGCATTGGCTGAGATTGGACTAAAAGAACAGAGTGGATATAGCTGGGGGAGAGTGAACAGTGGAAACTGAATTGTCGAACTTTGAGGGTGTGGGTAGATGTTAAGATCGTCGCTTTGTCGTCTCCCCCCCCCTCTTCCTCCCCCTGCTCCCATTTCACATTTCCTGTATTCCCTATTGCATTACACTGAAGAACTGCGCCCCTGGTGGATGGCTCTATAACTACAACAGACTTAATGAAGGATTTTACTAAAGACATTATTATCATCCTGTTCTGGATTGGCTGATTGACTGATGAATTTTAATTTACCTATTTATTTAAGAACTGGTTCTATATTAATTGATTATATCTATCTAATTGTCTCAGATTAATTTTATAACTGATTGGTTAACTTTTTAAATTAACTAACTATTTTTAATTTTTATATATTTTTTAACTAATTTATTGGGGGGTAATTTTAGTGATGGATATCTGGGATCAGATGGAAGGTATATATGAAATGAATCGAATGAATGGTGGGAACAATAGGGTCAGTATGAATGCAGAATTTAGCCTACCTGGCGGTAGAGAGACAGGAGGGATGGGGGTATCTTTCTCTGGGGTGACAGAGGGCCAGAATATCCCGGTCCTGCTGGGGAGAGGTAGATATGGTGGGAGTCACGGGGCTAGCCGTTCTGGAGGAGAAAGAGATCGCTGCTTAATAGCGATCCCTTGTTCCGGTTCCGTGAGCTCAAACCGGAGCCCTGGTGACGAGTGTAATCCGGGCCCTGGGCTCAAGCTGCTGCTACTCAATGCCAGATCGGTCGTGAATAAAGCTCTCCTCATCCGGGATCTGATCCTGGATGAGGAGGCCGATCTGGCATGTGTTACTGAAACCTGGCTGGGCCCAGAGGGAGGGGTGCCTCTCTCGGAAATATGTCCAGCTGGGTTTCAGATATGGCACCAGCCTCGACCCCAGGGAAGGGGGGGAGGAGTGGCTATTGTAGCCAGGGAGAGCCTCCATCTGCGTAGACTCGTTGCTCCTGAGATCGCGGGTTGTGAGTCACTCCTTGTGAAGTTGGACTTAGGGGTTCAGGTGGGCTTGTTACTCACGTACCTGCCTCCCAGCTGCATGTCAACAGCCCTGCCTGTGCTGCTCGAAGAGGTGGCCGGGCTGGCGGTGGAGTTCCCCGGACTTATTGTCCTGGGGGACTTCAAACTGCCGTCGCTCGGCGGTTCCTCAGGATTAGCACAGGAGTTCATGGCCACCATGACAGCCATGGACCTGACTCAAGTAGTTCAGGGTCCGACTCACGAGGGTGGACACACACCCGACTTGGTATTCCTCTCGGAGCAATTGAATAGTGGTCTGAGACTAAGGGGCTTAGAAGCATTGCCTTTGTCATGGTCAGACCATTTTCTACTGCGGCTCAACTTCCTGGCTCCAATCCTCCCCCGCAGGGAGGCGGAACCGATTAGGAGGTTCCGCCCCAGACGCCTGATGGACCCTGAGGGCTTTCAGAAGGCGCTTGGGGTTTTACCAGATTCGCTCGTCCACAGCTCGGCAGAGTCTCTTGCTGAGGCCTGGAACAAGGCTGCAGCGGAGGCTCTTGACCGAATTGCGCCACTGCGACCTCTCTGTGGCACTAGACCCCGTAGAGCTCCATGGTTCAACGAGGAGCTCCGGGAGTTGAAACGCCAGAAGAGACGTCTAGAGAAGCGATGGAGGAAGAGTAAGTCCGAATCCGACCGAACACTTGTAAGCCGCCCCGAGTCTTCGGAGAGGGGCGGCATACAAATCCAAGTAATAAATAAATAATAAAATAAAATAAAATAAATAATAAAATAATAAATAAAGAGCTTTTATTAAGACTTACATAGTGGCGCTCAAGGCGGTAAGATGCGCGTACCATGCCGCCTTGGTTGCATCAGCGGGATCCCGCCTGGCTGCCCTGTTTAGGGTAACCCGCTCCCTTCTAAATCAGGGGGGAGTTGGGGAACCCTTGCAGGGCAGTGCTGAGGAATTTAACTCGTTTTTCGCTGATAAAGTCACTCGGATCCGAGCTGAACTCGACTCCAATTGCATAGCAGTATCGGCTGACAATGAGTCAGTCGAGGTGACTGGGGCTAAACGTCTTTGTCCATCTGTCTGGGAGGAGTTTGACTTGGTGACACCTGATGAAGTGGACAAGGCCATTGGAGCTGTGAGTTCTGCCACCTGCTTACTGGATCCGTGTCCCTCTTGGTTGGTTTCGGCCAGCAGGGAGGTGACACGGAGCTGGGCCCAGGAGATTACCAACGCTTCCTTGGGGAGGGGAGTTTTTCCATCACTCTATAAAGAAGCGCTTGTGCGCCCCCTCCTCAAGAAGCCCTCCCTGGACCCAGCCGTATTTAACAACTATCGTCCAGTCTCCAACCTTCCCTTTATGGGGAAGGTTGTCGAGAAGGTGGTGGCATTCCAGCTCCAGCGGTCCTTGGAAGAAGCCGATTATCTAGGTCCCCAGCAGTCGGGTTTCAGGCCCGGCTACTGCACGGAAACTGCTTTGGTCGCGTTGATGGATGATCTCTGGCGGGCCCGGGACAGGGGCTTGTCCTCTGTCCTGGTGCTTCTTCACCTCTCAGCGGCTTTCGATACCATCGACCATGGTATCCTTCTGCGCCGACTGGAGGGGTTGGGAGTGGGAGGCACTGTTCTCCAGTGGTTCTCCTCCTACCTCTCCGGTCGGTCGCAGTCGGTGTTAGTGGGGGGTCAGAGGTCGACCTCTAGGTTTCTCCCTTGTGGGGTACCTCAGGGGTCGGTCCTCTCCCCCCTGCTATTTAATATCTACATGAAACCGCTGGGTGAGATCATCCAAGGGCATGGGGTGAGGTATCATCAATATGCGGATGATACCCAGTTGTACATCTCCACCCCATGTCCAGTCAGCGAAGCAGTGGAAGTGATGTGCCGGTGCCTGGAGGCTGTTGGGGCCTGGATGGGTGTCAACAAACTCAAACTCAATCCAGACAAGACGGAGTGGCTGTGGGTGTTGCCTCCCAAGGACAATTCCATCTGTCCGTCCATTACCCTGGGGGGGGGAACTACTGACCCCCTCAGAGAGGGTGCGCAACTTGGGCGTCCTCCTCGACCCACAGCTGACATTGGAACATCATCTTTCGGCTGTGGCGTGGAGGGCGTTTGCCCAGGTTCGCCTGGTGCACCAGTTGCGGCCCTATTTGGACAGGGAGTCATTGCTCACAGTCACTCATGCCCTTATCACCTCGAGGTTCGATTACTGCAACGCTCTCTACATGGGGCTACCTTTGAAAAGTGTTCGGAAACTTCAGATCATGCAGAACGCAGCCGCGAGAGCTATCGTGGGGCTTCCTAGATTCGCCCACGTTTCTACAACACTCCGTGGCTTGCATTGGCTGCCGATCAGTTTCCGGTCCCAATTCAAAGTGTTGGTCATGACCTTTAAAGCCCTACATGGCATTGGACCAGAATACCTCCGGAACCGCCTACTACCGCACGAATCCCAGCGGCCGATAAGGTCCCACAGAGTTGGCCTTCTCCGGGTCCCGTCGACTAAACAATGTTGTCTGGCGGGCCCCAGGGGAAGAGCCTTCTCTGTGGCGGCCCCGGCCCTCTGGAATCAACTCCCCCCCGGAGATTAGAACTGCTCCCACCCTCCTCGTCTTCCGTAAACTACTTAAGACCCATCTATACCGCCAGGCATGGGGGATTTGAGACACCTTTCCCCCAAGCTTATTATAATTTATGTTTGGTATGTATGTGCTGTTTGGTTTTTAATTGATAGGTTTTTTAGTTTTTTCTTAATATTAGATTTGTGCCTGTACAATATTGTTTTATCGCTTGTTGTGAGCCGCCCCGAGTCTTCGGAGAGGGGCGGCATACAAATCTAATAAATTATTATTATTATTATTATTATTATTATTATTATTATTGTTGTTGTTGTTGTTCAATGGCGTTAAAGGTGTGCCAGGCTGTTGGCAGATGGAAACACCAACACCTGATCGATGACCCAGTTCCCCAAACACGACAAACCCTCTGAAGTGAACTCAAAGATTCCTTTATTAGGAGCCCCAGCAGCCCCAGCAAAAAGTTTCTTTCTCACCGCATGCTAACAATTCTGGCTGGCCGAGAGATGAATACTTACTTGTCTGCCACATCTATTCATCTCCGTCCGGTCTTTTATCCTCAGAGCTACAATGGGGCTTCGCTAACAGCGGTGGTTCTTCCTTAACAAGGACCAGCCCATGGATTTCCACTGCACTCCTCTCCTCTGCGCTTCTTGCATCATGCAGTGGACCCAGCTGTTCCTCCTCCTCCTCCTCAGCTACCTCCAGACCTGTTGACTCTCCATCTGAGGGCTGACCCATGGCCCAGGTTCCACCTCTGGCTCTCTCTCTGTGTGCCAGCTCCATTCCCTCCTCAGAGCTCTTGCATTGCCTTGAGGCGGACTCTGATTCCCACACCTCCTCTTCTTCTGATTTGGCTGCTCAAGAGACCGGTGATTGACAGGCCACAACAACCTGGTTCTTGAAGAGTCTGCAGGCTGGGGATAGCAGAAGTCTCATCTGGAATATCCTCTCAACAGAGACCCTCAAATAAATTTTGAAAGATCCTTCCCCAATTAGAGCACTTATTTTAGGAAGCTTGAAAAAGACATTTCCCATAAAGAGCCATGGTGGCACGGTGGTTAGAGTGCAGAACTTCAAGCTACTTCTGCTGCCTGCTGGCTGCCTGCAATTTGGCAGTTCAAATCCCACCAGTTTAAGGTTGACTTTATTTATTTATTTATTGGATTTGTATGCCACCCCTCTCCGTGGACTCGGGGCGGTTAACAACAGTGATAAAAACAGAATGTAAAAATCCAATACTACAACAGCTAAAAACCCTTGTTATAAAACCAATCATACATACAAACATACCATGCATAAATTGTAGAAGCCTAGGGGGAAAAGAATATCTTAGTTCCCCCATGCCTAACGGCAGAGGTGGGTTTTGAGGAGCTTACGAAAGGCAAAGAGGGTGGGGCTGTTCTAAATTCTGGGGGGAGTTGGTTCCAGAGGGCCGGGGCCGCCACAGAGAAGGCCCTTCCCCTAGGCCCCACCAAATGACATTGTTTAGTTGACGGGACCCGGAGAAGGCCCACTCTGTGGGACCTAACTGGTCGCTGGGATTCGTGCGGCAGAAGGCGGTCCCTGAAATAATCTGGCCTGGTGCCATGAAGGGCTTTATAGGTCATAACCAACACTTTGAATTGTGACCGGAAACTGATCGGCAACCAATGCAGACTTAGTCTTGCATCCTTCCGAGGTGTGTAAAATGAGGACCCAGATTGTTGGGGACAATATATGCTGACTCTGTAAACCGCTTAGAGAGGGCTGTAAAGCACTGTGAAGCGGTATATAAGCCTAAATGCTATTGCTATTGTTTTTTCCCCCCATTGTAAAATGTAACGATTTTATACACAAACACACAGAGAGAGAAACAATCCCAGCATAAACCTTTTTAATATTTATTACATTAATCCCCCATCTCATTCGAACAAAGGAACCAGGCCTATATGAATATAATCTGCATTTAACACAGGTTGGTTTTATAACAGCCAAGAGCTGGATCTCTCCTTTGATCACAGGGGTGCGTCTATGTCCCCTGCTTGGCAATCGCAGGCCTATCCCTCCGCGTTCCAGATTGCTTTCCCCCCCTCTACTCAGGGGAATTCCTAGTTCTGGGATTTCCTGGTGGTCTCCTTTCCCAGTCCTAACCATGTGCGACCTTGCATAAGTTACCGTTATACCTCAAATTGAATGATTTAAAAGATATAAATCTCAAGTAAAACATCATAAATAGGAGCTGTCCGTTATGGGGAGGAGGAATGGACACTCTAGAGACGTTTAAAAAAACATATTTAAACATTGGTTTGGCTAGAACTAAAAATTACACGTGAAAACCTTTCTCCCTGAGGATGTCTATGGAGCTTCTCCGTCATCCAGGTCACGGTTTTCCCAAAGGTGCTTTTCCAGGAGGCAACTGGACTTTCTGGGTTTTCTTTGAGGACGTTTCGCTCCTCATCCAAGCAGCTTTTTACTGAATGGTGAGGAATGATCAGAACTGAAATGTCTTGGATGAGAAGCGAAACGTCTTTAAGAAAATCCAGGAAGTCCAGTTGCCTCTTGGAAAAAAAAAAAAGCACATTTGGGACTCCCTGACGATGAGGATATTCAAACAACTACAACTACAGTACTCATCTTTTACACTGCCACCTGGGAGCAACTTATTTTTGTAAGCCGCCCTGAGTCAACGGTGAAGAGCAGTACAGTATAGAAATCCAAAAAATAAACAAATATTTTATTTATTTGTTTGGCTGGAAATATCTCTGCCATTAATGTGGTCCGGTTCTAGAACTATAAAAATCTTGTTTTATTTGAGCTCCCCCACCCAAAAAAAATAAAAATAAAATTAATAATTTCCCCTTTTTCTACATTTTTGACACGAGACTGCATTTGTTTTTGTTTTTTAAATAATGCAACAATGTTGGTCACTATACTCAGCATGGCCTGGGAATGATGGGATCTGGAGTCCAACCGCCAAGGAATTGGGGAGGAAGGTGCTATCACGGCACATGTTTTCCACTTGGCCAGGCTATTTTATTTATTTATTATTTATTTTTTGAATTTCTAGGCCGCCCTTCTCCGTAGCCTGAAGGCAGCTTACAACACTATTTTCTCTCAGGTGAGGCATATGGAGAGTGAAGTCCTATCTCCCTAATGTCATTCACCTTTATAAAGCAACCAGGCCTATCTATAAATGAGGAATTCAAAATTTGCCAATAAGACTTTTGGACTTCAACTCCCAGAATTCTCCAGCCAGATATACTGGAATTCTCCAGCTTTGCTGGCTGAAGAATTCTGGGAGTCGAAGGCCACAAGTCTTAAAGTTGCCAAGTTTGGAGATCTTTGAATTAAACCAGGATGGTTTTCTAGTAACAGAGTTGGATTTTTGAGTTGACAAAAAGAGGGACAGGCAGCCCTCAACTTACAACAAGGACACCAGAAAAAGAAGTGACTTATTGACGATTTTTCAAAAGTTGCAGTCTACCGTGACCACATGATGAAAATTCAGATGCTCAACCACTGGTTCGACAGTTGCAGTGTCCCAGGATCAGGTTGCAACTTTCTGACAAGCAAAATCAACTGTGTGGGGATGATCCTGGTTCACTTAACGAATGGGTTAGTAATTTGTCAGTGGCAGTGATTCACTTAATAACTGCGGCAAGAAAAGTGGTAAAATGGGCCAAAGACTCACTTAACCAATGCCTCACTGAACAACAGAAATGTTGGGACTCAATTGGGATTCTGGACTTCAGCAAAGCCTTTGATACGGTTCCACATAAAGGGCTGATAGATAAATTAGTGATGATTGGACTTAATCCCTGGATAGTTCAGTGGATTTCAAGCTGGCTGAAGCATAGACATCAGAGAGTTATTGTTAATGGTGAGTATTCTGAGCAGAGACAGGTTACAAGCGATGTGCCACAAGGATCTGTTCTGAGTCCTATTCTTTTTAATATGTTTGTGAGTGACATAGGGGAAGGTTTGGTAGGGAAGGTTTGCCTATTTGCCGATGACTCTAAAGTGTGCAATAGGGTTGATATTCCTGGAGGCGTCTGTAATATGGTAAATGATTAAGCTTCACTAGATACATGGCCAAAGCAATGAAAACTGCAGTTTAATGCTGCTGCTTAATGCCAGGTCGGTGGTAAATAAAGCTCTCCTCATCCGGGATCTGATCCTGGATGAGGAGGCCGACCTGGCATGTATTACTGAAACCTGGCTGGGCCCAGAGGGAGGTGTTCCTCTCTCTGAAATTTGCCCAGCCGGGTTTCAGATATGGTATCAACCTTGACCCCAGGGAAGGGGGGGAGGAGTGGCTATTATAGCCAGGGAGAGCCTTTGCCTACGTGGACTCACTGCTCCGGAAATTGCGGGTTGCGAGTCACTCTTGATGAAGTTGGACTTAGGGGTTCAGGTGGGCTTATTTCTCACGTACCTGCCTCCCAGCTGCGTGTCAAAAGCCCTGCCTGTGCTACTCGAGGAGGTAGCCGGGTTGGCGGTGGAGTTCCCCAGACTTATTGTCTTGGGGGACTTCAACCTGCCGTCACTCGGCGAAACCTCTGGGTTGGCACAGGAGTTCATGGCCACCATGACAGCCATGGACCTGACTCAAGTAGTATGGGGTCCGACTCACGAGGGAGGGCACGCACCTGACATGGTATTCCTTTCCGAGCAATTGAGTAATGGTCTGAGACTAAGGGGCTTAGAAGCATTGCCTTTGTCATGGTCAGACCATTTTCTACTACGGCTTGACTTCCTGGCTCCAATCCTTCCCCGCAGGGAGGCGGAACCAATTAAGATGTTCCGCCCCAGACGCCTGATGGACCCAGAGGGCCTTGTCCACAGTTCGGCAGATGGACCCAGAGGCACTTGTCCACAGTTCGGCAGAGTCTCTTGCGAAAGCCTGGAACAAGGCCGCAGGGGAGGCTCTTGACCGGATTGCGCCTTTGCGACCTCTCCGTGGCGCTAGACCCCGTAGAGCTCCATGGTTCAACGAGGAGCTCCGGGAGTTGAAACGCCAGAAGAGACGTCTAGAGAAGCGATGGAGGAAGAGTAGGTCTGAATCTGATCGAACACTTGTAAGAGCTTTTATTAAGACTTACAAAGTGGCGCTCAAGGCGGCAAGATGCGTGTACCATGCCGCCTTGATTTCATCAGCGGAATCCCGCCCGGCCGCTCTGTTTAGGGTGACCCGCTCCCTTTTTAATCAGGGGGGAGTTGGGGAGCCCTTGCAGAGCAGTGCCGAGGATTTTAACACGTTTTTCGCTGATAAAATCGCTCAGATACGGGCCGACCTCGACTCCAATTGGGAAACAGAGTTGACTGACAACGAGTCAGTCGAGGTGACTGAGGCACGTACTTGTCCAGCTGTCTGGGAAGAGTTTGATCTGGTGACACCTGATGAAGTGGACAAGGCCATTGGATCTGTGAGTTCCGCCACCTGTTTACTGGATCCGTGTCCCTCCTGGTTGGTCTCGGCCAGCAGGGAGGTGACACGAAGCTGGGTCCAGGAGATTACCAACGCTTCCTTGGGGAGGGGAGTTTTTCCAACTCTCTATAAAGAAGCGCTCGTGCGCCCCCTCCTCAAGAAGCCCTCCCTGGACCCAGCCGTACTTAACAACTATCGGCCAGTCTCCAACCTTCCCTTTATGGGGAAGGTTGTTGAGAAGGTGGTGGCGCTCCAGCTCCAACGGTCCTTGGAAGCAGCCGATTATCTAGGTCCCCAGCAGTCAGGTTTCAGACCCGGTTACAGCACGGAAACTGCTTTGGTCGCGTTGATGGATGATCTCTGGCGGGCCCGGGGTTTATCCTCTGTCCTGGTGCTCCTTGACCTCTCAGCGGCTTTCGATACCATCAACCATGGTATCCTTCTGCACCGGCTGGAGGGGTTGGGAGTGGGGGGCACTGTTCTTCAGTGGTTCTCCTCCTACCTCTCCGGCCGGTCGCAGTCGGTGTTAGTGGGGGGTCAGAGGTCGACTCCAAGGTCTCTCCCTTGTGGGGTGCCTCAGGGGTCGGTTCTCTCCCCCCTGCTATTTAATATCTACATGAAACCGCTGGGTGAGATCATCCAAGGACATGGGGTGAGGTATCATCAGTACGCTGATGATACCCAGCTTTACATCTCCACCCCATGTCCAGTCAACGAAGCAGTGGAAGTGATGTGCCGGTGTCTGGAGGCTGTTGGGGCCTGGATGGGTGTCAACAGACTCAAGCTCAACCCGGATAAGACGGAGTGGCTTTGGGTCCTGCCTCCCAAAGACAATTCCATCTGTCCGTCCATTATCCTGGGGGGGGGAATTATTGACCCCCTCGGAGAGGGTCCGCAACTTGGGCGTCCTCCTCGATCCACAGCTTACATTAGAAAACCATCTTTCAGCTGTGGCGAGGGGGGCGTTTGCCCAGGTTCGCCTGGTGCACCAGTTGCTGCCCTATCAGGACCGGGACTCATTGCTCACAGTCACTCATGCCCTCAACACCTCGAGGTTCGACTACTGTAACGCTCTCTACATGGGGCTACCTTTGAAAAGTGTTTGGAAACTTCAGATCGTGCAGAATGCAGCTGCGAGAGCTGTCATGGGCTTACCTAGGTATGCCCATGTTTCACCAACACTCCGCAGTCTGCATTGGTTGGCGATCAATTTCCGGTCACAATTCAAAGTGTTGGTTATGACCTTTAAAGCCCTTCATGGCATTGGACCAGAATACCTCCGAGACCGCCTCCTGCCACACGAATCCCAGCGACCGATTAGGTCCCACAGAGTGGGCCTTCTCGGGGTCCCATCAACTAAACAATGTCGGTTGGCGGGCCCCAGGGGAAGAGCCTTCTCTGTGGCGGCCCCGACCCTCTGGAACCAACTCCCCCCGGAGATTAGAACTGCCCCTACTCTCCTTGCCTTTCGCAAGCTCCTTAAGACTCACCTGTGTCGTCAGGCATGGGGGAACTGAGACATCTCCCCCGGACATATACAATTTATGAATGGTATGTGTGTATGTATGTGTGTTTAGAAATGGGGTTTTTAAAATGTTTTTAGCAGAAATTTAGATTTGTTGTAAATTGTCTTTTGCACTTTGTTGTGAGCCGCCCCGAGTCTGCGGAGAGGGGCGGCATACAAATCTAAATAAACATAAACATAATGTTTCCAAGTGTAAAATAATGCACTTGGGGAAAAGGAATCCTCAATCTGAGTATTGTATTGGCAGTTCAGTGTTAGCAAAAACTTCAGAAGAGAAGGATTTAGGGGTAGTGATTTCTGACAGTCTCAAAATGGGTTAGCAGTGAAGTCAGGTGGTAGGGAAAGCAAGTATAATGCTTGGCTGCATAGCTAGAGGTATAACAAGCAGGAAGAGGGAGATTATGATCCTGCTATATAGAGTGATGGTGAGACCACATTTGGAATACTGTGTTCAGTTCTGGAGTCCTCACCTACAAAAAGATATTGACAAAATTGAACGGGTCCAAAGATGGGCTACAAGAATGGTGGAAGGTCTTAAGCATAAAACGTATCAGGAAAGACTTCATGAACTCAATCTGTAGAGTCTGGAGGACAGAAGGAAAAGGGGGGACATGATCGAAACATTTAAATATGTTAAAGGGTTAAATAAGGTCCAGGAGGGAAGTGTTTTTAATAGGAAAGTGAACACAAGAACAAGGGGACACAATCTGAAGTTAGTTGGGAGGAAAGATCAAAAGCAACATGAGAAAATATTATTTTATTGAAAGAGTAGTAGATCCTTGGATAAACTTCCAGCAGACGTGATTGATAAATCCACAGTAACAGAATTTAAACATGCCTGGGATAAAAATATATCCATCCTAAGATAAAATACAGAAAATAATATAAGGGCAGACTAGATGGATCATGAGGTCTTTTTCTGCCATCAGTCTTCTATGTTTCTATGTTAATTGTGACCTTACACTGAGGACTACCTGTATGTCTATGTGATTTTCACAGCAAACTTATACCTCCTACCAGAATGTTCTCTCTCCCCCCCACCCGTCACCTCCCACTCCTCAGGGAAGTTCACAGCCTTGTTCATGTCCCTGTGGTCCCCTCTCCATTCCACTCCCAGTTCGCAAAAAGCCTCAACCTCATTGTATAAAGGCCCTTTGGGGTGTTTCTCCCCCACCACCATCTCCCACAGCCTTGTCCATCTCCTCGTGGTCCCTTCTCCATTTCATTCCCAGTTCCCAACCAACCCCCCTTAACCCCATTGTATAGAGGCCCTTTGAGGTGTTTCTCCCCACCACCTCCCACTCATGCACATTCACAGCCTTGTTCATCTCCTCGTGGTCTCCTCTCCATTTCCACTCCCAGTTCCCAACCAATCCCCTTCATCGTGTAGAGGCCCTTTGGAGTGTTTGTTTGTTTTTTAATTCAAACGACGGTATAAGCCGGCCCGGCGGATGATGGGGACGATGGGAGATGGAGTCCTAAGACGCTTGGGGGGGAGGGAGGAGGAAAAAGTCCTGCGGCTATTTTCCCTCAAGGAACGCGCGCGACGGGCATGGGGGAGGGGGCATGAAGCCTCTCAGCGCCCCCCGCGCATGCGCCATGGAGAGTCGCTGGTGGTTGTTGGGGTTCTGAGGGGAGGCGGCCGGCAGCTCTCCCCCAATAAAAGCCCCGGCGGCGGGTGGGAGCCCAGCCCCCCTCTTTCCTCCCTCTTTGCCTCAGCCCCGGCGCCGCAACAGGGGGGGGAAAGCAGCAGGGGCGCAGTGCGCCTGCGCAACAGCCAGCAGAGGCCGCGCGCACCGAAGCTTTCCCTCACACACTCACAATACGGCGCTGAGGTGCCCGCTGCGGCTTCTTCTTTTTCTTCCTCCTCCTCCTCCCTCGCCTCCCTCCCTCCTTCCTTCCTTCCTTCTCCCGCCGGCGCTGGAACCTGAGCTCGGGCCGCCGCGGCTGAGGTAAGCGGGCGAAACCGTCCCCGGGTGACGCCAGACGGCGGGCTGGCCGGCCGGCCTGTCAGCGGATCCCTGCGGAGCGTCAGGACGTTACGGCACACGACGGGCGGACGGCGGCGACGACGACGACGACGGAGCGCCGCGCTCGGCCGTCTCCCCCGCTCACCCCCCCCCCCTCGCGCTCGCTGGCGCCTCAACCCCTCCCCCTCCCTGGCCTCACTGAGGAGAGCGCGCCTCTTCCTCCCTCACGCGCTCCCTTTTGGCCTTAGTCGAGCGGAGTGCGCGTGCGCGCGGCCGGCCCTCTCTGCTTGTTTCCACCCCCTCCCCCAATCGTCCCTCAGGCGCGCCGCCACAGGTTGCTTGGGACTCCCCGCCGCTCGCCTCTTCCCACGGTGGCGGATGGGCGTTGGAGTCCTGGGACCCCGGGACGCTCCTCCTGGGGATAAGAGAGCCTCTGCCCCCGGCGCGGCTGGGAATGATGGGAGCGCGCCTGGAAGCGTCCGGCGGAGCTCCCGTGTGGTGGGAGGGACGGCACGGCAGCCGAGTATGGAAGAGCAGCTGCTTCTCTCTCTCTCTCTCTTTTTTAAAGTATTTTTTTAGTATTTTTTTCTGGCTTGGATCTTGACCAAGCGGGGCATTTCCAGCGGGAAGGACTACAAAGCCCATTCAGAATGGGAGGAGGGGTGGTCTATGTCCAACCTCCCTCAGCCCCAAAGGGCGAAAGTGGAGGGAGAAAAGAGCAATTTAAAATTCACAGGTGCTTTTATTATTATTTTTATTAAATTTATATTTAACTATATAAGTATAGAATAGAATTCTTTCTACCTCATGATTCTTGGCAAATGAACATTTTCTTTTATTGGTTGTTTCTTCATTGCTTCTTTGACCCTATGACAATCATTAAGTGTTGTATCTCCTGATTCTTGACAAATCTATATTTTCTTTTATGTACGCTGAGAGCATTTGCACCAAAGACAAATTCCTTGTGTGTCCAATCACATTTGGCAATAAAGAATTCTATTTTATTGGCCAAGTGTGATTGGACACACAAGGAATTTGTCATTGGTGCAGATGCTCTCAGTGTACATAAAAGAAAATATAGATTTGTCAAGAAACATGAGGTACAACACTTAATGATTATCATAGGGGTCAAAGAAGCAATGAGGAAACAATCTATATTAATAAAAATGTTAAGGATACAAGCAGCAAGTTAGTCAAACAGTCATAAGTGGGAGGAAAAGGATGATAGGAATCGTGAGAAAAAATAGTAATATTAGTGCAGATTTAGTAAGTAGTTTGACAGTGGTGAGGGAATTTTAGTAGAGTCATGGTGTTCGGGAAAAAAACTTCTTGTGCCTAGTTGTTCTGGTGTGCAGTGCTCTATAGCCATGTTTTGAGGATAGGAGTTGAAACAGTTTATGTCCAGGATGTGAGGAGTCAATAGATATTTTCACAGCCCTCTTTTTGAGTCGTGCAGTATACAGGTGTACAATGGAAGGCAGGTTGGCAGTACAGTAATTGTTTTTTCTGCAGTTCTGATTCCCCTCTGAAGTTTGTGTCTGTCTTGTTGGGTTGCAAAACCAAACCAGACAGTGATAGAGGTGCAGATGACAGACTCAACGATTCCTTTGTAGAACTGGATCAGCAGCTCCTTGGGCAGTTTGAGCTTCCTGAGTTGGCGCAGAAAGAGCATTCTTTGTGGTGCTTTTTTGATGACGTTTTTGATGTTAGGCCACACATTTAAATGCTAAGTCTCATATTAAAGAAAACCCACCTGAGACAGTGAATAAACTACCAGTTAATCAACTAGTCTGGTTGAAATGGGATGTTGATGTTTATGTTTTGCATCTGCGTAACTGCCTATCTCACATACTTTGGCTAGTATAAAAATAAGTTGATATGTAAGTAAGCATTTAGGCTTTTCATGTTAGGAGACCCATTCTTGTTGGTTTACATACCAGCTCTGCTTGATTTTGATAGTTATTTTTATTTTATTGATTGATCAAAGAGTGAGTCTCGGCAGTATACTGTATTATTAAAAACATAAATCATTAATATATATATATATCTTAGTAAAAGGAGGTTGTTAAGATTAACATAATAAAAGTTTTTTAAAAAACAGAGGAAGAGCCTTCAAGGCATTAACCCACCCAAAGGTTGCATGCATGGCACTGATGAGGTTACCTAATTTGGTAATGAAAGAAAACATGAAAACAAGATCAGAATGGACCAAAGACCCCACAGTTGTCCTCTTTCACAAATCTCACTCCCTTCTAGCACTGATGATGTTACCTAGTTTGATAATGAAACATTTGCAAGATCATTCAAAGTGTTGGTTATGACCTATAAAGCCCTTCATGGCATCGGACCAGAATATCTCCGGGACTGCCTTCTGCCGCATGAATCCCAGCGACTGATTAGGTCCCACAGAGTGGGCCTCCTCCAGGTCATGTCGACTAAACAATGCCGTCTGGCGGGACCCAGGGGAAGAGCCTTCTCTGTGGTGGCCCCGACCCTCTGGAACCAGCTCCCCCCCAGAGATTAGGATTGCCCCCACCCTCCTTGCCTTTCGTAAACTTTTTAAGACCCACCTCTGCCGTCAGGCATGGGGGAACTGAGACATCTTCCCCAGGCCTATATACTTTATATATGGTATGCTGTGTGTATGTCTTTTTTAAATTATGGGTTTTTAGATATTTTTAAATATTAGATTTGTATTGTACATTGTTGTTTACTATTGCTGTGATCCGCCCCGAGTCTACGGAGAGGGGCAGCATACAAATTTAATAAATAAATAATAATAATAAATATAACCACTTAGCCAGTTATTAGTGATGGGGAAACTTTTTAACACTGAGTGCTGAAAGAGGGAGTGCACACGTCTCTAGAGGTGTGTTCATCTGGGACACAACTGAGAATTGGAGCTACCCAGAGGATATGCGTGCAACAGAAAAGGAATTTCCTAGCTAGTATTCTACTTACTGGTGCGCATGCGACGATCAGCTGGCCAACGTGCATGCTCACACCGGAAAATGGAAGACCAGGCCAGTTGATAGTCGCACATGCATGCGCACCAGAAACCTGAAAAAGGAACAGACCAGGCAACATGGTTCTGCATACACCCTCAGGCTTGTGTGCCATATGCTCGTCATCACGGCAGTAAGCGCAGAGCATCAAAGACCCCATAGTTCAACTATGAGTTGCAAATATTCCCTTGTATGGGTTGCCTATTTCTCTGCAAGCCCCCTGCGAGTTGGCAGGTCCAGGTTTTCAAACTCTTCCAAAAGGCCTTTCAGGCATTTGAAGGCGAGGATGCTCATAGGAACTTGCTCCATGTAGCTGCATTCACTTGTATTCTTTTTTTAAAAAATCTTACATAACTTTTAAAACACAAATTGTGTTCTGGCATTCCTGTATCACCGTTCCTAATACCTTCAGGGATGTGATTGTGTTCCCCTAAGTGGCTTTTGCTGTTGAATGTGGGACAAGAATAATAATTGTGTTTTGTTTTACCTATTTCAAAAAAAACCTGTGAAGTCAACCTTTTATTCAGGAAACGAACTGGAACAGCAAGAAGGAACAAATGGGATAGTAAAATAAATATAGCAAATGAAATTATCTGTCACTCCAGCAGCCCCGAGTGTTTTAATAGCTTTTGTCTAAGCCAGTGTGGTTCTCAACTTGGGAGTTGGGACCCCTTTGGGGATCGAACTACCATTTCACAGGGGTTGCCTAGGATCATGGGGAAAGACAAATTTCACATAGTGTTAGGAACTAAAGCTTCTATTTTGGCAACTTGGAATATATTTTTACAATCCGACCAATCAAATTCACAGTGGGGGTGTCCCTCTGACCTTCCTGCCAATCAGCTTAAAGCTTTGTTGGGAGAATTGGCGCTAGACTTATGGTTGGGGGTCACCACAACATGAGGAACTGTATTTGAGAACCACTGGTAAGCAGTGGCTGCTTAACTTTTAAATACTGAGTCCTGGATGATTTAAGTACTATTGTTAAATATTAAATAATATTAAATCCTGCATTTGAAAACTTGAGAATAAAGACATTTATAGAATGTCCTTTTAAGGGAATAAACTTTGGAAATGAAACAAAGGGGGGACAAGAGTGAAACCATGCAATATGTGTAAGTAGTCCTTGACTTCCAACAGTTCATTTAGTAACTGTTCAAAATTGCAACACCACTGAATTTGATTTTGATAGTTTTTTATTTTATTGATTGATCAGAGTGAGTCTCGGCAGTATATTATTAAAAACATAAATCATATATAATAAATATATATCTTAGTAAAAGGAGGTTGTGACTTATGACCATTTTTCACATTTATGGTTGGTTTATGTTGTAAATGTTTTGTAGCACTTCTGGAAATCGTTATTTTTTTTCCTTGTGGTGTTCCCCGAAAATAAGACCAGGTCTTATTTTCTTTTGGGCTCTGAAATAAGCACAAGGGCTTATTTTATGAGTGTGTCTCA
Organism: Erythrolamprus reginae; assembly: GCF_031021105.1. Classification (NCBI taxonomy): domain Eukaryota; kingdom Metazoa; phylum Chordata; class Lepidosauria; order Squamata; family Dipsadidae; genus Erythrolamprus; species Erythrolamprus reginae. The sequence continues at coordinate 5,814,030 of NC_091952.1, read as the reverse complement.
TTTTTTCCCCATGTACAGGAGGTCCACTTCTGTTTGCTTGCGATGTGGGCAGCGGAAACTTTCACTCTGACTCACGGCGGCAGCATTGGCACATCGCGCTGCCCATAGGGCAATGCCTCGCGTGCCCTCCAATATGGCTCCGCATGCCACCCCTGGCACACGTGCCATAGGTTCGCCATCACTGTGCCCGGGCTTATTTTCAGGGAAACGGGTATTGGATGCTTGCTTGTCTTGGTGCTGCAAGAATATTTCTCACGTGCCTTGAGGCTGGGTTTAACACATTGCAATAAAGTCCAGTCATGCCAATATTCTTACGGCTTAGTAAAATGGGGAAATCCATTTATTGTCCTTTTCCTGTGAAATTACCTGTGAAGGATTCTCAAATAAGGCTGTAAGGGAATGAAGTGGCACTTAGCCAGATGCCTGCGGTCTTTGGAAGAGAAACAATTTCCTTCTGCACATGTGTTTGCTGGGATGTTACACTTGCTTGACAATTCTCTGAAGAATCAATTCACCCCACTGATCAGCTCTAGTGTCTTTTAATGTTTAGCTAATTTGCCTGATTTGGTTTCCTGTATTGGTGCTAGGCATGGTTTGTTTTCCTGTGATTTCTTTAATTAACCCAAAATAGCTGTGATAATGTAGAATACAAAGACATAAAACCCTGATGTGCAGAGGGCAAAAAGAACAGTCACTCATGCCCTCATCACCTCGAGGTTCGATTACTGCAACGCTCTCTACATGGGGCTACCTTTGAAAAGTGTTCGGAAACTTCAGATCGTGCAGAATGCGGCCGCGAGAGCCATCGTGGGGCTTCCTAGATTCGCCCACGTTTCTGCAACACTCCGCGGCCTGCACTGGCTGCCGATCAGTTTCCGGTCACAATTCAAAGTGTTCGTAATGACCTTTAAAGCCCTACATGGCATTGGGCCAGAATACATCCGGCACCGCCTTCTACCACACGAATCCCAGCGGCCGATAAGGTCCCACAGAGTTGGCCTTCTCCGGGTCCTGTCGACCAAACAATGTCGTTTGGCGGGCCCCAGGGGAAGAGCTTTCTCTGTGGCGGCCCCGGCCCTCTGGAATCAACTCGCCCCAGATTAGAACGGCCCCCACCCTCCTTGTCTTTCGCAAATTACTCAAGACCCACCTTTGTCGCCAGGCATGGGGGAATTAAGATATTCCTTCCCCCTAGGCCATTACAAGTTATGCATGGTATGTTTGTGTGTATGTTTGGTTTTTATAATAAGGGTTTTTAGTTGTTTTATTAAATTGGATTGTTACATGTTGTTTTTTATCATTGTTGTTAGCCGCCCTGAGTCTGCGGAGAGGGGCGGCATACAAATCCAAATAAATAATAATAATAATAATAATAATAATAATAATAATAATAATAATAATAATCAGCTAAAACTGGATGAACATAGCTAGGAGCATCCAACAGTAATCCATCTACAAGTAGTCCTCAACTTACAACCATTCATTCAGTGAGAGTTCAGTTACAACGGCACTGAAAAAAAGTGATATAGGGCCGTTTTTGACACGACTGTTGCAGCATCCCCACAGTCATGTGATCAAAACTCAGATGCTTGGCAGCTGACTCATATTTATGACGGTTGCTATGTTCCAGGGTCAAGAAATCCGCTTTTGCGACCATCCAACAAGCAAAGTCAATGAGGAGGCCAGAATATCACTTAACAACCATTTTACTAACTTGACTGATTCGCTTCAACAACTGGCACAAAAGATAAAATGGGACTAAATTCACCTAAGAAATGTTTCACGGAGCAACAAAAATGTTGGGCTCAATGGGTGGATGTACGTTGAGGCCGACCTCTACTACTCTGCAAGCTGATTTTGATCCTGATTAAAATTTTAATTTAATTAATTTGACTTATATGCCACCCAATCCCAATGGGACCCGGGGAGGCTTACAACAGTAAATCATAGAATAAACAAGTCAAATAATTAGTGATAAGAACAGTAAAACCCATAATGGGACAGTGATTTCATTTTGAGACTGTCAGTGATTTCTGACCGTCTCAAAATGGGTAAGCAATGTGGTCGGGCGGTAGGAAAAGCAAGTAGGATGCTTGGCTGCATAGCTAGAGGTATAACAAGCAGGAAGAGGGAGATTGTGATCCCCTTATATAGAGCGCTGGTGAGACCCCATTTGGAATAATACTGTGTTCAGTTCTGGAAACCTTACCTACAAAAAGATATTGACAAAATTGAACGGGTCCAAAGATGGGCTACAAGAATGGTGGAAGGTCTTAAGCATAAAACGTATCAGGAAAGACTTCATGAACTCAATCTGTATAGTCTGGAGGACAGAAGGAAAAGGGGGGGCGTGATCGAAACATTTAAATATGTGAAAGGGTTAAATAAGGTCCAGGAGGGAAGTGTTTTTAATAGGAAAGTGAACACAAGAACAAGGGGACACAATCTGAAGTTAGTTGGGGGAAAGATCAAAAGCAACATGAGAAAATATTATTTGACTGAAAGAGTAGTAGACCCTTGGAACAAACTTCCAGCAGACATGGTTGGTAAATCCACAGTAACTGACTTTAAACATGCCTGGGATAAACATATATCCATTGTAAGATAAAATACAGGAAATAGTATAAGGGCAGACTAGATGGACCATGAGGTCTTTTTCTGCCGTCAGTCTTCTATGTTTCTATAATAAACCCTAATGAACTATCCAATCAAGCCCACATACATACAGAACAGTTATAATCGGATGAGATAAGATTCACAGCCCTCAGCCTTGCCAGCAAAGCCAAGTCTTCACAGCCTTTCGGAAGGACAGTAAAGTGGGAGCAATACAGACATGGGGGGGTTGTTTCCATAACGTCGGGGCAGCCACAGAGAAGGCTCTTCCCTGTGGGTTCGCCAACCTGCATTGTTTAGTCTGATTATGAAATGTGTTCAGAGTCGATTCAGTAGAATGGTAACTCCTTCACTCTTTTCCTCTTCTACAGGAGGAAGGTTCTGGAGCGGCTTCCTTAATTATGGCGGCACAAGATATGAGCATGCATATGGAGGAAGTTGTCGTGGTAACCACTCCGGATAACTTGGTTGATGGCAGCGGTGTGGAGGAAGTGAAGACCGTCCTAGTTACCACCAATCTGTCCCAGCACGGGTGAGTCAAAAGATGAAATATTTAGCTGGTAGGGTGGATAGAATCACAATTGGATCATTTGACATCCTCCTAGTCCTGCCGTAGGCATGAAAGCAGCTGGGAGACCTTTGGCCTGTCAACCAAGAGATAGTGAATTCTAGTCCCACCTTAATCATGAAATCCATCTAGCTGTCTTTGGACCAATCACCAGGAGACAGTGAGTTCTAGTCCTGCCATAGGCATGAAAGCTGGTTGGGTATGACTTTGAGCCAATCATTAGGAGATGGTGAGTTTTAGTCCTCAGATGAACAACAGTGTAGGACACCATTTATTTTACGAAAAGAAAGCCGACCTGGAGAAGCCAGGTCAACTTTCTAGAGGAAAGTTTCCTCACTGTCTCCTTCTGTTTCCTTCCCTTCCTCTCTGGCCAGCAGTGACCTCAATGAAGACACCCTGGAGACCGAAAATGCCGCTGCTGCGGCTGCCGCAGCTTTCACCGCCTCTGCCCATCTGAAGGAAGCCCTTTTAGGTAAGGGTGGGGAATTGGGATATTGGTCTCCACCAGGCTAGCTGGGAGCGTGTGTGTGTGTGTGAGGTTCTAGTTGGCGCGTGAGAGAAGCCATGGCCCCTCTCAGGGTGTTTGAGAAGACCCCAGGAGGAGAGAAGCTCAGCACTGGGCAGCAAGCGATGGACACTTAAAAAGTAAAAGACAATTCAGTTCAGATGGGCACTAGCAAGCCCCCTCCTCTCTTCCTGTATTCCTCCCTCCCATCACTCCTTCCATCTATGCCTCATTCTGCTTTCTCTTCCTGCCTCCTTTTCTCCTTCCCTTTATTTCTCCTATTGCTTCCTTCCTTCCTTCCTTCCCTTTAAGTCTCCACTTCTTCATCCCTCCAGCCTTCCTTCTTCCATCACTCCTTCCATCCTCTCTCTCCATCCAGTTCCTTCCTCCCTCTCTCCCTCCCATCTCTCCATCCTCTCCTTCCTTCTTTCCACCACTCCTTCCATCTAGCTTTTTCTGTCCACTCCCTCCCTCCATCACTTTCCGTCCTCCATTTCCTTCCTTCCTGCCTGCCTTCCTCTCATCCATCCATCTCTTTCTGTCCACTCCCTCCTGAAGGGAAACAGCCCTTCCCCAGTGGGCCAACCTCTAGGAAGGCACAGGATGCCATAATTGCCACATCAAAATAAAGCAACGGAGAATATTTTCTCTGTGAGACGGCCTCCATTGAATCAAGATCGCTCCTTTTATTGTATTTCACTTTTCCTGACATGTGGTACAGAACAACCAATTCGCGAACGCCACATACATTAAGCCATCCCCCAACTACTATTCACTCATGGTAACCTCCTCGTGACTTCCCTATAGATAATTAATGGAAGCTCCATTCATTACCTTTTTCTGGATTGTGTGTTTACTGGTGATTAGCAAAGGAATGAGAGTAAGGCATATATTTCCTCATATGGAAGTTAGCTGTACGTTATCTTCATGCTGTATATAAAGTTAATTATTTTCCACGTGGTCATGGATTCTGCAGCTTGCTTACTCAGCCTGGACTTTGCTGCCTTTCCATAGAGGAAGAATAAGGTTTATACAGCACCCATTAGACTAAAACATCACCCTTCAGCAATATTCCATCCCAAAGTTCAGTGCCTAAAAACCTATGATTACAACACCCTCCCTCCATCACTTTCCTTCCTCCATTTCCTTCCTGCCTGTCTGCCTTCTTTTCATCCATCCATCCATCTCTTTCTGTCCACTCCCTCCCTCCCTCCCTCCCTCCCTCTCTTCTATCTCCACTTCTTTTATCCCCCCAGCCTGCCTTCCTCCCATATCTCCTTCCTTTCCTTCCTTCTTCCCATCACTCCTTCCATCCATCTCTCTGTCCACTTTCTCTCTCCACCTCTCTTTTCCTCTCTCCCTCCCTCCCTTCCTTCGACTTCCAGAGCAGGAACATTTTAGAGGAGCAAAACACAGCTCAATTCAGATAATTGGTGTGACAGCTTCTCCTTCCTAACAGCTCCTAGAGTTCTATGCTTCCTATAGGGAGCAGTCAGCTTCAGCTTGATAAGATCCTCTCTGTAAGTGTGAAACAAGATAAGAACTTCATTTGGAAGAATTGCCATGAGTCTTTCTTAATTTTTGGAGCCTGACAGTCGCTCTGTTTGCAGAGTTACGTCTTTCTTGTGGGCCTTCTCCGGGTCCCGTCAACTAAATAATGTCGGTTGGCGGGCCCCAGGGGAAGAGCCTTCTCTGTGGCAGCACCGACTCTCTGGAACCAACTCCCCCCAGAGATTAGAACTGCCCCTACTCTCCCTGCCTTCCGTAAACTCCTTAAAACCCACCTCTACCGTCAGGCATGGGGGAATTGAAACACCTCCCCCGGGCATGTTTAATTTATGCATGGTATGTTTGTGTGTGCGTCTGTTAGTATATGGGGTTCTTTTAAATCTTGTATACATTTTAAAGTTTTCTGATTATTTATGACTTGTTCTATCTTGTTGTGAGCCGCCCCGAGTCTTCGGAGAGGGGCAGCATACAAATCTAAATAATAAATAAAATAAATAATTAAATAAATATTTCTATTGTCATCGTATGTAGCCCATCCTTTCTCAGACAGCGCAAGGCTTGGCAGTACAGCTAATCCTTGACTTATGACCACAATTGAGCCCAAAAGTTAGATTGCTAAACAAGGCAATTATTGAGTGAGTTTTACCCCATTTTACAACTTTTTGCCACAATTGTTAAGGGAATCATGAGTTTATTAAGAGTTTATTAATCTGGTTTCCCCATTGATTTTGCTAGTCAGAAGGTAACAAAAGGGGATTACATGACCCCACCACATTGCAACCGTCATAAATATGAGCCAGTTTGGAATTTTGATCACATGATTATGGGAAGGCCGCAACCATCATGTGAAAAACAGTCCTGTTACTTTTTTCAGTGCCGTTATAACTACAAATTGTTGCTAAAAATGTTGTAATCCCAAGACTACCTGTATTTCCCAGATTTTATTCCCCCGCAATGGCCCAAAGACACCCACTACGTTCTGGGCTCTCATTTGAACTCCCTCAGCCTGTCTCGGGGCAACCCACTTAACAGCTCCAAAATGCCAACAACAGGATGTTGAGAAATGGCTGAAACTGTTCATTCCGTTTGTTTGCGTGTTTCCCCTGTGTCTTGCTTTCTACCTGCAAAGTAAAACACAAAAACCTCTAACCACTTAACAAACTAAAACCCTTCCCACTCTGTTCTCAAAGTCATTCTGATGGAGAGAGGGCGCTCAGACTGCATTTTATTCGGTTTTCATTTAGGGCAATATCCAAGCCTAGCTATTCCAGTTTTTTCAACAAACCATGGTTCGAAAGGGCCAGGTGTATCATTATTTCTGTGACAGGCCCCACTGCTGTGAACAGAATTTCATAGATGGGGGAAGGAGTTGATAACACGGGTAATACCTTTCCAGCCTTCATCACCACTCTTAGTTGTTTGTGGCTGTGTAATCTTTTTTCTCATTTAAAAACGCTTTTTGATTCCTCAACTTGAAGTGAAGATGGCGGAAGGAGAGGAGTGCCTGGAAGCGGAGGTGGCCTATCCCATCACCTGTGGCGACAGCAAAGCCAACCTCATATGGCGGAAGTTTGTTTGCCCAGGCATCAACGTGAAGTGTGTGCAGGTGAGATTATTATAATGATTCATCAATCTGTGTCGCATACTGAATACAGTAGTACCTCTAGATATGAGCTGCTCTACATGCGAGTATTTCAAGATACGAGCCAGAAGGGGAGAGACATTTCTGTTCAACTCCCGAGCTCAAATTCGGGATACGAGCCAAGCGTCCACTAGGTGGCGCAAGAATCCTTGCTTTTGGTTATCTTGGAGGGGAAAAACAAAGTCTAAAGCAATTTGTTCCAAGATACGAGTTTGCTCGAGATACAAGCTCCCTTCTGGAACGAATTATGCTCGTATCTAGGGGTACTACTGTATTGTTATTATTTGTTAGAAATATACGGTATATAAATTTTTTACAATGGTATTGTGTCCATGTCTACTTTTCTGAGCTACTAATTCATATAAACAATGGGGATGTGGAGTTATGAAATGTATGGTAAAGGCAGGTTAGATATGTACGTATATGGGTCTCTATGCAATGGAGAAGGTATATTCCTAAGTAAATATAATTAGAAATAGAAGATTGAGTATGTATTGGAGAAATTCATATAGAAGTTAGACGAAATAGGATAGAAAGCAAATTAGAAATTAGAATATCTTATGTTGTAATATGATAATCAAATGAGATTAAATATTGAGGAATTAATAGCGACCGATTAGGTCCCACAGAGTCGGCCTTCTCCGGGTCCCGTCGACTAAACAATGTCGTCTGGCGGGTCCCAGGGGAAGAGCCTTCTCTGTGGCGGCCCCGACTCTCTGGAACCAGCTCCCTCCGGAGATTAGAACTGCCTTCCCCCTCCTTGCCTTTTGTAAACTCCTTAAAACCCACCTCTGCCATCAGGCATGGGGGAATTGAGGCACACCCCCCCCCCCCCCCGGGCCTATACAATTTATGTATGGTATGTTTGTGTGTATGTCTGTTTTAATAATGAGGTTTTTAAAAAGTTTTTTAAATTTATTAGATTTGTTATGAATTGTTTCATTGTATGCTGTGAGCCGCCCCGAGTCTACGGAGAGGAGCGGCACACAAATCTAATAAATAAAAATAAATAAATAAATAAATAAATAAATTATTCAATTAAATATATCATTATATTATTATATTATAGAGAGGGGGGTTCCTTTTGCCTTTTCCTAGCCCAAGCAGGAAGCACACTCAGATGAACTAATTCTACTTTATTGTAAAGTTCCATGAACAGAATCTCACAGGTCTGAAAGTACATCTCTTCCCCCTCACCTTTACATCCCAACCAACTAGGGAGGGTCTCTTCTGAGATGGTTGTCAGGCCTTCAGGCCTTCTGTGGGCTTAGACCTGACTATTGACTAGCCTGCTGCTCTTCCTCCTGTCTCCCAAGGCCATTTCTGCCGGCCATTACTTTATTGGCTGTCTTCTTCGTGTTACATCTCTCTCTATCTCCTTACAGTATGACAATCATTTGATAAGTCCTAAGGAATTTGTGCATTTGGCTGGCAAGTCCACCCTGAAGGACTGGAAGAGGGCAATTCGGATGAACGGGATCATGCTAAGGTAATTCACTACTTATTGCAAACTCCATGTCCAGTTTGAACTTACCCGCTATTCAACTTACAAAAGAAGTAGAGGGGGGAGAAGGAATGCAGATGATCCAAGAATAGGCCGTGTGTACCAAGAACCCATCAAGGTCACTACTGCAGGTGTCCAACAAAATAACAAACTGTTCTCAAAACAAAAAAAACCGATTCATAATTGGACAGCGTGACCACTATAGATGGGACAAAGGGAAGACTGTCAGGATTAGTACCTGGGGCAGGGGTAGGCCAAGTTGTGGGCTTCAACTCCCAGAATTCCTGAGCCAATCATGCTAGCTCAGGAATTCTGGGAGTTGAAGTCCACATGTCATAGAAGAACCAACTTTGCCTAACCCTAATCTGGGGTAATATTCCAGTCACAGTGGAAAAGGTTGTACTGTAATTAGTGTAAAGTAAAAGGAATGCTGAGTCATAGTGGATCAGCAGAATGTGCTATGACCTGATTAGTCAAGATCTGTATATACTGTAATGAACCTTTGCATAGAAGTGGCTTGTGGTCAGTGATGGTTTGTTGTAGTTTATGATTAGTAGTGGTAGAGTCATCCAGTAAGATAGTTTGGTGTTCTGTAATGTAGAATAGAGAATATAGTGTTGATACTAAGAAGAGGTAGAAGTCTTCTGAAGAATTCCTGCTGTAGCGTCTTCATTCCAAAACCTCTCCAGTGCCTGATGTCCTTTCTACTTCAGGGCGGCCAGCTTCTAAACTCTGACAGAGACCAGTGTTTAACTATTGTTGTGGTTAGCTCTGGCCCAGCTCCTGCCCCAAGGACTGTGGATGTGGGGGAGACATCCACATGCTGCAGGCCTGTTTTGCCCCCGGTGGAATCTGCTGATGAAGGCTCCTCTGACCAAGAAGACATGAGTGACAGGGAGGAGGAGAGTGGGGCAGACAGCTCAGAAGGAGATCAATTATCTAGCTCCTCCCTGGATTCGGAACAAGAGTTAATGATACAGCCACGCATGCGGAGAGCGATGCATAGGCAGCAACAACTGAGAGATTATTATCAAAGAAAATGAGGCCACCTGTGGTTGGGTGGGGCTGTGGTCATTAGTGAGGCTGCTATAAAGAGCAGCCTATGGGTTTGGCCATTGTGGAGGATTATCTGATCCTTGTGTTTCGTGACTGCTTTACTGACTGACTTGTTGTGTGTGCTGATTTTTCCCCGCTTTGAAACTAAACCAGAGCAAAGTGTGTTTCACTTTGTGAAAGAAGGACTGTGAATTACCTCACAGCTGCAAGCTAAGTATCACAGGACTGATAAGGGACTTGTACAAATTACCAGTTTGTTTGGAGACGAGTGCTCTTTGCTATACCAAAAGAGGGCTTGGTTTAAGTGAATTTTCATTATAAAGAACATTGTTTTGAATTTTCAAACGTGTGTGTGTCTGAAATTTGTACCTGTGAATTTTTGGGAGGATTCTACCAGTGAGCCCGACAGAACAACTATGTAGCATTGTGTAGGAAAACTTCGGAGCTGGTTTTATTTCTTCAGTGCCGAAATGGTGTATCCAATAAAGTTTTGATTTCGGGATTACAAAGTCCCCGAGAGGGTCTACTTTCCCTGGGTTTGCTAGTCGGACCATTGACACTCCACTCCCTTCTAGCCCCGATGATACCTCGTTGGGTAAAGAAACCATCATCATATTTTAATGGGCAACTTGCGGGGCGGAGTCTGGGCAACTGCATGGAGCTATTAGAGTGTTTACTGGTCACAGATGCCCTTCCTGTCACCAATGCGGAGTTTTGTTCAGTAGAGGTACATTCTCATGGTGCCGAGAGAGAGAAAGAGAGAAATATCTGCCTCTGCCTAGGAATGAACTCACAGCCTCCTGATTGTGAGGCAAGGGCTCTACCTCTAGGCCACCGCACCACTCTCTAGTTGGGTAAAGAAATGTCTACGAGGAAACTACGAGAACACCAGGTGCCCCACAGTTCAATCCTGAGCTACACATACTCCCTTCTGTCGTTTTAGGAAAATCATGGATTCAGGCAAGCTGGATTTCTACGAGCATACAAAAGTTTGCTCGAATACGTGCCGCAGCACTAAAATCGATCTGACCGGAGCCAGAGTCTCTCTCAGCAGCCAGAGCTCGGCAGAGTACACGCCTCTCACTCCAGCCTCTGCGGACGGTAGGTAGAGAAGCAAAACCTAAGAACAGACCGCAGTTTGAGAGAGCTGTTTTAATTTTCACCAGCCATTCACCCAGTGGTGAGATGCAGCCTTCAGCTGGTTCACACCGGTTCAAGTGAACCAGTTGTTAAATCCTGCCCCACTCCACCTCATAGAAACATAGAAGACTGACGGCAGAAAAAGACCCCATGGTCCATCTAGTCTGCCCTTAAACTATTTCCTGTGTTTTATCTTAGGATGGATATATGTTTATCCCAGGCATGTTTAAATTCAGTGCCTGTGGATTTACCAACCACGTCTGCTGGAAGTTTGTTCCAAGGATCTACTACTCTTTCAGTGAAATAATATTTTCTCACGTTGCTTTTGCTCTTTCCCCCAACTAACTTCAGATTGAGCCCCCTTCTTCTTGTGTTCACTTTCCTATTAAAAACACTTCCCTCCTGGACCTTATTTAACCCTTTAATATGTTTAAATGTTTCGATCATGTCCCCCCTTTTCCTTCTGTCCTCCAGACTATACAGATTGAGTTCATTAAGTCTTTCCTGATACGTTTTATGCTTAAGACCTTCCACCATTCTTGTAGCCTGTCTTTGGACCCCTTCAATTTTGTCAATATCTTTTTGTAGGTGAGGTCTCCAGAACTGAACACAGTATTCCAAATGTGGTCTCACCAGCACTGTATATAGCAGGATCACAATCTCCCTCTTCCTGCTTGTTATACCTCTAGCTATGCAGCCAAGCATCCTACTTGCTTTTCCTACTGCCCGACCACACTGCTCACCCATTTTGAGACTGTCAGAAATCACTACCCCTAAATCCTTCTCCTCCACCACACTATCAAAGTGAGATATACACATGAGACAAGAAGCTTCGATAGGCTTTGTTCTTTTTCTCTATGTTTTAATTTTGTCTGCTTTTCATCTTGCTGCTTGACAGTTCCATGCTGCCTTCCGAATCCAGCCATTGATGATAGGCTAAATATGTCATTCAGCAATATGTCAAAATATGTCTCCTTTGCCTTTAAAGTTTCTTGTCTGAATTATTTACAATTTCTGACAGATGCAAGGTTTCTGTGAGAATGTTGAAAATTGAGAATGTTTTTTTTAATCAGAGGAAGAGAATTAAGGATCAAATGATCTTTGTTGCACAATTTTAATTGCAGTCAACGGATCTCCTGCCACTATCACCATAGAAACCTGTGAGGATACCACCGAGTGGACCACGTCTATTGGAGGTAATGCTCTTAGACCCTCCCACACGATGTTCAGTGCAAACCTGAAAGGCTTTCAAAAAAGCAAACATCATCTAGAATAGCACTTCTATTCTACTAGTTTTTCTCATCATTCCTATCACCCACTTCCTCCCATGTTGACTATATGACTGTAACTTGTTGCTTATATCCTAAGATTTTTATTAATATTGCTTCTTCATTGCTTATTTGACCCCTATGACAATCATTAAGTGTTGTACCACATGATTCTTGACAAATGTATATTTTATTTTATGTACGTTGAGAGCATATGCACCAAGACAAATTCCTTGTGTGTCCAATCACACTTGGCCAATAAAGAAATTCTATTCTATTCTATTCTATTCTATCTTTCCTTGTGCAGGGCCACAGAGCAATAAAAGAGCCCTTGCAGCAAGTTTTGAGGTCAATTTTTTGGGCACATCTAAGTGGAACAAAGCAAGATTCCTCTCCCTGAGCACTGAAGAGATACTGATAGTTGGGGAAAAAATTAAGTGTGGGGGGGAGATCGGTGGCTTAGGTCAGAGGTCTTCAAACTTGGCAACTTTAAGACTTGTGGACTTTTGGGAGTTGAATTCCACAAGTCTTGAAATTGTCAGGTTTGGGGATTCCTGGCTTGGGTGACATCATCTTGATATTCTTTCACTCTCCCATCACCCTGTTTTAAAAGTCGGGTCCCACAGGGGAAGTACCCATGTTTTATTTATTAATTAAATATATATGCCACCCCTCTTGCTGTCCAAGGCAACTCTGGGTGGTCTGCAATATAGTTAAAAACAGTTGCGAATATAAAAACTGATTAAAATGCCAAAAGATTAGATATAGGTAGTCCTTGACTTATGGCCTCAATGGAGCCCAAAACTTCCATTGCTAAGCAAGACAGTTGTTAAGCGACTTTTCCACTCCAGATGACGCCTTCACCTTCTGGCGAGCCCTGAGAGATGCCGGGTTGCTGGAGGAAGTGGTGCAGGAATTCAGCGTGGAATTCGTGGAAGCCATGAAGGGCCTGCAGCAAAGAATCCAGGAACTCCCTTTGCAGCTGAACGGTGAGAACCGGATATCCCCATGCTTTTACCTTGCAAAGAAATTATCTGAACAGTTTCTTAATTTTTTTTATTTACAGTAGTCCTGTGCTCCTCCAATGCACTACTACAGAGAGTCCAATGTGGGTAATACTCTAGCCTGATTGGTAGGGACTGAGTTAAATTTACATATTAGTTAGGTTCCGCCCTCTAGGTGCCCCAATAGGCCAGTCTACAAAACACCGTCATGGTGAAGGGACTTTGAGTTTCTAATTGTGTTAGAGCATTCCTTTGATTGTATTAATGTTTATTTCCCCTTATATCTTACAGGATATTATTTTCTGTTATAACCCCCCCCCCCCCTGAAAGAAATGAACATTTTGCCCCCCCAACTCTCTGATCTGGGCCTCAGTGGAATTTTAGTATTAATATTTATTATTTTACTAATTATAAGCTGCAAGTAAACTACTGGCTGGGAGTGAGTCACACCGGAGCCTGTTTTTGGGTAGGCAGGCACAGGCTACCGTGGTTAGGGCCCTCTTTTGACATAAGGCCAGGCCAGCTTAATCAAATTGATGTTTTGTGGTTGCCAGCCTGGCCCGTAACCGCCACTTTTAACTGGGACTCACATCGAATTGTGTGGAAGGAGGTTTTAGGGTGCCGTTCAAAGCTTTTGCCCAACTGCAGAGGACGCTCCTCCTTATCCAGCAGCAGGTTCACCACACCGTTCATGGCTACTGTGGCACCTGCTGAGAACAACAAGAACCCACGCAGCCACCCTATCCTGCTTGGCCACCTTCTCTTCCGGGCTCGGAGCAGTGTGCAACTGTGAAAACACTCCCCGTGCAGGGGAATCGATCGAGAGAGGCCACACATGTTCCCTAGGGTCACATGCGCCCTCCTGGCATCGTTCTGTGCCCTCGCCAGGGGGCCCGGCCCACTATTTGAGAAGGGTTGCAGTAGTCCAATTCTTTTGGTGGTGACTGTTTGAGCCTACAGTGACGCTGAAAGTAGGACTGGTGACCAGTTCTCACAATTACCGTTTTTGACACTTATAATCATTGTGGTATCTCCTGTGGTCCCATGATGAAAATTTAGGAAATTCAACAACTGACATATGTTTGTGATGATTGCAATGTCCCAGGGTCACACAACCTCCGTCTGTCATTTTCCCTGATGACTTTCATCAAGCAAAGTCAATGGGGGAAGCCAGAATTGGCTTGTCAAGTGGATTTTGCCTCATTTTATGAGCTTTTTTTTTTGTCATAGTTGTTAAGTGAATCACCACAGTTGTTAAGCTCGTAATTGGGTTGTTAAGTGAATCTAGGTTCCCCATTGACTTGGCTTGTCGGAAACCCCCAAAGGTGATCACATGGCTTCAGGACACTGCGACCGTCATAAATATGAGTCAGCTGTCAAGCTTCTGAATATTGATCATGCGACCAGGGGAAACGCAGTGGTTGAAAGTATGAAAAACAGTCATAAGCCACTTTTTCCAGCCACTGCTGTAACTTTGCATGGTCACTGAATGAACTTTCTGTACAAAAATAATTAAACACAATAATTGCATTACCATAATTTTCCACATACACATTTGATATTTATGATGTTTTTACAAAGTATGAAAAGTAAAATCATTATTTCACTTTTCCACTTCAAACAAGCTGAAAATCTAAGTGCTAATGCAGCTATACATTTACTTCATTTTGAAAGAGGAATTGGAGGACTGGGGACTATATAAATAAAAATTCCTACATCTTTCTTTCCTTCCCTCACTGCAAATAAGATAGATGGGTGGATTTCTGGATGGATTTATGTCATATTTTTCGGACTATAAGACATAAATTTACAGGGGGGAAACCCCCCCCCCCCCCCCGTTTTTAGCCTCCCCATATCAGATTTTCACTTTCCCTGGCCCCCAAAAGCACTCTGCATTGCTCCGCATGGCCTGTTTTTGCCAAAAACGGGCCCGTTTTTGGCCTGTAGAATACTTCTGGGGGCTGGGGAGGGTGAAAATGTGATGTGCAGAGGGTTTGAGAGGCACCTAAATTTTAATCTACTTTTAAGGGTGAGGAAAGTGCATCTTATACTCTGAGAAATATGGTAGATAGAATGCCTTCTGTCAGCCATTAGGATGTTTTGTTTTTTCATCCTGTTTCCATTAGATGCCATCCTGCTAAACAACACAGTCCAGAACTTTGGCATGCTGGACCTTGTGAAGAAAGTTTTGGCCAGCCACAAGTGCCAAATGGACCGTTCCAGGAAGCAATACACACGAGACTTAGCAGGTACTGTCTCCCAGGTCCTATTTCTCTCCTTTGTTGAAGATAAATAGGGGAGGGGATACATAAAGCAAAAGGACTATGCGAATATTGGTACAAATGTATATGAATTGAGAGTACAGTGATCCCTCGATTATCGCGAGGGTTCCGTTCCAAGACCCCTCGCGATAATCGATTTTTCACGATGTAAGGTTGCGGAAGTAAAAACACCATCTGCGCATCGCGCGCCCTTTTTTCCATGGCCGCGCATGCGCAGATGGTGGAGTTTGGCGTGGGCGGCGGGGAAGACTCAGGGAAGGTTCCTTCGGCCGCCCAGCAGCTGATCTGCTCGGCAGCGCAGCGAGGAGCCGAATCGGGGTTTCCCCCTTTGCGTGGGCGGCAGGGAAACCCCGATCTTCGTCTGCTCGCTGCTGCTGTGGCCGCCCAGCAGCTGATCTGCTCGGTCAGCGCAGCGAGGAGCCGAATCGGGGTTTCCCCTTTGCGTGGGCGGCAGGGAAACCCCGATCTTCGTCTGCTCGCTGCTGCTGTGGCCGCCCAGCAGCTGATCTGCTCGGCAGCGCAGCGAGGAGCCGAATCGGGGTTTCCCTGCCGCCCACGCAAAGGGGAAACCCCGATTCGGCTCCTCGCTGCGCTGCCGAGCAGATCAGCTGCTGGGCGGCCGAAGGAACCTTCCCTGGGTCTTCCCTCGCTGATGCCCCCTGCTCGCCCGCCCGCCCGCCGCCCGCCAGCAAGAGGGGGGAGAGATAGAGAAAGAGAGAGAAGGAAAGAAAGAGATGAGAGGGAGGAAGAGAGTGTGAGAGAGGAAGAAGCAAGATAGAGAAAGAGAGAGAGAAAGAAAGATGAGAAAGGAAGGAAGAGAGTGACGTCATCGGGTGGGAAAAATCGCGATATAGCGTTTCGCGAAGAACGAGATCACGAAAATCGAGGGATCACTGTATACGGTTATAAATCAAAATGCACGCTTACATATATAGAAGAAAATAAGGCTAAAGAGAAAGAGAGAAAAGGGGGAAGGAAAGAGAAGAGGAAAAATTAGAAATTAAAAAAGAAGAAAGAAAGAAGAGGTAAATTCATATATATAAATTTATCCGATGTCGTAAATAGTGTCAACTTATCTGTTGACCTGATTACAGCTTTTAAGATCTTTACTATCAATATAGGTGAAAGTTTTAAGTTTCTAAACTTAAAGTTTAACAGTTTAAGTTTGTCATTTTGAATTTGTTCACCCTTTTATCGATGATTCATAATTCTCCCCCTTTTCCCACCTCCAGCACTGGAGCAGCAGTGCGACGAGCACCGCAAGAGAGCCAAGGAGCTGAAGCACAAATCCCAGCATCTCAACAACGTGCTCATGACCTTGACGCCCGTCTCCATCCCCCTCTCCTATCAAACGCCCCAGGCTGACCCGGGCTACTTCAGGACCCCCGGCCATCACCTGCCCAACTGCTGACGTCAGTCGGCTCAGATCGCCCTGGCCCCAGGCGTGCCGATCACCCAGCTGGCCGGTCTGCCCATCGGCAAAGTGCTCTCTGCCCTCCCGGCATCTGCTTTCGGAAAGGCCACCACCCAGGTGACGTCGGCCGGCTCTCCCGCCTCCCCCGCTGCTGGGCGGATACACCATCTTGGCGTCGTCGGGTTCCGCCATCCCCCAACACGTTGGAAATCCACCCCCGAAGCTTCCAACCTCACCGTCTTGAGCACCGCGGCCCATCCAGGACAGCAGCACGGTGGTCAAAGTGATGAGCCCGTTCCAGCTGCTCACCCCTGCCAGGGTTGGGCACGGCCATCCAGAACGTGACGCAAATGTCTCCCGGGGGAAGCACCATCCTGGCTTTGCCGTCCAGTGTGATGGAAAGTGCTTCGGCCCCGGAAGAGCACACGACCATTGAGGTCACCACCGTATCGGATGAAGCTCAGCAGAAATGAAACGCGGGACGTTGGTCTTTTTTTTGGGGGGGGGGAGTGCTCCGGGCTTACGTGCCCATCCCTAGGATGAGAAAACGGAGACGACGATGAAGAAGAAGAAGAAGAAGAAGAGTGCTGGGTAAAGAGAGAGGAAAACGGATCGGTTGATGGCGGAATAGGGAGGTTGAAATCTTAAAAGGGAAGAAAGACGAAGAGAGAAGACGAAACGAAGGGAGGACACCACTGAAGGGGCAG
Organism: Erythrolamprus reginae; assembly: GCF_031021105.1. Classification (NCBI taxonomy): domain Eukaryota; kingdom Metazoa; phylum Chordata; class Lepidosauria; order Squamata; family Dipsadidae; genus Erythrolamprus; species Erythrolamprus reginae. The sequence continues at coordinate 5,796,818 of NC_091952.1, read as the reverse complement.
AAGAAATACCCCCTTCCCCTGTTCCTGGGATCCATTAAAAGCTATAATCTTTGCACCCCCCCAGCTTGTAAGTACTCCCCCCATCTCTAGCCAGCCGAGACAGGATTTGAAGAATGCAACAATTATAACCCAATTAGGCAGCGAGACAGGATTATTTTAAATATTTCCTGGCTGGCAGAAGTGGGGGGGTCCCGGCACAGGCAGTTGCCTGCGTGTTGGGTTCGGGAGAGGGACTGTTTCTCTGCCAGAAGGGAGGAGGAAGAGGAGAGAGAGGGAGGGAGGGAGGGAATCTGGCATATGGACACGGGTGAAATGGAGGAGGAGCCCTGGGCCAGAGACCCACGGGATGGGGAACAGCGGCTCAAAAGGGGGGAAGGAGGAGGCTTGGAAGGGAGGCAGGAGGACTTCAGTGGGGGGCAGATCTGTCCCCAATTTTAAGAGCGTCGCTTCGCCGAGCTCCCTGCTTGCATCTCAGCCTCTGAGGAGGAAGATCTGGCCCAGCCTACTAAAGGTGGACTACCTACACTGGATTTCCCCTCTCCCCCAAGCTGGTCTGTCCTCCGTGGCTCCTGAGCCTTACCCTCCCCATCCCACTATCCCAGAGGATCAGCACTTTAGGCTGCAAAAAGAGGGCACTTTTTTTTTTTTTGCAAAAAGTAGCATGAAAAACGGGAGCTTCTGATTGTTCCAGCTGACTTGATAATTTCCCCCCCCACCAACTTCACATAGACATCCATAATATACCGTAAATCATATCAAAAGAGACATAATTATACATTTCTATCCAATAGGCCATAAACAAATATCTTAATTTTGCAGCTTTTGTACTTTTATCTCTTGTCTGTTTTCCCTCTACATTTCATATTATTTAATTCCTTCTATCTCCTTCTCTTTAGCCGCCCCGAGTCTACGGAGAGGGGAGGCATACAAATCCAATAAATTATTATTATTATTTCCTCTACCTTCTTTCTCCCTCTTTCCTCTCGTCCCTTCCTTTCTACTTCCTCTGCCTCCCTATTATCCTTCCCTGAGTACATCTAATCATAAACCATTTTATGGTTAGCAGATTAGAAACTCAAATCCCTAACTTCATTCCCGCATCGATGCTACTTTTAAACTTGTATCTTTTCCTTTATCCATAAATTAAATGTGGAAAGAGGAAAATGGACTACTTTACTTTACATTCTCCATTTACTCCTCTGCATATTTCCGGAAACAGGATTGTAAGTCTTATAGGAAAATGATTGAAGAGTATCTTAGCCTCTTCTAGAGGAATAAGAGAAAAACTTCTCCCAGTGATCTCCATCCTTCAAAATAAGTTCTACCAGCATTTATATACTACACGTTTCTTTCACTTCTGAAACATGGCTCTGACCACAGTTGGTAATATGTCCACCCCCCCCCCCCAACTGCTTTTCTTTAATGCAGTAATTCACTGCATTATCAGAATTACATCTTATTTTAATTAAAATAAAAACATTTGGTGCCCACCTTTATATCTGAGAAATAAGATTCTAGAATTTGGGCTTGAGTAACATTTCATTTTCAAATGAAAATTGAAATATATATGGATATATATCCATATACAAATATACCGAAATGGTGCCATCCTAGATGTATTATTATTCTAATGCTACCTTGACACCTATTTTTGTCGCCTGGGTCTACCACCTTTAATTTTCATTTTCTTCCAAATTAATTGCTGTAGTTTATCTTCCATACATATTCATTGTCTCTTGTACCTTTTTTCTTATTTATCCTTCAAGTCCATCCTGTTTATATTTTTTATTTTAGGACATATTCCTCCCTTTCCTCCATTTATCTCTTTACTCATTTTATTTTTATTCTGTTATTTCTAAGTGCCCTAAATTTCTAATCTCTTAAAGATATTCCAATCTTGCCGCTCTACATCCATCCATTGGCTGTTAACATTACCAACTTCCCAATATACTATAACTCACTAATCATCAAAAATCGTTTCAACAGGAAATCAAATTTATGGAAACATTTGCAAATAATAATTGTACAAATTTTATAACTTTCCAACAATAAATTCCTCCTCAGAGTTTATTTTTCAATTTCTATAATATGTATCATCCTTTACCAGTCTTATATAAAAATCTTATATCATAATTATATGTAACTAATAATATTGATACAGTTAAATGTAAAGTAATAATTCTAAAAAAATTTATAGTCACCATCAATCTTATATTAAAACTTTATACCCTACTTAATTATATGCAATTATCCCCTATAATGTAATTTATTTCCCTTTTAAATTCATCATAAAGATTTAATTTTCAATATATATCATCATACAAAAAATTTTTTTAGCATTCCATCAGTTACACCTGCTATTATACCACTTATTTTTCTTCTTTCTTTATTTAAACATCATATTAAATCTTATAAAAAAACCTTACACCATAATTAATTATACCCAATTAATAACCTAAATTTCAATAATTCTATTATCAGGTATCTTATTACCCCTCTTCCTTTCTATTGACCTTCCCCTCTTCATCCATTCTCTTTTTGGTCTCTCAAAAATTCTAATTCTTGAGTGTATTGTTTACTTAAATCTGTTCTCAATTCCTCCTGGTCTCTTCTCCCTATTCCCCCCCCCCCCCCCATTTTTAATTGCTTCTTCTTAATTGCTTTTTCTTATCACTGTAAATCCCAGTGTAATTATCAGTCTGTTTTTTTTTTAATTTTCAGTCCCCTTTTCTTTAGTATAATTTCCTTGTTCTTCATTTTCATCTTCCACCATTATAAATTCTGAGTGTTCTTTATGTTCCAACTTTATTTCTATTTTCCTATCACCTCTAATTTCCAAAAGTAAGTTTTTATATCTTTATGCATGTATTTAACATCTCATGGATACACACCTCTGTATTGTCAAATTCAAAATTGATAGAGGTTTAGGGGAGGTTTGCTTGAAGCTTAAGTCCGTATAATCTCTCTGTATTTCAGTCCAAGCCAGTTCAAAGTCCTATTATCTTCTGTCACCAAAACACTACACCATCAAACACAATAGCACAACACACACTTCTTTCAAATCCTTTCAAGCTCCTAATTATCTTCTTATGAGCAAGGTCAATCTCCAGCTGTCAGCAAATTCAAGCTTCCCACAATCTGTTGCAATATTTTCTTTTAGTCAGCAGATGGCGGTGTCAGTTTCCTAATATAACAAGATAGATCTTTTATAGAAATCTCCAAAATCCTTTAAATCCACTTAGCACATAAGGGATATTTTCTTCAAATTCTTCATTCTTTTAAAGTCTCTTTAACTTCCACCAAGTCCAATTATAAAAACATCCTCAATTTTCTTGGGCTTTTAAACTCTGTTCTCTATGGTATTTCCAATTGCTAGATAACTGCTAGCTCAATTCTGGGATATCTTTTATCTCCTTTTGAATTTCTTCTTCTTATTATTATTAAATTGGCCAAACACTCACCCAGCTTCAGCACTTATTCACCTCTCTCCAGCAAAAACACTTAGATCTTGTTGTCACCCTGGCAATCCACAATCTCTCTATTCCAGTCTTTCAGATCATGGCCGTCTCAGCTAATGGTGAGTCATCTTCCACAGCTGCTGGTTGAGAGGTTGGTGCCAGCTCCCTGGGAGGTTTACAAGCCCCCCCCCCCCAAGACCACTGGCCGGTGCCTCTCTTCTTCACTGCCTCTCCAGGGTGGCTCTGACCTGGTTCCGGTCTGCTTCCAGATCCCCAAACAATTGAGATTCAGGGGTTTCCGTGGAGACACCAATAGCGCTGAGATGTTGGCGACGCCCCTTCCTCAGGGACTTGATATTTGAGGATGTAAGTTAAAGAAGGCCTTGGGAGAAGAATCATCTGTCAGAAGCTACAAGGGCTTGGATTCTCGCAGTGTGAGTTTGGGCCTATCAGAAACTGCAGGATCAAATCTCTTGGGCAACATTAAAATTTGTTTTTTCAAGCTTACTCTGTCCTTGTGGCTTCTTGCCCTGTTCCTGTGCCATGGGCACAGAGGTTTGCCAATTTGACGCTCACGGATTCAAGCCCCAGTAGGTTTGTTTGAAGTTTTTCCTCCAAGCCAGCTGAAAACAGGTGGCATTTGCCCACCGTTTATAGCTTAGACCAGTGTTTTTCAACCAGTGTGCCACGGCACACTAGTGTGCCGCGAGACACGGTCAGGTGTGCCGCGAAGCTCAGAGAGAAAGAAAGCAAGAGAGAGAGAAAGATTAGATTAGATTTATTGGATTTATATGCCGCCCCTCTCCGCAAACTTGGAGCAAGAGAGAGAAAGAAAGCAAGAGAGAGAGAAAGAAAGCAAGAAAGGGAAAGAGAGAGAGAGAAAGAGAACAAGAGAGAGAGAAAGAAAGCAAGAGAGGGAAAGAGAACAATAGAAATAAGGAGAGAGAAAGAGAAAGAAAGCAAGAGAGAGAGAGAAAGAGAGGGAGGGAAGGAGAGAGAGAAAGACATAGAGGGAGGGAGGGAGAGAGCAAAAGAGAGGAAGGAAGGAAGGAAGAGAAAAAGGGATGGAGAGAGAGAAAGAAAGGAAGGAAGGGAGAGAAAGAGGGAGGGAGAAAGAAATAGAGCGAAGGGGAGGAAGAGAGAGAGAGATTTTTTTGTCCAAACTTTTTTTAGCGCCCCCCCCCCCCCCCCCCCGCTCAATGTGCCCCAGGGTTTCGTAAATGTAAAAAATGTGCCAAGGCTCAAAAAAGGTTGAAAATCACTGGCTTAGAGCAGCATTTCTCAACCTTGGCTGCTTTAAGATGGGTGGACTCTAACTCCCAGAATTCTACAGCCAGCATGGGGAGGGATGGAGTTAATTGGTGGGCTGGAGAATCCTGTGAATTGAAGCCCACCCATCTTAAATTGGCCAAAGTTGAGAAACAACTGGCTTAGATTCTCCTGTACATTAAGCCAACATCTTCAAATCTGTATACTCATTAGACATAATGTTTATGTACGTAACCCAACATCCTACTAATTTTTGTATTCTGTGACATCAGAAAGCAGGAAAAGGCCAAAGAAATGACAGGCGTGAGATAAGGAAAAAATAAACTGCTTAAAAATCCCACCCAAGCCAACACCTTTTTTCCCCCCCATGAGCCAATGTAGCCAGTGAGTTTCTGTGGACCAGATTTTGTATGTGGGCTGAACTAAGACTTTGCCCTTAAAGGAGGCTTTGCTTGCAGAAAGTCACACTTTTCAGCCTGGGCCTTTCCAGGTGGAGTTTTTTATTTATTTATTGTTAGAGTTGAAAGGGACCATGAAGGCCATCGAGTTCAACCCCCTGCCCAAGCAGGAACCCTATAGCACACCAGTCAAGTGGCAGTTCAATCTTCTCTTTAAAATGTCCAGAGTGTTGGAGTTCACAACGTCCGCTGGAAGGTTGTTCCATTGGTTGATCGCTCTGACTGTCAGGAAGTTCCTCATCTCCATGTTGAATCTCTCCTTGGTCAGCTTCCAGCCGTTTTTCCTTGTCCGGCCCTCTGGTGCCCTGAAGAATAAAGTGATCCCCTCCTCTCTGTGACATCCCCTCGTATACTTGTAGAGTTGGAAATCAACACACATGCACATACACACATAAAGACTTGAACACCCGGCTCTTATCCCAAAAAGTTTATAAGTAGAGGCATTTGTAGGTAGAGGTACCACTATACTTAAATCCAGCCCGCGGAAACGTCCTGGAAATTGCAAAGGACTGACCTCCACCAGTCAAAACGGGTTTGCTAGATTTCTGCCTTATTTCGTTGGATCTTGGAGACTTCTGACTTGGTGAGGAGTGTTGTAGAATTTGCGACAGAATTTAATTTTTTCTAATCGTATCCGACAGGTTCTTACAATTCAAAAAATACAGGACGCCCTTAACAGTTCATTTAGTGACCATTCAAAGTTACAACGGCACTGAAAACAAGTGACTTATGACTATTTTCCACACTTGCAATCTTTGTAGCAGCTCCAGGATCATGGGATCCCAAATTCGGAAGCTTGGCAACTGATTCATACTTATGACTGTTCGTCTCACATGATTTCCCCTTTTTGCGACCTTTGGACAAGCAAAATCAAAGGAGACGCCAGATTCACTTAACACCCTGGGTAATAACTTATCCACTTGTTGTTCAATTAACAACCACGGCAAGAAATGTCACGAAATGGGACTTAAGAAATGTCTCACTTAACAACAGAAATTTTGGGCTTGATTGTTGTAGGTTGACTACCTGTATTCTGTCAAATTTCCCAACTTTGGAATTTTAGGACCTGTGGATTTTAATTCCCAGAATTCCCCAGCCAGCCATGCTAGCTGGGGAATTCTGGGAGTTGAAGTCCCCTGGTCTGTTGCCAAGGTTGGGAAAGCCTGATTTAACCTGGATATTGAGATCTCTTGCCCTACAGAATTTTTATACAGCTAGTCCTCGACTTAAGACTCGTCATTGGGACCAATATTTCTATCACCAAGCAAGGCAGTTAAATAAGTCACACCTGATTTGGTGCTTTTTTGCCACGGTTGCGCTGTAGTTGTTAAGTGAATCCAGCTACAGTTTTCGGAAGCCAGCTAGGAAGGTTGCAGAGAGCAATTGTGGTCCCAAGATGCCTCAACCATCCTAAGCTTCAAACAACCAAAGTTAATGGGGGAAAGACAGATTCACTTAACGATTTCATGATTCGCTTAACAGCTGTCGTAATTCATTTAACAACTGCAGTCATTCACTTATCTGTGGCAAAAGTTAAAAGTTATGTTAAATGGGACATAATTCACTTAATGCGTTACTTAGCAATGCAAACGTTGGTCCCAATAATGGTCATCAATCAAGACGACCAGTACTCTGGTTTTAATTTTAATCGTCTTAGATTAAATTACGATTTATACACAGGTGTCCTATAGCATTCTAATTTAGGATGGAGATCTTGTGGGTGCTTCCGTTTTCTTCCTCAATGTCTTTCCTGCTTCTGTTACCCTTTGCAATCTCACATTCAGATGAAAGATTTATTGTCAAAAATAATAATGACTTGGTCAGAATGGTGTTCTCTGCCCTACAGCCACTAGGTGGGGGACTGAGATGCACTAGAAAGCATTATGGTTTTTAAAAAGAACGGCCAATAGTTTCCAAACAAATTAAAAATCCCAACATTGATAGGTGACTCACATTGTCAAATTATTGAGCAGAAATTTTTTTTTCAGGGTTGGAAAACAGAATCTGGATCAAACAGGTTTGACAGCACAAAGTTCTGTAATATATTCAACTCTTCCCTCTTGTTCAAATGAAGACAATTTATTTATTTATTTATTGTTAGAGTTGAAAGGGACCATGAAGGCCATCGAGTTCAACCCCCTGCCCAGCAGGAACCCTATAGTACACCAGTCAAGTGGCAGTTCAATCTTCTCTTTAAAATGTCCAGTGTTGGAGTTCACAACGTCCGCTGGTAGGTTGTTCCATTGGTTGATCGCTCTGACCGTCTGGAAGTTCCTCCTTATCTCCATGTTGAATCTCTCCTTGGTCAGCTTCCAGCCGTTGTGACATCCCCTCGTATACTTGTAGACTGCTATCATGTCCCCTCTGGCCCTCCTTTTCTCTAGGCTGTCCATGCCCAGTTCCCTCGGTCTCTCTTCGTAAGTCTTGGTTTCCAGTCCCTTAATCATCTTGGTTGCTCTTTTCTGCACCTTCTCCAGGCTCAAGGTTGACTCAGCCTCCCGTCCTTCTGAGGTGCGTAAAATGAGAACCCAAACTATTGGGAGAAAATATACTAATTCTGTAAACTGCTTGGGGCTATAAAAGCACTCTGAAGGGGTATCCAAGTCTTAAGTGCTATTGCTGTTCCTATCACAGATACCTGCTTCCTAGAGGAAATATAGGTAGTGCTCGACAATGACCACAATTAAGCCCAATTTTTTTTTTTGCTAAATAAGACACTTAGTTAAATGAGTGTTGGCCTATTTTACAACTTTTCTTGCCACAGTTGTTAAGTGAATCACTGGTTGTTAAGTTAATAACCTAGCTGTTAGTGAATTTGGCTTCCTCTTTCACTTTGCTTGTGTGGAAAGTCACAAAAAGTGACACACACACCCCGGGACCTTGCAACCATCATAAATACATGCCAACTGTCAACCATCCAAATTTTGATCAATGCACTGGTCATAGGTACAAAAAAAATGGACATAATCCACTTTTTTTCAGTGCTGTTGTATCTTTGAACGGAACTGCCGTAAGTTGAGGAATGCCAATACAAAAGGGCCACAGGTGAAAAACGCGTAATGGGGTGACCGGGCAATTGTGGGTCTAGAAGTTCACACGGAGACTAGGTTAGAGCAGAAGACCTATAACCAAGATACACTGTGGTCAACCTTGCCAAAATCAAAATGCCCCATTACAATGGATTGCACATAGAACAATACTGGACCTCTGAAAAGCATGCTGCTCAAAAAAATAAAGGGAACAAAGAACACATCCTAGATGAATGAAATATTCTTATTGAGTATTTTGTTCTGTACAAAGTTGAATGTGCACAACAGCAGATGAAGTTGATTATCAATCAGTGTTGCTTCCTACATGGACAGTTTGATTTCACAGAAGTTTGTTGTTTAAGTATTCCCTTTATTTTTTTTGAGCAGTGTACAGTAATACCTCGTCTTACAAACCTAATTCGTAACGTGAAAAGTTCGTAACACGAAACAATGTTTCCCATAGGAAACAATGTAAAAGCGATTAATGCGTGCAAGGGGGGGGAAAATTGCAAAATGACGCTCCGCTGGGTGCCGCCGCCCAGCTGTCACCTTTTAAAACAGCTGGGGGGCTTCTTGGTGTTCTCCCGAACGCCGAACCCAGAAGTTCGGCAAAAGTTCGGGTTCAGGTTCAGGTTCCGGAGGCCGCTGAGAAGTGCCCGGCTGTCTCAGAAGGTTACAGCCGGGCGGCGGCACCCAGCAGAGCACTGTTTTTGCGATCGACAGCGGCGTTTTCGGCCGATCTGGAGGCTGAAACGGAGGTGGGGAATCCCAATAAGGAATTCCATGGGCGGAGCTTTGACGTCACGAAGACGTCCTTCCTGGTCAGCCAAAACGTGGCCTCCACGAAGGACATCTTTGTGACGTCAAAGCTCCGCCCATGGAATTCCCTATTGGGATTCCCCACCTCTGTTTCAGCCTCCAGATCGGCTGAAAACGCTGCTGCTGATTGCAAAAACGGCGCTCCGCCAGGCACCACCGCCTGGCTATAACCTTCTGAAACAGCTGGGCGCTTCTCGGCGGCCTCCGGAACCCGAACTTTTGTCGAACGTCCAGGTTCGGCATTCAGGAGAACGCTGAGAAGCACCCCCGGCTGTTTCAGAAGGTGACAGCTGGGCGGCGGCACGTCTCAGCGGCCTCGCGAACCCGAAAAGTTCGGGTTCGGGTTCGGGAGAACGCCGAGAAGCCCCCTGGCTTTTTAAAAAGGTGACAGCCAGGCGGCGGCGCCCAGCAGAGCGCCATTTTCCGATCCGCGGTGGGTTCGTAAGCCGGAAAAAGTTTGTAAGAAGAGGCAAAAAATTTCCGAACCCCGGGTTCGTATCTCGAGATGTTCGTATCTCCAGGGGTTCGTATCACGAGGTACCACTGTATAAGCATGCTTATGTACTCATTACACAGTTTGGGCCCCTTTGGCAGCAATTACTGCCTCAATGCGGCATGGCATGGGTGCTATTACCCTGTTTGAATGTTGAGGTGTTAAGGAAGACCAGGATGCTTCAATAGCGGCCTTCAGCTCACCTGCATTGTTCTGTCTCTTGTCCCTCCTCCTTCTCTTGGCAATGCTCCATGGATTCTCTTTGGGGTTCAGGTCAGGCAAGTTTGCTGGCCAATCAAGCCCAGTAATCCCATGGTCATTGAATCAGGCTTTGGTGCTTTTGGCAGTGTGGGCAGGTGTCAAGTCCTGCTGGAAAATTGAAGTCAGCACTCCCAGAAAGCTCTTCTGCAGAAGGAAGCATGAAGTGCTCCAAAATCTCCCAGTAGAAGGCTGAGTTGACCCTGGACTTAATGAAGCACAGTGGACCAACACCAACAGATGACATGGCTCCTCAAATCAACACTGTGGAAACTTCGCACTGGACTCCAAGCATCTTGCAGTGCGTACCTCCATTCTTTCTCCATACTCTGGGTCCTTGGTTTCCAAATGAGATGCAAAAGTTGCTTTCAACAGGGAAGAGGACTTTGGACCACTGAGCAGCCGACCAGGTCTGTTTTTCTTTAGCCCACGTAAGATGCTTCTGTCTTTGTTTGTTGTTCAGGAACGGCTTGACAAGAGGAATAGGACATTTGAAGCCCGTGTCCAGGATCTATCTGCACATGGGCTTCAAATGGACATGGGCTTTTCCAACACTTTTGAATGGCCGTTTCCTGACAATCCTCTCCAGGCTGTGGTCATCCCTGCTGGTTTCTATTAATACAGCACTTTGGGAACATCCAGCTTCCAGAATATCTCTGGGACCGCCTTCTGCCGCACGAATCCCAGCGACCGGTTAGGTCCCACAGAGTGGGTCTTCTCCGGGTCCCGTCGACTAAGCAATGTCGTTTGGCGGGACCCAGGGGAAGAGCCTTCTCTGTGGTGGCCCCGACCCTCTGGAACCAGCTCCCCCCAGATATCAGAGTTGCCCCCACCCTCCTTGCCTTTCGCAAACTCCTTAAAACCCACCTCTGTCGTCAGGCATGGGGGAATTGAAATTTCCCTTCCCCCTAGGCTTATAGAATTTATACATGGTATGCTTGTATGTATGAGTGGTTCTTTAAATTGGGGTTTTTTAGATTGTTTTTAATATTAGATTTATTTACATTGTCTTTTTATATTGTTGTTAGCCGCCCCGAGTCTTCGGAGAGGGGCGGCATACAAATCTAATAAATAATAATAATAATAATAATAATAATAATAATAATAATAATAACTTCATTTGCAATTACCTTTTGAGGCTTTCCCTCCTTATGGAGGGTGTCAGTGATGGTTTTCTGCACAATTATTTATTCATTCATTCATTCATTCATTCATTCATTCATTCATTCATTTATTGGATTTGTATGCCGCCCCTCTCCGTGGACTCAGGGCGGCTCACAACAAACAAGGAATACACACAAAAAAACAATTTGATCCAATTAATAATAATTTAAAAAACTTAAAAACATCTTAAAAATTAAAAGATTCAGTTAACATTCAATCAATCAACATTTTATTTTAAACACATTTGTTGGTGGTGGTGGGGAGATCTAATGACCCCAGGCCTGGCAGCAAAGATGAGTTTTCAAACTTTTTCGGAAAGCAAGGAGGGTGGGGGTGGTGTGGATCTCTCGGGGGAGCTGGTTCCAGAGGCTCTTCCTCTAGGCCCCGCCTGCCGACATTTTCTGGTTGACGGGACCAACTCTGTGGGACCTAACTGGTCGCTGGGATTCGTGTGGCAAAAGGCCGTCTCGGAGATAATCTGGTCCTATGCCATGTAGGGCTTTATAGGTCATAACCAACACTTTGAATTGTGTCCGGAAACCAAACGGCAGCCAATGCAGTCCGTGGAGTGATCTTGAAATTATATTTCCATTATATTGAATTCCAATATGACATCATCACTCTCGTCCAAGATTCCAGCATCCTCAACTCCCTCTATCACTTCTTCTCTATTGGTAAGATTTAAGTAGCTCCAGTACAGCTTTTCCTCTAGTTCCCTACTCTACCTTTTTCCCTGTGTCATTGTAACTTTGAAGGTCACTAAATGAACCATTGTAAGTCCAGGGCCACCTTTCTTTCTTTCTTTCTTTCTTTCTTTCTTTCTTTCTTTCTTTCTTTCTTTCTTTCTTTCTTTCTTTCTTTCTTTCTTTCTTTCTTTCTTTCTTTCTTTCTTGGATTTGTATGCCGCCCCTCTCCGTAGACTCGGGGCGGCTAACAACAGTAACAAAAAACAGCATGTAAATTCAATACTAAAACAACTAAAAAACCCTTATTGTAAAACCAAACATCCATACATACCATGCATACAATTGTAAAGGCCTAGGGGGAAAGAGTATCTCAATTCCCCCATGCCTGGCGGCAGAAGTGGGTTTTAAGTAGCTTAGAAAAGGCAAGGAGGGTGGGGGCAATTCTAATTTCTGGGGGGAGTTGGTTCCAGAGGGCCGGGGCCGCCACAGAGAAGGCTTCTCCCCTGGGCCCCGCCAAACGACATTGTTTTGTTGACGGGACCCGGAGGAGGCCCACTCTGTGGGACCTAACCGGTCGCTGGGATTCGTGCGGCAGAAGGCGGTCTCGTATATACCCTGGTCCACTGCCATGAAGGGCTTTATAGGTGATGACCAACACTTTGAATTGTGACCGGAAACTGATCGGCAACCAATGCAGACTGCGGAGTGTTGGTGTTACATGGGCCTTTTTGGGAAAGCCCATGATTGCTCTCGCAGCTGCACTCTATTTTAGGTAGGTTGACCCTTGCTGCCAGCCTAAAATTTGACTTTTAGCCTTGACCACCTGATTTTGCCTCAAAAGGTTGCTTTTGAGTGGCAGTCACATACATGAATTGCACCAGAAAATGCTGACTTTGATCTATCCTAGATAAGATTGTATTCCATTCACATCTACCCTGTGACCTCTTGGACAGTCTCTTGTTTACTTCTCAAACAGGAGAGAACCTTTTCCATCTTTTGGCCCAAGCTCCAAATCAGATTCGGAGAACTTTGGACTCCCACTCACTGGAACTATTAGCATTGTGCAGGATTATGTATTTGGAGGCAAAAAGGTAAACAGACACATAATAGCTGTCTGCAAATTGGAATCAAACTGCAGGACACAAAACTAATAATCAAGGCTCACTGCACACTGTGAGTGGTGCATCAGAATAATGGGAGACACACCGGGTAGACAAGGAGATGTACTTATACTTATACCAATAGCACTTTGCCCTTAGACATACGTATTGCTTCACAGTGTTTTCCATCCCTCTCTAAGCGGTTTACGGAGTCAGCCTCTTGCCACCCAAAATCTGGGTCCTCATTTTACCAACCTTGGAAGGATGGAAAGTCGAGTTGACCTTGAGCTGGTCAGGATTGAACTCCTGGCAATGGAAAGATAGAGACAGAAACAGTGAGAGATTGAGGCAGAGAGAGAGAGATGAAGCATGGATGGATGCTTGTTAGTTGGGGGAAAGATCAAAAGCAACATGAGAAAATATTATTTTACTGAAAGAGTAGTAGATCCTTGGAACAAACTTCCAGCAGATGTGGTAGAATGTGAATACACAGTAACTGAATTGAAACATGCCTGGGATAAACATAGATCCATCCTAAGATAAAATACAGAAAATAGTATAAGGGCAGACTAGATGGACCAGGAGGTCTTTTCTGCCGTCAGACTTCTATGTTTCTATGGTTAGATGGATGATAGTTAGGTAAGTTGGTAGACAGGCAGACAGATATCAGTAGGTAGATGGATACCGGTAGCATAGTTCCCTCTAAGCTGAACAGTGAGCAATCGCTCACTTAAAAATCATCATGTCTTAGAAGAACTTGAACGATTAAAGATAAATAAGGCAATGGGTCCAGATGGCATCCACCCCAGAGTTCTTAAAGAACTCAGATCTGTCATTGCTACCCCCCTGACTGATTTGTTTAACCAATCCTTGTTAACAGGAGAAGTTCCTGAGGATTGGAGAATGGCCAGTGTTGTGCCTATTCACAAGAAGGGCAGTAGAGAAGAAGCTGGTAACTACAGGCCAGTTAGCTTGACATCAGTTGTAGTTAAAATGATGGAGACTCTACTCAAAAAGAGGATAAATCAGCACCTAAAAAACAATAACTTATTAGACCCAAATCAGCATGGCTTTACTGAAGGCAAATCATGTCAGACTAATCTCATTGATTTCTTTGACTATGTCACAAAGGTGTTGGATGAAGGTGGTGCCGTGGATATTGCCTACCTGGACTTCAGCAAAGCCTTTGATACGGTTCCACATAAAGAGCTGATAGATAAATTAGTGAAGATTGGACTTAATCCCTGGATAGTTCAATGGATTTGCAGCTGGCTGAAGCGTAGACATCAGAGAGTTATTGTTAATGGCGAGTATTCTGAGCAGAGTCAGGTTACAAGCGGTGTGCCACAAGGGTCTGTTCTGGGTCCTATTCTTTTTAATATATTTGTGAGTGACATAGGGGAAGGTTTGGTAGGGAAGGTTTGCCTATTTGCCGATGACTCTAAAGTGTGCAATAGGGTTGATATTCCTGGAGGCGTCTGTAATATGGTAAATGATTTAGCTTTACTAGATAAATGGTCTAAGCAATGGAAACTGCAGTTTAATGTTTCCAAATGTAAAATAATGCACTTGGGGAAAAGGAATCCTCAATCTGAGTATTGTATTGGCAGTTCAGTGTTGGCAAATACTTCAAAAGAAAAGGATTTAGGGGTAGTGATTTCTGACAGTCTCAAAATGGGTGAACAGTGCAGTCAGGCGGTAGGGAAAGCAAGTAGGATGCTTGGCTGCATAGCTAGAGGTATAACAAGCAGGAAGAGGGAGATTATGATCCCACTATATAGAATGCTGGTGAGACCACATTTGGAATACTGTGTTCAGTTCTGGAGACCTCACCTACAAAAAGATATTGACAAAATTGAACGGGTCCAAAGACGGGCTACAAGAATGGTGGAAGGTCTTAAGCATAAAACATATCAGGAAAGACTGAATGAACTCAATCTGTATAGTCTGGAGGACAGAAGGAAAAGGGGGGACATGATCGAAACATTTAAATATATTAAAGGGTTAAATAAGGTCCAGGAGGGAAGTGTTTTTAATAGGAAAGTGAACACAAGAACAAGGGGACACAATCTGAAGTTAGTTGGGGGAAAGATCAAAAGCAACATGAGAAAATATTATTTTACTGAAAGAGTAGTAGATCCTTGGAACAAACTTCCAGCAGATGTGGTAGATAAATCCACAGTAACTGAATTTAAACATGCCTGGGATAAACATATATCCATCCTAAGATAAAATACAGAAAATAGTATAAGGGCAGACTAGATGGATCATGAGGTCTTTTTCTGCCATCAGACTTCTATGTTTCTATGTTTCTATCATCAACTCAGAGTTTTCCAAACCTGCCCAGAAGCCGAGAGGGAAAGAGTGAGAGGGGAGGAGAGAGAGATGAAGAGAGAGAAACAGATAGAAAAAAAGAGAGGAAGGAAGAGAGAAAGAAAATCAAAATCTAGTTTGAAACTAGCTCAACTATTTAAGTGGCACATTGATATTGATAGAGTTGCCCTATTATGAGCTCACTGTTATAGACACACAGTACAGTATTTTATTTTGAAATTCTCTGAGGCAAAACAGGGTGGGTTTTTTATTTGTTTGTTTGTTTGTTTGTTTGTTTATTTATTATTTCTGTGCCGCCCAGTCCCGAAGGGACTGCCGCTCAGACACTATACTTTTCTGCCCCCCCCCCAAAAAAAAAATTAGAGGGAACACTGCCGGTAGCTACATAACAATCGCACTTAAAAATATATACTACTTCATAGCACTTCACAGTCCTGTCTAAGCAGTTAACAGTGTAATTCCCCCCAACAATCTGGGTCCTCATTTGATCCACCTTAGAAGGACAGAAGGCTGAGTCAACCTTGAGCCTGGTGAGATTCGAACTGCTGGTTATCTACAGAGGAGAATGGCCAATCACCAGGAGTCAGGGGATTCTTGTCCTGCCTTAGGTTTCATGCTGGATGGATGACTTTGGGCCAGGCCCTCAGCCCAATCCAGCTTACAGGTGATTGTGTGGAAAATAGAAGGAAGGTGTGTTAGTTATGGTTGTTGCCTTGACTTAATGTAATAAGGTAGAGTAAAAATCGAATAAATAAATCCAGCAGGCCAATGGACCTTAAGTCAGGGACGATAAGGTCTTTTGCATTCATACAACAGTTTTGACCAGGACAGATTTAAGGCCCATTTAACTGACATACTAGGTCAGTTTTACTTTATTATTACTCTATATGGGTCTCCGTAGCTATAACATAGAATTACATTTATAGTATGAGGCAAGTAAACAAATGGAACAAGAAATGAAATAATGAATTAAATGGCACAATGTTATAAGATGGAATCAGTCTGGGGCGCTATCTCACTTTAAATCCAGAAGAAGGGGTCAACCTATTCTCCAAAGCACTTGAAAGCAGGAAAACAATGGTTGGAAATTTAATCAAGGAGAGGAAACAACCTAAAACTAAGGAGGAATTTCCTGACAGTCAGAACACTTAACCAGCAGAACAGGTTGCATCCAGAAGTTGTGGGTGCTCTACCACTGGAAGCTTTTGAGAAGAGTCTGGAGAACCATTTGTCTGAAATGGTATGAGGTCTGCTGCTTGAGGAGGGGGATGGTCAAGGTCCCTTCCAACTATTATTCTGTTAAGTTCCTTTCTGCCTCTGAAAGCAAAATTAAATCAAAGTCCCATTTATCATTCAAAAGGTTTTAGGTTATCTCCTAAGGACTCAGAAAACCCCAGAGGTTTTAAGACATTAGACTTGCTGATTGCTAAGATATTCAAAATTGCTAAGATAGATATTCAAAATCCTCTCTGGCCATTCTCCTTACAAATTAAACCCCATCCCACTTTGGCTTCTCCACTTATCTGATGAAATGCCCTGTAATTCATAAAATGATAAATGAAAAAAAACCCCAAGTTTTCCAATGAAGCAAACAGGAACCTCTAGGTGGCTTGTTGAAATTGGTAGAAGTTGTGGGTTGCTTCGTCACTGGAGATTTTCTTCTTTTTAAAAAAAATATTTTTTATTGAAATATATACAGTACTTTAAAAATAAAACATATAAAAATTAAGACATACAATTATACACACATGAAAAATAATATTCAATTAAATGATTCACGTCCATTAAACACAATATCTTCTTAGTCATTTTAATGATTATTACAGATGACATTGAAAAAAAAACCTAATTCCGGTTATTTGATTTTTATACATGTTTGTTTTGCTTTTAACTGCCTTAAATCAATAAATATTGCAATATCTCTATTAATACCAAATCAAATGGTTCATAATTAATCTTTAAAGTGTTATTAATTAAATAGTTTTATCCATTTTATTTCATATTTAATTCATAATTATATATTAATTTGGTTGTTTTCCTGTTTCTAACCATTCATAACATTTATTCCAAGTTTTATAATACTTCGAGTTTTCTTTATTTTTTATTTTAAATGTCAACATATCTGCTTCTGCACAATCCATAATTTTCTTTATTTATGTATAGTCATCTGGTAGTTCTCTTTGTTTCCAAATATTGTGCTATTGTAATTCTAGCTGCCATTAATATATGCAATATTATATAATACTGGTTTTTTTCTTTTGATCAATTATTCCTAACAGAAATGCTTCTGATTTTTTATTAATTTCTAATTTTGTCAGTTCCTTTAGCCAATTTTGTACTTCGTTCCAAAATTTCTTAATGTATGGGTATGTCCACCATATATGAAAATAAGTCCCTGCTTTTTCTTTACATCTCCAGCAATTTGGTTTAAGTTTGGGATACATTTGCACCAATCGTGCTGGTGGGAGATGCTACCTATAGTACATTTTGGACAAATTTCCTTATATACAGTTGATTTGGTCAGTTTCTGGTTTTTATGCTATCACGGGAGGTTTTCAAACAGAAATTGGATGGCCATTTGTCCAGAATAGGCAGGAGATTGGACTAGACTAGAAGACCTCCAAGGTCCCTTCCAACTCTTTTGTTATTATGCTTCTCCTCTCCTTACTTTATTACACACACTTAAAACGTATTGGTTATGACCTATAAAGCCCTTCATGGCACCGGACCAGATTATCTCAGGGACCGCCTTCTGCTGCACGAATCCCAGCGACCAGTTAGGTCCCACAGAGTGGGTCTTCTCCGGGTCCCGTCAACTAAACAATGCTGCTTGGCATGACCCAGGGGAAGAGCCTTCTCTGTGGCGGCCCCGGCCCTCTGGAACCAACTCCCCCCAGAAATTAGAATTGCCCCCACCCTCCTTGCCTTTCATAAGCTACTTAAAACCCACCTCTGCCGCCAGGCATGGGGGAATTGAGATACTCTTTCCCCCTAGGCCTTTACAATTTTTTGCATGGTATGTCTGTATGTATGTTTGGTTTTTATGTTAATGGGTTTTTAATCGTTTTTAGTAATGGATTATTATTGTACGCTGTCTTATTATTGCTGTTAACCGCCCCGAGTCTCCGGAGAGGGGCAGCATACAAATCAAATCAAATCAAATCAAATCAATAAATAAATAAATATGCTGTACCCCTGGAGGGTTTTTAATAAGAGATTAGACAACCAGCCACTTGCCTGAAATGGTAGTTTCCTGCCTAAGCTGGGGTTGGACTAGAAAATCTCCAATATCCCTCCCAACTCTCTTATTCTCTTAAATTCTCTTATTCTCTCCTGGGTTTCCTCCTCTGAAAACCAAATTCAATCAGGAGTCCCATTTAGCATTCTAATGGTTATCTCCAAAGGGCTCAGAAAGCAGGACATCTGAAGACATTAGAATTGCTAATTAACAAGATATTCAAAATCCTCAGGCCCCAAACAGCTTTGTCTTCCCTGATCTTTTCTCCTCCCGATTTAAACCCCCATCCCAGTGAAACGCCCTGGTCATTGATACAATGCACAAACTTCCATTGGAGAAGAGGGTTGGGTTAGAAGACCTCTAAGGTCCCTTCCAACTCTTCACCTTCCGTCATTCATGGCTCGATAAAGTGAACCCATAATTCTTAACCACCACCCAATTTCTCTCCTGGAAAGGGGAGAAATACACTCTTTGTTGCTTCTGTCCTTAATATTTTTATTAATATTATTTCCTCATTTCTTATTTGACCAATAACAATCATTAAGTGTTGTACCTCATGATTCTTGCACAATATATATTTTCTTTTATGTACACTGAGAGCATCTGCACCAAAGACAAATTCCTTGTGTGCGCAATCACACTTGGCCAATAAAGAATTCTATTCTATTCTATTCTATTCTCTGAATTCCTATCCAGGGTCTGTTCTGGGTCCTATTCTTTTTAATATGTTTGTGAGTGACATAGGAGATGGTTTGGTAGGGAAGGTTTGCCTATTTGCAATAGGGTTGATATTCCTGGAGGCGTCTGTAATATGGTAAATGATTTAGCTTTACTAGATAAATAGTCAAAGGAATGGAAACTGCAGTTTAATGTTTCCAAATGTAAAATAATGCACTTGGTGAAAAGGAATCCTCAATCTGAGTATTGTATTGGCAGTTCTATGTTAGCAAATACTTCAAAAGAAAAGGATTTAGGGGTAGTGATTTCTGACAGTCTCAAAATGGGTGAACAGTGCAGTCAGGCAGTAGGGAAAGCAAGTAGGATGCTTGGCTGCATAGCTAGAGGTATAACAAGCAGGAAGAGGGAGATTATGATCCCGCTATATAGAATGCTGGTGAGACCACATTTGGAATACTGTGTTCAGTTCTGGAGACCTCACCTACAAAAATATTGACAAAATTGAACGGGTCCAAAGTCGGGCTACAAGAATGGTGGAAGGTCTTAAGCATAAAACGTATCAGGAAAGACTTAATGAACTCAATCTGTATAGTCTGGAGGACAGAAGGAAAAGGGGGGACATGATCGAAACATTTAAATATATTAAAGGGTTAAATAAGGTCCAGGAGGGAAGTGTTTTTAATAGGAAAGTGAACACAAGAACAAGGGGACACAATCTGAAGTTAGCTGGGGGAAAGATCAAAAGCAACGTGAGAAAATATTATTTTACTGAAAGAGTAGTAGATCCTTGGAACAAACTTCCAGCAGACGTGGTAGATAAATCCACAGTAACTGAATTAAAACATGCCTGGGATAAACATATATCCATCCTAAGATAAAATACAGAAAATAGTATAAGGGCAGACTAGATGGACCATGAGGTCTTTTTCTGCCGTCAGTCTTCTATGTTTCTATTCTATTCTATATCCTATTCTGTTCTATTCCCTTATCTAATCTATTCTAACATCTGTCTTGGACTTTACATGTGTCACATGGAAAGCGGATTGATGAAAGGCTGAGCAATAAACCTTTAAAAAAAAAAAATTACGTGGTTGAGAACTATAGGCTCGGAGGAAGAGGAAAAAACTCGCCTAGAAACAGCAAAGGCTCAACCTATCGCACCGTGGCGGCGATGCGCGAAACTCGTGATGAAATGACGAAAGGCAGGAGAAATGGAAATCGAAACTTAGTGGTTAGGTTTTGTTTTTTTTGCAATGACAGCTGATCTCAAACAAAGAATCTTTTCGCCTCTTGTTGACTTCTGCCCTGCAAGGCGACGGGGTTTGCTCTTGAGAAAGCAGTTTTGCAAAACCCGGGCAGCACAAAATGGTCCCGGTTCAGACGGAGCCAAGTGGGATCAAGAATAATAATTAATAATAATTTATTACATTTGTATGCCGCCCCTCTCCGAGGACTCAAGAAGAGATAGGATGTCCGAAGAACGAAGCATGTGGCTTGTTTATAAATATACTGCTGAAAAAGTAAAAATAAAGGGAACTCTCAAAAGAACACACCCTAGATCTGAATGAATGAAATATTCTCATCGAATGCTTTGTTCTGTACAAAGTTGTATGTGCACAACAGCAGGTGAAATTGATGGTCAGTCGGTGTTGCTTCCTAAGTCAGTGTTTCCCAACCATGGCAACTTGAAGATATTTGGACTTCAACTCCCAGAATTCCCCAGCCAGCAGATGCTGGCTGGGGAATTCTGGGAGTTGAAGTCCAGATATCTTCAAGTTGCCAAGGTTGGGAAACACTTTCCTAAGTGGACAGCTTGATTTTACAGAAGTTTGATTTATTTGGAGTTATATTGTGTTGTTTAATGGTTCCCTTTGTTATTTTGAGCAGGGTGTATCAATGCCAGGAAGCTGAAATCAAAATATTCCCGAGGTTTTGGTGATTGGAAAGCTGAACAGAATTTAGCCAGAGAATAAACTAATCTATTCTTAGGCAGCTCCCAGCAACATTCCATAAAATCAGAATATATTAAAAATAATAATAATAATAATAATAATAATAACAACAACAACAACAACAACAATACCATATTCTATATTCCAGGCATTAGAATGTACAACATTAAACATAAAAATGAGAATTTTTCTTGGGAATGGTGGATAGGCAATTAGAAAATCACCATGGAAGATATATATAATTATGATATATAATTGGGGTTTTAGAATATAAATTATTTAGATTTTATATGTTTCTTAGGATTGATGGGGGTTTTTTCTTTTTAGAATTTTAAATGTTAGATTTCTTGCACAGTGGGGAAGGTTGGCAAAAAATTTTATTTATTCATTTGTTTGTCAATCAAGTATAGGATAGTAATTTATACAAATGTAACATAGAAAGTAATGATTAAAAAAGACAGTAGGACAATAGGACAGGGACGGTAGGCACAGTGGTGCGGTTATGCACTTATGCCCCTTACAGACCTCTTAGAAAAGGGGGGAGGTCAACTGTAGACAATCTAAGGTTAGAAACATAGAAGACTGACAGCAAAAAAAGACCTCATGGTCCATCTAGTCTGCACTTATACTATTTCCTGTATTTTATCTTAGGATGGATATATGTTTACCCCAGGAATGTTTAAATTCAGTTCCTGTGGATTTAACAACCACGTCTGCTGGAGGTTTGTTCCAAGCATCTACTACTTTTTCAGTCAAATAATATTTTCTCACACGTTGCTTCTGATCTTTCCCAACTAACCTCAGATTGTGCCCCCTTGTTCTTGTGTTCACTTTCCTATTAAAAACACTTCTCTCCTGAACCTTATTTAACCCTTTAACATATTTAAATGCTTCGATCACGTAATTCCGCCTTTTTAATATTTCCTAGGATATTTCATTTTTCTAGGAGAGGGGTGGGTGCTTAATTTCCTACACGAGGGGAAAGGGGGATCCCATGCCTCGAAGATGAAGAGAAGGAAGAGGGCTGAAGATTTTGGGGGTGGGGGAAGAAACCACAGAGTCAGGTAGTGAATTCCAGGCATCGATCACTACTGCTGAAGTTATATTTTCTGCAGTCGAGTTTGGAGCGGTTTAAATTTAATTTGAATCTATTACATGTCTGTGTGTTGTTGCCGTTGAAGGTGAAGTAGTCATTAACAGGACATTTTGGTATATGGTTTTGTGAACTAAGCTGAAGTCAGTTCGGAGGCGACGTGGTTGTAAATTGTCTAATTTCAGTATTTCAAGTCTGGTAGAGTAAGGTACAGTGATACCTCGTCTTACAAACGCCGCGTCATACAAACTTTTCGAGATACAAACCCGGGGTTTAAGATTTTTTTGCCTCTTCTTACAAACTATTTTCACCTTACAAACCCACCACCGCCACTGGGATGCCCCGCCTCCGGACTTCTGTTGCCAGCGAAGCACCTGTTTTTGTGCTACTAGGTTTCCCCTGAGGCTCCCCTCCATGGGAAACCCCACCTCTGGACTTTCGTGTTTTTGTGATGCTGCAGGGGAATCCCAGCAGCGCAAAAACAGGTGCTTCGCTGGCAATGGAAGTCCGGAGGTGTCATGGAGGGGAGCCTCAGGGGAATCCCAGCAGCGCAAAAATGGGCCCTTCGGCTGGCAAAAGGGGTGAATTTTGGGCTTGCATGCATTAATCACTTTTCCATTGATTCCTATGGAAAACGTTGTTTCATCTTACAAACTTGTCACCTTAAGAACCTCGTCCTGGAACCAATTAAGTTTGTAAGACAAGGTATCACTGTACTGTATTTTGTTGCAGGAGGAGGAGTAAAAGAGTGAAGGAAATCTAATAAACAAACATACATACATACATACATACATACATACATACATACATACATACATACATACACACCACAAAAATGGAAAGGCTCTGAGATACTATTGCACCACAGAAGAACGGCTGGTGAAGATAACAAAATTAGCACATACGGCAAAACTGAATTTGATTAGAGAAGTGACAAGGAACACATTTATTAGCCCTGATAGCCTTTTTTCTGAACCAAAAAAAAAAAAAGAACTTGCGAGTCTGATGATTAGAAAGGGCAGACAAGGGAAGGAAGGAAATTATGCTACAGCTTTAGAGAGACAGGGTCAAATACAAATTTACTTCGAAGTGCTGTTAAAACCAGAAGCTGCTTCTCTTAATTTTTTTTTCTTTTCTTTCTATTTCTCTCTCGCTCTGCACTTTTTTTTTACTTACTTGTTTTTGTTTTTTTCTTTACTTTTCTCTTTCCAAGTTTGTGTGGTTTTTATTCTTTTTTTCAAAAAATATTTTATATATACAGTACATACAAACGGTTCTCAACTTGTAACAGCTCATAAATCTATAAATCACATCAATCAATCAATAAATTTAGTGACCAAAGTTATGACAGCACTGAAAAACATACATTTTTTACACTTAACGATCATTAAGGCTCTTGGTAACTGACTTTATATTTATAACAATCGCAGTGTCTGGTGATCAAGTGATTATGGTCACCTATCATCAAAAACATCATCAAAAAAGCACAACAAAGAATGTTCCTTCTGCGCCAGCTCAGGAAACTCAAACTGCCCAAGGAACTGCTGATCCAGTTCTACAGAGGAATCATTGAGTCTGTCATTTGCACCTCTATCACTGTCTGGTTCGGTGCTGCAACCCAACAGGACCGACACAGACTTCAGAGGAGAATCAGAACTGCAGAAAAAACAATGGCTGCCAACCTGCCTTCCCTTGAGGATCTGTAGACTGCACGAGTAAAAAAGAGGGCGGGGAAAATATTGGCTGACCCCTCACATTCTTGACAAACTATTTCAACTCCTACCCTCAAAACGTCGCTACAGAACACTGCACACCAAGACAACTAGACACAAGGAGTTTTTTCCCGAACGCCATCACTCAACTAAACAAATAATTCCCTCAACACTTTCAGACTTTCTACTAAATCTGCATGTATCTGATGAAATGCCCTGTAAGTGTTGTATGTTGTACCACATGATTCTTAGACAAATTCCTTGTGTGTCCAATCACACTTGGCCAATAAAATTCTATTCTATTCTATTCTATTCTATTCTCTTTGTGACTTTCTGACAAGCCAAGTCAATGGGGAGCCAGATTCACTTAACAACTGGGTTCCTGACTTAACAACAGCGGGGAGTCACTTAACAAACCTGGCAGGAAAAGTTGCAAAATGGGGCAACACTCGCTTCACAAAATTCTCACTTAGCAACATAAACCTTGGGCTCAGTTGTGGTCATAAATTGAGGACTAACTACCTGTACATGCTTTGGATAGTTCCCAGTAGGGTGTTTTCTATTCAGATTCGCCACAACGCCTTGCTGGTGGTCTTGGGTGCCATTGTTACACAGATTCATTCAAGGAAATTAATCAACTAAGTCCAAGGGTCCCCAAAGCTAAGCTGGCTGGAGAATTCTGGTAGTTGAAGTCCACAAGTCTTAAAGTTATCAAGTTGGAAGACCTCTGACCAAGGGTAACCATCCCACCCAGTGCCAGCAAGGAAGATTTTGTGGCTAATTCGCCTTTTCTTCTGGACCTCAGTACCTGGGGGGGGGGGGGGGGGGTTGGACTAGATGACCTACAAGGCCCCTTCCAGCTCTGTTAATGTATCTACCATGAGGATCCAGCTGAATTCTCAGATTCAATCTTGAGAAGCTGATCATGGACAATTCTTGGACATCTTGGAAAAGACGGGCTTGGAAATGAATTGGATGAAATCCTGCCCCCCCACCCCAAAAGGATCCCAGCCCTCAGAAAGATCATTTGGGTTGGTGAACTGACCGCCGTTGATGGATTGCTGTGAAAGGGATGCTTTTTTGGATGAAACTAAATCTTCACTTAGTTTCACCCAAAGGAAGGAGGCCAAATGAAACTGGAAGAATTCTCATTTGTTTGATGACCAGTTTCACTCTCTATCAAGTCTTCTTGTTCAGCAATGTTTTTCAGACAGTAGAAGGAAGTGGGCATTGGATGCATCACCTCTCTGAGCCTTGGCAAAGCTTTGCCTGATTATTCTTAGGTATATGAATCTGGTGGAATCGAGCCATGTAGTTCCTTAAAAGTGTTTTGTTTTCCTTTCGGGGTTGCCCTCGCTTTTCTAAAATCCCTTGCTAAATGCCTCCCCTAATTACTTGGTTTACGTATGGTTTGATTGGGTTGTGTGATTATTTTATTATAAGGGTTTTTAAAATTGTGTTTTTAAATATTGGATTTGTATATTGTTTATTATTGTTGTGAGCAGCCCCGAGTTTTCGGAGATGGGCGGCATACAAATCTAATAAATTATTATTATTATTATTATTATTATTATTATTATTATTATTATTATTATTATGTCAATACAACACAGCAAATGAGATCACTATGCTGGATTTCGTATTTCATCACAAGTTGGGCGCTTCCCAAGCACCTAGGACTGCGTGATGTAGCGGCGAATTATGTGTGCTGATCCCAGTAAAGCGGCCTTTTGCAATTGACAGATGGAGATTTTGTCAACTCCAATGGTTTTCAAATGTCCGCTGAGATCCTTTGGTAATGCACCCAGCGTGCCAAGTACCACTGGGACTGGGACCACTTTCACTGGCTTATGCCAGAGTCGTTGCAGCTCGATTTTTAGATCTTCGTATTTCACTAATTTCTCTAGCTGCTTCTCCTCAATTCTGCTGTCTCCTGGGATTGCGATGTCGATGATCCATACTTTCTTTTTCTCCACAATCAGGATGTCTGGTGTGTTATGTGTTATGCTTCAGAATTCGGTCAGTCTGAAGTCGGAAGTCCCACAGTAGTTTTGCTTGCTCATTTTCGACCACTTTTTCGGGCTTATGATCCCAACAGTTCTTTGCCACTGGTAAATGGTAGTTCCAGCACAAGTTCCAATTATTATTATTATTATTATTATTATTATTATTATTATTATTATTATTATTATTATTATTATATGCCCTTGCTTTTCTAAAATCCTGGGTAATGGGCAACTTTGGCAGAATTAAAGACATGTAATAATAATAACAACAGAGTAGGGAGAGACCTTGGAGATCTTCTACTCCAACCCCTTGCTTGGGCAGAAGACCCTACACTACTTCAGACAGATGGTTATCCAACATCTGCTTTAAAACTTCCAGTGTTGGGGCATTCACAATTTCTGGAGGCAAGTTGTTCCACTGATCAATTGTTCTTACTGCCAGGAAATTTCTCCTGAGTTCTAGGTTGCTTCTCTCCTTGTTTAGTTTCCACCTATTGCTTCTTGTTCTACCCTCAGGTGCTTTGGGGAATAGCTTGACTCCCTCTTCTTTGGGGCAACCCCTGAGATATTGGACGGCTGCTATCATGTCTCCCCTATGTGGCCTCCAACTGGCAGATTGGAGAATTCTGGGAATTGAAGAACACATGTCTTAATGCTGCCAAAGTTAACAAACACTCCTCTATTTATTTGAAATACTAGCATGTTGCTTTAACTATTCTTCCTAATCCTGTGGTCTTTTTGCCACCTTTCCCAAATTCTAGTTCTAAGTAGGGTACGGGTAAAATGGGGAAGGTGAAAGTCCTTGCAGGAAAAAGGGGGAATGCCATTCAGAAATCAATGGTTATCAGTAACAATGGTTATCTATCTGGTTATCACAATATGTGCCGATGGAAAGAGACGTAGCTAATTTTTCAAAGGAGAAGTGTAACGTGGCTAACATCTGGCATGTCCGAGATGTGTTTGATTGGTATGCATGTTGTTTGATAGACTTGATCTATGGGTTTTATAATGGGGTGTTATAGTTTTAATTTACGGGTTTTATAATGGGGTTTTTAATAGTTTATTATGGATATTTGACTTCTTTTTATTATTGTATTGTGTTTGCATTGTTGTGAGCCGCCCTGAGTCCTACAGGATTGGGCAGCATAGAAGTTGAATCCAATAAATAAATCAAATAAATTTAAAAAAAGGAATTTGACATGGAACATTTGTTCTTTACACAAGTTTGCTCCCAGGCTGTCGAACTCAAATCATCATGGTGGAAAATCAACTAAACATGAGCCAACAATGTGCAGCAGCAGCTAAAAAAGCCAACACAATCCTAAGCTGCATCAACAGGGGAATATACTCCAAAACCAGGGAAGTCTTAATACCACTCTACTATGCCCTGGTCAGACCACACCTGGAGTACTATATTCAGTTCTGGTCACCACACTTCAAAAGAGACATTGAAACTCTGGAGAAGGTGCAAAAAAGAGCAACCAAGATGATTAAGGGATTGGAAACCAAGACTTACGAAGAGAGACTGAGGGAACTGGGCATGGACAGCCCAGAGAAAAGGAGGCCCGGAGCGGACATGATAGCAGTCTACAAGTATACGAGGTTATGTCACAGAGAGGAGGGGATCACTTTATTCTCCAGGGCAACAGCTGGAAGCTGATCAAGGAGAGATTCAACATGGAGATAAGGAGGAACTTCCTGACGGTCAGAGCGATCAACCAATGGAACAACCTACCAGCGGACGTTGTGAACTCCAACACTCTGGACATTTTAAAGAGGAAATTGGACTGCCATTTGGCTAGGATGCTATAGGGTTCCTGCTTAGGCAGGGGGTTGGACTCGATGGCCTTCATGGTCCCTTTATACTCACCTCAACTCAATCAATCAATCAATCAATCAATCAATAAAAGCCAGTTTGTTGTGGTGGTTTGTTTGTTTTATTTATTTATTACTGTGACTTGTATGCCGCCCAACTCCATATGGACTTGAGTGGCTAACAGCAATGTAAACTATAAAAACAATTATAAAACCCTTAATTCACAAACATTCATCCATTCAACAATATAAAAACAACAATTAAAAATAGCAACACAGCTACAAATGTTCATCCATATGGCCGGGATGAGATGGAGCCATTCACCGTCTCCAGGCCTGCTGGAAAAGCCATGTTTTTATGGCCTTCCAGAAAGCCAGGCGGGTGGGGATCATGCGGATCTCACGGGGGAGTTGGTTCCACGCAACCAGAGCCACCACAGAGAAGGCCCTCTCGCGTGGTCCCGCTAGCTGACACTGTCTGGCTGAAAGAATCCTGAGAAGGCCAATCCTGTGGGACCTAACCGGCTGTTGGGAGGCATGAGGTTAAGGTAAAAGACTAGAAACTAGGTGATGGTGAGTTCTAGTTCCACCTGTAAGGAAAACTACAACAGGGACCTGCAATTTCGTTGATGCTGTACTCTTTGCATGCCCTTTTAGCCAGTAAGGTTTGGGGGGGGGGGGCTGGGATAGGCTCGATATTCACATTAATTTACCTGATGCAAGTCTAAAGGAAAATTATACTCAGCCTGTGCATCTGATGAAATGGCAGCGGGCATGAGGGTCTTAGTCTCTGGTTCCTCTTTTCCCGTAACATAGTTCCTTATATTTCTGGATGAGAGGAGTTGGGGCTGTGGGAAATGGGGAACTGCATAGTAATGGCATGTACGGAAAGAGAGATGTTGATTGTCTGACTGGTACTCCTTGCAACACGATGAATGTAAGCGCTTTGTGTTTTATTAATTAATTAATTAATTAATTAATTAATTAATTAATCAGATTTGTATGCTGCCCCTCTCCGCAGACTCGGGGCGGCTCACAGCAATAATAATACAATGTAAACAAATCTAATATTTAAGTTAATTTAAAACCCCAATTTAGAAACCAATGTACATACTAGCATACCATGCATAGATTTATATAAGCCTAGGGGGAGGGAAAGTATCAATTCCCCCATGCTTGATGACAGAGGTGGATTTTAAGGAGCTTATGAAAGGCTGGGAGGATGGGGGCAACTCTGATATCTGGGGGGAGTTGGTTCCAAATGGTCGGGGGCCGCCACAGAGAAGGCTCTTCCCCTGGGTCCCACCAAACGATATTGTTTAGTTGACGGGACCCGGAGAAGGCCAACTCTGTGGGACCTAACTGGTCACTGGGATTCGTTTTAATTCTGAATTCTAATAAATCTTTGGATTCTAAAGTGAGATATTTTGTTTTCTTTTCAGTTTCTACAAAGTGAGATACTGTATTTTCTTTTCTTTTCAGTTTCTACAAAGCTAGTAATCAGGCTTTTCCTGAGACACTTTAGCCATGAAAGCCAGCTGGGTGACTTTGGGCCAATCACCAGGAGACAGTAAGTTCTAGTCCCGCCTTAAACATGAAAAATGGCTGGGTGACTTTGGGCCAATCACCAGGAGACAGTGAGTTCTAGCCCCGCCTTAAACATGAAACACAAGTGAATTTAGGCCAATCACCAGGAGACAGTGAGTTCTAGTCCACTTTAAAAATGAAAAATGGCTGAGTGACTTTGGGCCAATGACCAGGAGACAGTGACTTCTAGCCCCGCCTTAAACATGAAACACAGTTGGGTGACTTTGGCCCAATCACTGGGAGACTCTGAATTCTAGTCTCTCTTTAGTCATGAAAGCCAGATTTTGGGCAGTCCTGCTCTCTTAGCCCCAACTCAACTCAACACAACAACACAAGGGTTGTTGCGGAGACAATAGGAGGGAGGGGTATTAGGTTCTCTAGAACCTACGGTAATACCCCTCGAGTTATTTATTAAAACAATAAATACCGTGAGTTATTTTAAAAGTTGAGTTATTTATAAAAACAAAAAAGATGGGATAGAAAATAAATAAATCTGAAATTCTTTGTAAAATTGCCTGCCCTGAGTGACTCAGAGAAAAACAACTATGATGAATAGAAACCGATCTAAGTTGTGGGGTTTTCCCCTTGCTAGAGGGAAAATGAAAACAAAATTAGAAAGAAAATCCATCCAGGGAATTGTGAAAGATATTTAAACGTTTGTGATCTCAAGTTAATAATCAGTTGTAATTTTTTTTAGAAATCTCCTTAAACAACCAAGTCAGGAAACAACCGTTTGATCCCATAGCCTCTCCTTTGAAAAAAAGAAAAATTGTTGCGTGTTTAATCTTGGGGTGGTGGTGTTGGTTTCCTCGCCTCTTTGTCTGAATTGCCATAAGTGGCTTCTTCGAAAACAGTACGAAGGTTCTGCCTTAAAAATCGCTAGTTTTCATTTAAGCTAGTTAATCAACTTGTGTCCATGTAACTTTGTGTTTGAGTTGCCAAAGTTTGACATTGATCCCCTCTGATGGAGTTAATTGCAACCAGTCATTGCAGGATGCTAAGATGTTATTTATTATTATTATTTATTAGACTTGTATGCCACCCTTCTCCGAGGACTTGGGGCGGTTCACAAAATACAGTACAATAATATGCATACAAATCTAATAGTTAAAGTTCTAAACTAAAATCCCCTTATATTTAAAAAACAATCAATTAACTCAATCACATCCACACATAACATTTCATGGTCAGAAAGAAGGGGGGGGGTATGCTCTAACTGCCCCAGGCCTGGTGACATAGATGGGTCTTAAGGCTTTTGCGAAAGGCGAGGAGGGTGGGGGCAGTGCAAATCTCTGGGGGGAGATGATTCCAGAGGGCCGGGGCCCTCACAGAGAAGGCTCTTTCCCTAGGTCCCGCCAGACGACGTTGTCTAGTCGATGGAACCTGGAGAAGACAACTCTGTGGGATCTAATTGGCTGCTGGATTTGTACGGCTGTTGGACTCCATTCACAGCGTTCATTGCTTTTATATCATTTTTCCAAGCAGCAAAAGGTAACAAAGAGCAACAGCATTTTTATTGAGGCATTCTCCTTGCCAATCCTTAAGAACATCCTGTTGATACAACCTAGATGAGATCACGTACCAACTAGGGATAGTATCCTACATCATCCTGGCAATGTGAACTGGGTGGGATCGTGTAGATATGTGAGACCTGCTTGAGGTGGTAGGCAGTTTGCTGCATACAACCTCCACATGGCCTCTATCTCTGCATCCATCCAGAAATACTGTATAAGCTGAGTTCACGTGTCAGTTTAATGAGAATCCTCCAATCCTTGTGTTCTTTAAACCATGGTTTATTACTTTGCTTGTGGATCTAGCTAATCATGGCTTATTCAACAAACTATGATTAATATCTAAATTATTGCAATGTACGAATGCAGGAATTTATTCCTTCAATGCCAAAGTGTTAAGGAGTTTGTGTGGTGGGTTTAAATAGAACTGGAGCTACTTAGCTTCAAACTTACTAGGTGACTGTAGGCAAGTGACTTTCATTCATCCCAGCCGACCTGGCAGGGTTGTTGGGGAACAAATGTGAAAAGAGATCCCCATATGTTTGTAGCGATTCTCAGACATCCAAGTCATGTTTTTGTCCCAAAGGGGCCTTTTTCAAAAAGCAACTATATTTTCTTGCTTTTGTTTTGTTTTTCTTTGAAAAAGTTTAGCTTCCCATCCAAGAAACAATTTCAGGTTGTCCTCCACTTACAACAGTTCACTTAGTGACCGTTCAAAGTTACAACATCACCAAAAAAGTGACTTATGACCATTTGTCACATTTATGACCATTGCAGCATCCCCAGGCTCAGGTGATCAATATTCAGATAATTATTATTATTTATTATTTATTGGATTTGTATGCCGCCCCTCTCCGCAGAGATGCTTGGCAATTGGCGTGTACGTATGACAGCTGCACTTCCTGGGATCATGTGATCCCCTTTTTACGACTTCTGACAAGCAAAGTCGATGGGGAAGCCAGATTCCATTAACAACCGCGTTACTAACTGAACAACTGCAGTGGTTCCCTTAAGAACTGTGGCAGGAAAGGTTGTAAAATGGGACAAAACTCACTTAACAATGGTCTCAACTAGCAGAACAGGAATTTTTGGCAAAATTATGGTCATAAATCGAGGACTACTTGTATTACATTTCTGGTTATATTCAGAGATTTCAGCTTTCTAGTGTAAACAAACGCGAGAATACAGCATTCACTCTTAGGTGCAGAAGTTGCTGAAACATCCAAAACAGCTAATGCACAAAGTTGTGGCGATCTAAGGTGTTTCATAACATTAGTCTGAATTGGGCAACAGACGGAAATTCCGTGAGCTAATCAAACAACAAAACAAACAAACCATCAAAACGGAAACTGCATAAAAAACAAACCACCAGCAGAAATGGAAACAGAAATTCACCTCCCCCCCTACACACACAAAACCAACATTGCTAGGAAGAAAGAAAAGGGACACCAAAAATCTTATTTTGTAAACAGTTGTGTGAAAACTGATCTACCCACTTAGGGAGGCCTGTCGCAATGAAACGAGGCGAAAGGTTTGTTGTGCGCGTAGACAGGTAGAACGCCACCTGCAACCACAATTCAGCCCAATGCTGTGAAGCCAGGTCATTGGTTAATAATAATAATAATTTATTAGATTTGTATGCCACCCTCTCCGAAGACTTGGGGTGGCTAAATCAGCTTTGCCCCGTTCTATGACATTTTCTGCCACAGTTGTTAAACAAATCTTGTTAAGTGAAGCATGCAGGCTACTTCAGCTAACTGCTAGCTGTAGTTCAGCAGTTCAAATCTCACTACTGGCACAAGGTTGACTCAGCCTTCCATCCTTCCCAGGTGGGTCAAAGGACCCAGATTGTTGGGGGCAAGAGGCTGAGTCTAAACCACTTAGAGAGGGCTGGAAAAAGCACTATGAAGCGGTATACAGGTCTAAATGCTATTGCTATTCCTTTCTGGACCCTTGGAGGATTCTTTGGGGAGGAGGCATGGCAGTTGGGGAGGGGTCAATGATTGAGGATCTGGGTCTCGCTGGGCCAAATGAAGCGGGGGAGAGACAGGTGGCTGGCCTTCCTTCCTCGCTCACCACTTTGGATCCTTTGGAGGGGGTAAGAGGAAAGGGGGGTTTTTTTGGGGGGGGGGGGCGCAGCCAGGCTGCCACTATAGTAGATCCAAGCAGAACAAGGGGGCAAAAGAGCAGCCCCTCCCTCCTCCCGCTCTTCCTCCTCCTCCTGGGTCTTTTCCTTCTTTGCGCACCGCTTGGGGGAATCTTTGGGGAGGGGGCGGAGGGGGGGAGATGCTGGAGGTGGGGGGGTCGCAGATCCGGTTGGGCCAAGCGCGGGGCGAGGGGAGCAAGCGACTGCCCCCTCCCCCTCCCTTCCTCGCGCACCGCTTTCCACCTCCGGGGGTCCTGGTGGGGTGGGGCGGGGGGGCGCTGCGGAGGCCGGCCGGGCGAAGCAGGGAGGCGGGCAGAGCCGGGCCGGCTGCCCCTCCCATCACTCCTCCTCCTCCTCCTCCCGGCTTGGAGCGGCGCCTGATGTAATTTCCGAGCAAAGCCGCGCGCGCCCAGGCCCCGAAAACGAAACCGGGGCCGCCTCTCTCCAAAAGAGGCGCATTGGCGGGGCGGCGCTGCAAGCCATTCGCCAGTCGGGCGGGTTCCGCTCCGCATCGCTCACCTGGCGCGTCCGATCCGGAGGAGCCCAGCCGGGGTAAGGAAGCGGCGCTCGTCCTCCGCCGGGTCTTTTCCCCTCGAAGCCCGGGAGAAGAAGGCAGGAGCCGCCTTCTCTGGCTTTGCGCGCGCCTGGCTTCTCTTAAGCCGCCGGGAAAGTTGGGAAGAGGCGCCCAGTTGGCAAAAAAGGGGAAGGGGCGATGGGTGGTGGTGGAAGAGGGGCGGGGGTGGGCTCCGATCTGACCCCCTTCTCCTCTCCCACGTGGACGGATTGGGCGATCGAGGTCGGAGTGGGGGGGCTTGGCATGCGCCTCGGGATGGGGGGTGGGTGTCTTGCCGGAGGGGGAAGCAGGGGGACCCCAGACCCACTTAGATCCAGAGGAGCTTAAAAGAACCGAGCGATCCAGGATGCTTTGGGGAGAGAGGGGGTGATGGGGGTGGGAAGGTGAGATCTCTTAAAAGATCCGGGCGATCGCCGCCGCCCTGCTGCCCTGGGGGGAACTACAGTTCCCATCAGCCCCAGCTGGCACGGGCACGGAGGAGGGGGAGACACTAGCAGCGATGGCGGAGGGGGTGGGGGGAATCTCTCGATGGCGGGGAGGGGGTCATTTAAAAGGCTTGGATGGGCAGGAAGGAAAGGAAAGTACGCTTCAAAGCATCTTTAGCGAAGGGCCGGGAGCGGCAGACGGAGTGAGGTTAGCACCTCCCAACACGCCCCCCCCCCCCGCGCGGAGTTTTGCAATTTCGGGCTGAAACTTCCTCCCTTGGGGGGTTTTCGCCCACTTTGGGGGCATCCCTGGGAAGAGGCGCGCGGGGCGCTTCTGCCACCCGAGGAAGACGCGTTTCTCTACCGGCTGGAGGTCTCGGAGGAAACCCCCCTCCCAAATATCTGCTTCATCCTTGGGTCGGACTACAAGTCCCATTTCTCCCTGCCAGCCGGACAAGCTGGGGCAGCAGCAGCCACCGCGCTGGGATGTCTATACCTGTGGAATTTCCATCTCCATGGAAAGTGGGGAGCAGTTTGGGCTGGGGGTGACTTTTTTGGGAGGAGGTGGTTGAGTTGAAACAAGGCACCCCAAAACGTGGGATGGTCCCAGAGCATGTGAAGAATCCAAGGCTGGAAGAGACCTTGGAGGTCTCCTAGTCTATCCCCTGCCCACACGCTTGGGACAACTTTTTTTGTCTCTTTGTATCTTGCCTTTATTATTTTTACAAATAACTCATGGCAGGGAACTTCTCCAATATATCTTCCTTCTGCTATTTCCCCTCTCAACAACCCTCTGAGATAAGCTGGGCTGAGATAGAGAGACTGGCCCAAAGTCTACCCAACTGGATTTCATACTTAAGGGTAGGACTGGAAGCAATGGAAACTGCAGTTTCATGTTTCCAAATGTAAAATAATGCACTTGGGGAAGAGGACTCCTCAATCTGAGTATTGTATTGGCAGTTCTGTGTTAGCAAAAACTTCAGAAGGATTTAAGGGTCATGATTTCTGACAGTCTCCCAATGGGTGAACAGTGTGGTCGGGCGGTAGGGAAAGCGAGTAGAATATTTGGCTGCATAGCTAGAGGTATAACAAGCAGGAAGAGGGAGATTGTGATCCCGCTGTATAGAGTGCTGGTGAGACCACCTTTGGAATAATGCTGTGTTCAGTTCTGGAGACCTCACCTACAAAAAGATATTGATAAAATTGAACAGGTCCAAAGACAGGCTACAAAAATGGTGGAAGGTCTTTAGCATAGAACGTATCAGGAAAGACTTAATGAACTCAATCTGTATAGTCTGGAGGACAGAAGGGAAAGGGGGGACATGACCGAAACATTTAAATATGTTCAAGGGTTAAATAAGGTTCAGGAGGGAAGTGTTTTTAATAGAAAAATGAACACAAGAACAAGGGGGCACAATCTGAGGTGAGTTGGGGGAAAGATCAGAAGCAACATAAGGAAATATTATTAGTAGATGCTTGGAACAAACTTCCAGCAGACGTGGTTGGTAAATCCACAGGAACTGAATTTAAACATGCCTGGGATAAACATCTATCCATCCTAAGATAAAATACAGGAAATAGTGTAAGGTCAGACTAGATGGACCATGAGGTCTTTTTCTGCCGTCAGTCTTCTATGTTTCTATGACTCCTTGTGTTTCTCAGTCTCCTTGTTATTGGTACCAAGTCACCCAGATTTTGTGGCTAAAGAGGAACTACAGTTCAGTGTCTTGGTGATTGACCAAAGTCACCCAGTCAGCTTTCGTGGTTAAGGCAGGATTTGAACTCAGTTGTCTCCTAGCTTGATGCCTTGACCTTTAGGCCAGACTTCCTGCTTTCTCTCTCTAGGTCTTCTCTGTGTGCCTGGCATGGGGCTATCATTTTTCAGCCTGTTCTCCTGGAATTTAATCTCCTCTGAAGACTCCCAAGGCCTTTATGTGGGAAGAGGAGCATTTGAATTGCGCATTTCCTTTTGCCAAGCCAAAGGTCCAGCACAGAGAGATAAGGAAGGGGCTTTAAGCCTTAGGCTAAACCATAATGGGATTAGCAGAATGCAAGCCCAGCCAATTGTTGTTTCTTCAATAAGCTAGTTTCCCCTTTCATGACTTAGTGGGGTGGGGTGGGCCAGCCCAGTCAGAACAGTAAAAAACAGAAGACATCTTCCCATGGCTGGTGCCCATAGCAGCTTTAATACTGGTGGTATTAACACAGGCACCTGGCTCAATTATAATAACACCAAGAGGGATCTTGGAGTTCTAGTGGACAACCAATTAAACGTGAGCTAGCGTTGTGTTGTGGCTGCCCAAATGGCCAACATAGTTCTAGGCTAACAAAGGGATAGAATCAAGATCACTTGAAGTGTTAATACCACTTTATAAGGTATTGGTAAGGCCACAGTTGGGATACTGCATCCAGTTTTGGTCACCACATTGAAGCAGTTTCCACCAGAAGTTGTGGGGAATCATTGGAGATTTTAAAGAAGAGATTCGACAGCTGCTAGAAACATAGAAGATTGAAAGCAGAAAAAGACTTGTGGTCCATCTAATCTGCCCTTATAATATTTCCTGTGTTTTATCTTAGGATGGATTTATGTTTATCCCAAGAATGTTTAAATTCAGTTACTGTGGATTTACCAACCAGGTCTGCTGGAAGTTTGTTCCAAGCCTCTACTACTCTTTCAGTAAAATAATATTTTCTCACGTTGCTTCTGATCTTTCCCCCAACGAAAGATTTGACCGCTCTTTGTCTGAAATGTACTGGTGTCTCCTGTAAGAAGGGAGCGGAGTTTGCAGAGTGGTGGTAGTGGAAGAGGAGGAGGAGGACTGTAGGCCCGTTCGTTGTTTTCTTGTAGACATTTCATTATCCAACTAGGTAACATCATCAGTTTTAGATGGGAGTGAAATTTGCTCTCTGTGACTTGTCCAGTCAGTGTTGGTGGAAATGGTGTTTGGTTCCTTAATTAGACTGTTTATTGTTTGTTAGAGAAACAATAGCATGGTAGTTCCTTCATTGGTGTATTCTTGTTCCTTGCCCTAATGTTATTGTTGGTCTTAATCTCATCTCATCTGAATCGGATGGATGAGGAAGTGTTTTGGTCCTTTTGTTTCCTTTTTGGCTTTCTGATGGTCTCTTTTGAATGGTATATGTAGATGTTTATGTGCTTCTTGATGGCCAATTTGTCTGAAGGCCAAACTTCCAGGAATTCTCTAACATTTTTTGGACCTGGCTAAGTCTAGGATATTCACCATTTCCCAGTTGAAACTACTCTGTTTTTGCAATTAGAGTAGAATAGAATAACAGAGTTGAAAGGGACCTCGGAGGCCTTCTAATCCCACCCCTTGCTTAGGCAGGAAGCCCTACACCACTTCAGACAAATGATTAACCGACATCTTCTTAAAAACTTCCAATGTTGGAGCATTTACAACCTCTGGAGGCAAGCTGTTCCACTGGTTAATTGTTCTCTCGGGAAATTTCTCCTTAGTTCTAAGTTACTTCTCTCCTTGTTTAATTTCCATCCATTGCTTCTAGTCCTGCCTTCAGATGCTTTGGAGAATAGTTTATTTATTTATTATTAGAGTTGAAAGGGACCTTGCACGTCATCAAGTCCAACCCCCTGCTCGGGCAGGAAACCCTACACCACCCCAGCCAGATGGCAGTCCAATTTCCTTTTGAATGTGTCAAGTGATGGGGCGTTCACAACCTCCGCTGGTAGGTCGTTCCAATGGTTGAACATTCTCATCGTCAGAAAGTTCTTCCTTATTTCCAGGTTGAATTTCTCCTTGGTCAGTTTCCATCCATT
Organism: Erythrolamprus reginae; assembly: GCF_031021105.1. NCBI lineage: Eukaryota > Metazoa > Chordata > Lepidosauria > Squamata > Dipsadidae > Erythrolamprus > Erythrolamprus reginae. Next base: position 5,759,217 of record NC_091952.1, on the reverse strand, counting down.
GCTCCTGATCTGGCCCTCTGGTGCCCTGGAAAATAGTGTGATCCCCCTCCTCTCTGTGGTAACTCCTTAAATATCTGTATACTGCTATCATGTCCCCCCCTGGTCCTCCTTTTCTCTAAGCCAGTGATGGTGAACTTTTTCCTTTAGGTGTCGAAAGAGTGTGCACATGCGCTATCGCGCATGCGTGAGTGCCCACACCAATAAGTCAATGGGTGGGGAGGGCAAAAACAGCTTCCCCCACCACCCAGAGGCCCTCTGGAGGCTGGAAACAGCCTGCTTCCCAACTTCTGGTGGGTCCAGTAGACTTGTGTTTCGCCCTCTTCAGGCTCCAAAGGCTTCCTTGGAGACGGAGAGGCCCCATCCCCCTGGAGGCTCTCTGGGAGCCAAAAACACCCTCTCAGAGCCATTTTGTGAGCCAAAAATCAGCTGCCTGGCACACACATGCCTGTTGGAGTTTAGCTTTGGCAACGGCTTGCGGGCCAGCAGATATGGCTCCGCACGCCACCTGTGGCACCTGTGCCATAGGTTCGCCATTACTGCGCTAGACTATCCATGCCCAGTTCCAGCAACCTTTCTTCACATGTCTTGGTTTCCAGTCCCCTTATTATTCTGGTTGCTCTTTTCTGTGCTTTCTCTAGAGTTTCAATGTCCAATGTTAAATGTTCAAGTTTGACTCCCTCTTCTTTTTGGCAACACCTGAGATATGGGGTTGCTATCATGTCTCCCCTAGTCCTTTTCATTAAACTAGCCAGACCCAGTTCCTGCAACCGTTCTTCATATGTTTTGGCAGTTCTGTGTTAGCAAAAACTTCAGAAGAGAAGGATTTAGGGGTAGTGATTTCTGACAGTCTCAAAATGGGTGAGCAGTGTGGTCGGGCAGTAGGAAAAGCAGGTAGGATGCTTGGCTGCATAGCTAGAGGTATAACAAGCAGGAAGAGGGAGATTGTGATCCCCTTATATAGAGCGCTGGTGAGACCACATTTGGAATACTGTGTTCAGTTCTGGAGACCTCACCTACAAAAAGATATTGACAAAATTGAATGAGTCCAAAGACGGGCTACAAGAATGGTGGAAGGTCATAAGCATAAAACGTATCAGGAAAGACTTAATGAACTCAATCTGTATAGTCTGGAAGACAGAAGGGAAACGGGGGACATGATCGAAACATTTAAATATGTTAAAGAGTTCAATAAGGTTCAGGAGGGAAGTGTTTTTAATAGGAAAGTGAACACAAGAACAAGGGGACACAATCTGAAGTTAGTTGGGGGAAAGATCAAAAGCAACGTGAGAAAATATTATTTCACTGAAAGAGTAGTAGATCCTTGGAACAAACTTCCAGCAGACGTGGTTGGTAAATCCACAGTAACTGAATTTAAACATGTCTGGGATAAACATATATCCATTGTAAGATAGAATACAGGAAATAGTATAGGGGCAGACTAGATGGACCATGAGGTCTTTTTCTGCCGTCAGTCTTCTATGTTTCTATGTTTAAGCCTTCAGTCCCCTAATCTTCTTTGTTGCTCTTCTCTGCTCTGTTTCTAGAGTCTCAACATCCTTTTTACATCATGGCAACCAAAACTGAATGCAGTATTCTAAGTGTGGCTTTACCAAGGCCTTATAAAGTGGTAGTAACACTTCACATGATCTTGGTTCTATCCCTCTGTTAAAGCAGTCTAGAACTGTGTTGGCTTTTTTGGCAGCTGCTGCACATGGCTGGCTCCTATTTCAATGGTTGTCCACTAGGACTCCAAGGTCCCTTTCACAATTACTACTGGTGAGCAATGTATCACATATACTATACCTGTGCATTTTGTTTTTCTTGCCTAAATGTAGAACATTTTCCTATTTTGACTATTAAATTTCATTTTGTTAGGTAGTGCCCAATGTTCAAGTCTGTCAAGATCCTTCTATATTTTAATCTATCTTCTGGCGAGTTGGCTACTCCTGTAGGTGTCATCTGCACATTGGATGAGTTCCCCATCTATCTCTTCGTCCAAGTCATTGATGAAAATATTGAAGAGTCCTGGGCCTAAAACAGAGCCTTGGGGTACTCCACTGCATACATCTCTCCATGTAGATGTGGTTTCCATTGAGCACTACACATTGAGTGCGGTTGGTCAGCCAGTTTCGAATTTATTTATTTATTTATTTATTAAATTTGTATGCCGCCCCTCGTAGACTCGTAGCAAGCTGTATTTTTGAGGATTTCTTTTATTATTGAACAACAGCAGTGTTCTCAGTTAATCTAAAATGTTAATAAACCTCAAATCTGAATCTTTAAAAAAGTAAATGTGAGATTATGCTTTTTCTTAGGAGAATAGTTGTGTGGGCAATTATTAGTGTGCAGAATTATTATGCCACTAAATGGAAAACAAAACAGACACCACATCCTCCGAGACACCGTTCAGAGCGGTGTACTGGTTTCCTTCACCAAAAATCTCCTGTTTAAGAAGGACCCAGAAGTCCCCAGTAGGGTTTAGGTCAGGTGAGGAAGGGGCAGTGTGTCATTATTCTTTCATCTTTAAAGTCTTTATTGGCTAGCTGCGAAGTGTTCTTCAATACTGGATCACTGCTTGGCGGAAGTGTCTTCTACAAACTGGTAGTAGGGTTGGGAGTTGATCTGGAGTCCACCTTCAACCTGAAAAGGTCAAACTACCCCGCCTTCAATAATACCAGCCCATAGAGTGCAGTATTGCAGGCCACTAGAGCTGACTGCTAGATCTGCAGGTCAGCAGTTCAAATCTCATCACCGGCTCAAGGTTGACTCAGCCTTCCATCCTTCTGAGGTGGGTAAAATGAGGACCCGGATTGTGGGGGCAATAGGCTGGCTCTGTTAAAAAGTGCTATTGCTAACATGTTGTAAGGCACCCTGAGTCTAAGGAAAAGGGCCGCATTAAAAAATTGAATAAAATTAATAAATAAATACCAGTACTCCACCTCCACTTGGCTGGCATCTGATTCGACCTCCACCTTGCTGGCACCTGTGGCCATTACTGATCCAGCCACTAGCCTATCCATCTGGTCTGTTAAGGATCACTCTCCCCTCGTCAGTCCATAAAACCTTTGCAAAATCTGTCTTCAGATATTTCTTGGCTCAGTCTTGTCGTTAAAACGTGTGTGTCTTATTCAGTAGTTGTAGGATTTTAATCTTTACCTTGGCCATGTCTCTCAGCACTGAACACCTGGTACTTCTGAGCACTCCAGATAGGTTGCAGTTCTGACCTATGACAGCACTGGAGGATAATGGGTCCTTGGTAGCTTCATGTTGGATTCTTCTCAAATCTTTGGCGGTTAAGGTGCGCTTTTGTCTCTCAACATGTTTCTTCTGACACTGTTGACACGTATTGGTGTTCATGGATGTACTACATACGCCTAAAAATGATCTCAAAGTGTGATCTTCTTACAGAATACAGTTGGAAGGCAACACCATGCTCAAACAAGGGACTCTGTACCATTTATTTATTTATTTATTTATTTGTTTGTTTGTTTTGTCCAATACACAATAATACACAATGAAGGTAATAGAGGACACCTTCGAGGAAATAGAATTAGAGAAAGAATAGAAGAGAGAGTATAGCAGGGGTCCCCAAACTTTTTACACAGGGGGCCAGTTCACTGTCCCTCAGACTGTTGGAGGGCCGGACTATAAAAAAAAACTATGAACAAATCCCTATGCACACTACACATACCTTGTTTTAAAGTAAAAAACAAAATGGGAACGTACTATTTAGAGGGGGGAGAAGATCTGAAATTCATATATGTTTATGTTTTGTTTTTAATTTTCTTTTCTTAACATCTGATTGGATATACAAGGTTTTCTTGGCTTATGAAAAATGTCTAAAGAAAGAAGGAAGCACTTTGGCATAATGGTTAATAAGTTAGAAATATAATTGGTGTTGCACTTTTTGAAGGAACATTAAGGAGGGAATTTAATTAAAAGAAAATGAATGTAACTGGATGACAAAATTAGAAAAAAAACCCTTTTGCAACTTTTTTGATGATTGATATTAGTTACTAACAAAATACCACATTTTATTCATGGAAAATTAGATGGTACACTGTGTTGTTTGAATGTTATGTTGAGAGAAAAATTTAAAAAAATTAACCCCACCCCCAAAACAGTCCTTCCTTCCTCTGTCCCTCCATTTCATCCTTCCTTCCTTCCTTCCTTCCTTCCTTCCTTCCTTCCTTCCTTCCTTCCTTCCTTCCTTCCTTCCTTTCTTTCTTCCTTGTTCCCTCCATTTCTCCTTCTTTCCTTCCTTCCCTCCTTCATTCCTCTCCACTTCTCCTTCCCTCCCTCTCTTTCCCTTTTCTTTCTTTCTCTCTCTTTTCCCTGTGCTCTTGTCACTCACTGTCGGGCTGGATAAATGGCCTCAGTGGGCCGCATGTGGCCCGCGGGCCGTAGTTTGGGGACCACTGGAGTATAGGATAAAATAATCAATGAGAGAATAGAAGAAAGATATATGGATAGAAGAGAAGATATATGGGATATAGGAGAGACAATAGGACAGGGGTCGGAAGGCACTCTAGTGCACTTATGCACGCCCCTTACTGACCTCTTAGGAGTCTGGAGAGGTCAACCGTGGATAGTCTAAGGGTAAAATGTTAGGGGTTAGGGGATGATACTACGGAGTCCGGTAATGAGTTCCACGCTTCAACAACTCTATTACTAAAGTCGTATTTTTTACAGTCAAGTTTGGAGCGGTTAATATTGAGCTTGAATCTGTTATGTGCTCTTGTGTTGTTGTGGTTGAAGCTGAAGTAGTCGTTGACAGGCAGGACATTGCAGCATATGATCTTGTGGGCAAGTGTCAAGTGTCTGTCCAATATCTTCTTAAAAGCCTCCAATAATAGGAAAAAAACTACAACTTCTGGAGGGAAGCTGTTCCACTGGTTAATTATTCCCACTCTTGGGAAGTTTCTCCTTAACTCCAGGTTGTTTCTTTGATTAGTCTCTATCTGTTGATTCTTGTCCTGCCCTCTGCTGCTTTGGAGAAAAGCTTTGGAGAATACCTCTTCTTTGTGGCAGCCCCTCAAATATTGGAATATTGCTATCATGTCTCCCCTGGTCTTCACTAGACTAACCATGCATTCTTCATATGTTTTAGTCTGCAGGCTTTTAATCATCTTAGTTGCTATTCTCAACACTTTTTCCAAACTCTCAACTTCTCTCTTTGAAATGTGGTAACCAAATTATAAGCAAATGAGCTCAGTATACTTCTTGTGCCTGATTTATTTCTATCCTGTTTTTTTATTATTTTTACAATTAATTCAAGGTGGCAAACATAGCCAGCACTTTCCCTATCCTATTTACTCCCGACAACAACCTTCTGAGGTGGGTTTAGATGAGAGATCTTTCTACTATAGAATAGAATAGAATAGAACAGAATAGAATTCTTTATTGGCCAAGCGTGATTGGACACACAAGGAATTTGTCTTTGGTGCAGATGCTCTCAGTGTACATAAAAGAAAATATAGATTTGTCAAGAAACGTGGTACAACACTTAATTATTGTCATAGGGGTCAAATAAGCAAGAAAGAAACAATATTAATAAAAATCTTAGGATACAAACAAGTTACAGTCATACAGTCCTAAGTGGGAGGAAAAGGATGATAGGAATGATGAGAAAAAAACTAGTAGAATAGAAGTGCAGACTTAGTAAAAAGTCTGAAAGTGTTGAGAAAATTATTTGTTTAATAGAGTGATGGCGTTTGGGAAAAAACTGTTCTTGTGTCTAGTTGTCTTGGTGTGCAGTGCTCTGTAGTGACGTTTTGAGAGTTAGAGTTGAAACAGTTGGTGTCAAGGATGTGAGGGGTCCGGAAATATTTCCATCGCCCTCTTTTTACTTGACACCTTAACTAGAATTTGAATAGAATAGATTTGTATGCCGCCCCTCTCCGCTCCTTACTTCCCGTTCCGGGGAGGGGGCAGGGGGCAGGCATGGGAGACGGGATTCCCGGGGTGTCCAAAAGCTGGATCTAGATCAGAAACCGGGCACCCTCTGCTCCCTCTTGGCTGCAATTTCCCAGGACCAGAGTGTGGGGGGCCCACAAAAAGTGAGGCGCAGGACAGACCCAGCACTTTTTCCTCGGAGCTTTTGGCTGGTCTTCCCCGAAAGCAATTGACAACCGTGTGGTGTGACTGAGAGGCCTACCTTGTCAGGACGTTGTGGAAGGAAGTGACAGTCAGGAAGGAGCCAACATTGACACACGGGCTGTGGGAAGGGAACGGCGGACGGAACCCAGTTCTGAGGGATGTGTGTGTATGAAAGGGAGGGTCGATACCAGCCCTCCGGGGTCCTGAACTAGGCTGAGCTGCGGCTGCCTTTTGACAAGCCCTTTCCTCACTTTAGGGCATGGAAGAGAAGGGGGGGTACTCTTTGAAGGGTTCCCCTTTCCGTGGCTGAGCATTTCGCCTCCCCCCCCCATAGGCCCACTTTGAGGAAGGCAAGCACCTCCAAAGGTACTTTGGAAGTCTTCTAGTCCACTCCCCCACCCTCAGGTTTGCTATTTATTTACTTACTTACTTACTTACTTACTTACTTACTTACTTACTTACTTACTTACTTACTTACTTACTTACTTACTTACTTACTTACTTACTTACTTACTTACTTACTTACTTACTTACTTACTTACTTACTTTACTTACTTACTTATTTATTTTTAGAGTTGAAAGGGACCTTACAGGTCATCGGGTTCAACCCCCTGCCTGAGCAGGAAATCCTACAGCACCCCAGCCAAATGGCAGTCCAATCTCCTCTTGAAAGTGTCCAAAGTTGGGGAGTCCACAACCTCCGCTGGCAGGCCGTTCCAATGGTTGATCGCTCTCACTGTCAGGAAATTATTTCTTCTCTCCAGGTTGAATCTTTCCTTGGTCAGTTTCCAACCGTTGTTCCTGGACCGGCCCTCTGGTGCCCTGGAAAACAGTGTGTCCCCCTCCTCTCTGTGGCAACCCCTCAAGTACCTGTATACAGCTATCATGTCCCCCCTAGCCCTTCTTTTTACTAGACTATCCATGCTCAGTTCCATCAACCTTTCCTCGTATGATTTGATTTGATTTAATTTAATTTATTACATTTATAAGCCACCCTGCTCCTTTCAGAATCTGTAAACCCTATGCCAGTGATGGTGAAGCTTTTCTGGTTTGTGTGCCAAAAGGAGAGGTGTGGGGTGAGCTGGATCTAGTACCCACACGCATAATTCCATGCAGCCCCCCAAATGCGTGTGTGACATCCCCCCCCCCAGCAAGCAGGGAAAGGCTTTGATGATGATGATGATAGCAGTCTCATATTTATGATGGTTACAGTGTCCTGGGGTCAGGTGATCTTCTTTTGTGACCTTCTGATAAGCAAAGTCAATGGGGAAGCCAGATTCACTTAACAGCCACGTTACTAGTTTAACAACCACAGTGACCCACTTAACAACTGCAGCAAGAAAAGTCGTAAATTGGAGCAAAGCTCACTCAACAAATGTCTCACCAACAGAATAAATTCTGGGCTCAGTTCTGGCCGTAAATCAAGGACTTCCTGTAGTGACCTGCATTGTAAAGATGCAGAGTTTTTAAAGGTCAGAATAAAAGGGTTGGAAGGGACCTTGGAGGTCTTCTAGTCTAACCCACTGCTCAAGAAGAAAACACTTATACCAGTGATGACGAACTTATGGCATGGGTGGCACGTGGAGTCATATCTGCTGGTACGCAAACCGTTGCCCTAGCTCAGCTCCAATGTGCATGTGTGTGCCAGCCAGCTGATTTTTGGCTCACACAGAGGTTCTGGGAGGGTGTTTTTGGCTTCCACAGACCCTCTGGGAGGATGAGAGAGGGCGTTTTTACCCTCCCCTGGCTCTAAGGAAGCCTTTGGAGCCTGGGGAGGGTGAAACACAAGCCTACTGGGCCCATCAGAAATTGGGAAACAGGCCATTTCCAGCCTCCAGAGGGCCTCCAGTGGGCAGGGGAAGCTGTTTTTTCCCTCCCCAGGGATTAAATTATAGGTATGGGCACTCGTGCACACGCACACTATTTTGGCACCCAAATGAAAAAAGGTTCGCCATCCCTGCCTTATACCACTTCAGATAAATGGTTGTCAAGTCTCTTCTTAAAAACCTCCAGTGTTGGATGCACCCATAACCTTCCATTGATTGATCATTCTGTTTGAAGCTGAGAGGTTTTCTTTGATGTGTTAGAATTTGATAGGTTGGGTCTAGTTACTGGTTAGCTTTTTAAAAAGCTCTTGCAGGAAATCCTTGACTTCATTCATTTAGTGACTGTTCGAAGTTAGAGTGGCTCTGAAAAAAATGACTTGCAACTATTTTTCACACTTATGATCATTGCAATATTCCTCTGATCATATAGAAACATAGAAGATTGACTGCAGAAAAAGATCTCCTGGTCCATCTAGTCTGCCCTTATACTATTTCCTGTATTTTATCTTAGGATGGATTTATCTATGTTTATCCCAGGCATGTTTAAATTCAATGACTGTGGATTGACCAACCACGTCTGCTGGAAGTTTGTTCCAAGCATCTACTACTCTTTCAGTAAAATAATATTTCCTCATGTTGCTTCTGATCTTTCCCCCAACTCACCTCAGATTGTGCCCCCTTGTTTTTGGGTTCACTTTCCTATTAAAAACACTTCCCTCCTGAACCTTATTTAACCCTTTAACATATTTAAATGTTTCGACCATGTCCCCCCTTTCCCTTCTGTCCTCCAGACTATACAGATTGAGTTCATGAAGTCTTTCTTGAGTTTTATGCTTAAGACCTTCCACCATTTTTGTAGCTTGTCTTTGGACCCGTTCAATTTTATCCATATCATTTTGTAGGTGAAGTCTCCAGAACTGAACAAACTTCACAGGCTTGCCAATTGATTCATATTTACGATGATTGCCGTGTCCTAGTGTCAAATCACCCCCTTTTGCGAACCTCTGACCATGAAAGTCAATGGAAAAGCTAGTGTCACTAACTGAACAGCTGCAGTGATTCACTTTACCACAGTGACATAAAATAGGGCAAAACTCGCTTAACAACTGTCCTTCTTAACAACAGAAATTTAGGGCTCAATTGGTTGTTGGCCACCTATATTTATTTATTTATTTATTAGATTTGTATGCCGCCCCTCCGAAGACTTGGGGCGGCTAACAACAATAAAGAAGACAATGTAACAAATCTAATATTAAAAAATAATCTAAAAACCCCCAATTTAAGAGACCAATCATACAAACAAGCATACCATGTATAAATTCTATAAGCCTAGGGGGAAGAGATATTTCAATTCCCCCATGCCTGACGACAGAGGTGGGTTTTAAGGAGCTTGCGAAAGGCAAGGAGGGTGGGGGCAACTCTGATTATCTGGGGGGAGCTGGTTCCAGAGGGTCGGGGCCGCCACAGAGAAGGCTCTTCTCCTGGGTCCCACCAAATGACATGGTTTAGTCGATGGGACCCGGAGAAGGCCAACTCTGTGGGACCTAACCGGTTGCTGGGATTCGTGCGGATCTAATTAAGTGGATCTAATTTTACGGAAAAAGAATGAGATTCCGAGTGTTTTCATCACAAAAACCCCTTCTAGTTTCCTAAAACTTTCTGCTGCTCTTTTGTGCTGTTGTGTAATAGTGGATTTCTATTTGCTTCTCACCTTACTGTGGTGGGGATTTTCGGTATGAGGGAGATAACACATTTTGGAGTGGCTTCTATTGAATCAATAAGAATCAGGAATTCTTACTAATCTTCAGCAATTGGCTGGCTGTGTTTGCATTCTTCGCTTCTATATATTTCCAAGGTCCACCCGGGGTGTTTGCACACTGTCAGTCTGTCATCCTTCTTCATTTTAGTTTAAACTATTGTGCAAAGTCCTGCTCTATAGCTTAGCATAAGGGACAAAGATCAAAACTGGAGACATGGTTTTCTAGTTGCTCAGGATGACACTTTCTTAAATAATAATTATTATTATCATTGGGCCTGGTCTTTGGGCCTTATGTGAATTTCGTTGTATGAATATTTATTAATTAATTTATTAATTGGATTTATATGCCACCCTGTCCAAGGATACTGTGTATATATGTATATACATAGTATATACTATACACTGTATACTGTGTACATACTGTTACTGTGTATATATGTACAATGACTATAATATAGTAATTATTAGGATTAGAAGTAGAACGATTGTGGCAAAAGAAAGCAATAGTCATAGGCATTTTGGATGCAATTTTATAACATCTGGCAGGTCGGCAGCCATTGTTTTTTCTGCAGTTCTGATTCTCCTCTGAAGTCTGTGTCGGTCCTGTTGGGTTGCAGAACCAAACCAGACAGTGATAGAGGTGCAGATGACAGACTCAATGATTTCTCTGTAGAACTGGATCAGCAGCTCCTTGGGCAGTTTGAGCTTCCTGAGATGGCGCAGAAAGAGCAGTCTTTGTTGTGCTTTTTTAATGACTTTTTTGATGACGTGATGAAGAGATAATCATTTATCTGAAATGGTATAGGATTTCCTGCTTGAGCAGATTGCTAGAAGATCTCCAAGGTCCCTTGTCTTACTATGTTATTTCTTCTTATCTACCTGCCTGCCGCTTCTCTTTCTGTCTGTCTGTCTGTCTGTCTGTCTGTCTATCTATCCACCTACTCACCTACCTACCTGCTAAGTAGTGTGCAGAGTGATATCTGAGTTTTCAAAGATACACATACACAGAGGAAAGGTGGATTCTAGCAGATAAGCTGACACCCCAGGGATACGAGTAATGACCCAGTAATACAAGCCAGATACATTAAGTATATAAAATATTATTTACTTTGGCAAATATCTTAGTCAAGAACAATCCTAGTCATACACAGTTAAATCAGTCAATTCATATACAATACTGTACTATAAATCTTATTTGTTCAATACATAAACCACTATTTAACACACACTTCCTACTACAGCAGTCACAGAGAGAGAAAGAACTATGCTTCTGGCTCCTTCTTACGGCCATCCATAACACTAACTCTTTATGTTTCAATACATTAAACAAATACATTGTTGGTTTATTTTATAAACCATTGGCTGCCGATCAGTTTCCGGTCACAATTCAAAGTGTTGGTTATGATCTTTAAAGCCCTACATGGCATTGGATCAGAACTGCCTGCTACCGCACGAATCCCAGCGACCGATAAGGTCCCACAGAATTGGCCTTCTCCGGGTCCTGTCTTCAGAGAAGGCATACAAATCTAATAAATTATTATTATTATTATTATTATTATTATTATTAATTATTATATATTGCCAAACCCAACCAGTTATGTACATAGTACTAATACCATCCATCCATCCATCCATCCATCCATCCATCCATCCATCCATCCATCTCTATCATCTATCTCTTATCTCTAGCCATCTCTGTCTCTAGCCATCACTATCTCTATATCTTGTCTTTTTTATTTCTGACCGAAAAATTAACCAGTGGAAGGGCTTTCCTCCAGAAGTTATGAATGTTCCAAGACTAGGCACCTACTTGTCTGAAACGGTACAGTGTCTCCTGCTTGAGCATGGGGCTGCATTAAAAGATCTCCAAGGTACCTTCCACGTCAGTTATTCTGTTATTCGTAGCCCAGCCCGAAAGAAAATCCCGTTTTACTCAGATTTCAAAACTTTATGGTTGTTTGGTCTGCATTCCAGTCTGGTTAGAGATTCATCCTTGAGTCATGGTGTTTTGATTCTCCAGGAAATCTCGAGAGAATTTGACTCGTATGATTTTTTTTCCCCTTTCCTTCCGAGAATCAGACCTTGAAAGGCTTTTCTGCTTTGGGTGCTCTGCAGATATATGTGATTACATCAACAATTGTTCCCCAGCTGGTCTCCCTAGCATAACTGGCATATAGCCAATTTTTCATCGGTTATGCCAAAATGGCATTTGGCTGGTAGTGACGTTGTCTGTTTGTAAACCCAACCGGTATCTCTTGAAAGCTGCAAGTTGCGGCTTGGGGCATATTTTTATCTGTACAACTAGTCCTCAACTTAGGACCACCGTTTCCATTGAAAGCAAGGCAGTTGCTTGTGGTCATTTTATGACCGTTTTTGACACAGTTGTTAAGTGAATCCCTGCCCTTGTTAAATTAGTAACATGGTTGTTAAATAACTCAGGCTTTACTCATCAGAAGATTGCAAAATTACACAATCCCAGGACACTGCATCCATCGTAAATATGAGCCAACTGTTTGTTTAGTGACTGTTCAAAGTTACAGCAGCACTGAAAAAAGTATGACTGTTTTTCACACTTGCAACCCTTGCAGTATCTCCATAGTCATGTGATCAAAATTCAGATTCTTGGTATACTGATCCCGTTTTGCGACCTTCTGACAAGCAAAGTCAATGGGGAAGCCCGATTCACTTAACAACCGAGTTACTAACTTCACCACTGCAGGGATTCACTTAACAACTGTGGGGTAAGAAGAGTCCTAAAACGAGGCAAGATTCACTTAAACTGTCTCGCTTAGCAATAGAAATTTGGGGCTCAATTGTGGTTGTAGACTTGAAGATATAGGTGCACTAAAAAATTATTGGCCTGTCTGACTTTTCCCCCCTAATTTGGTCTACCTTGAAGGGTTGCCAGTAACCACGGTACAGATATGCTTCCTAAGGCCTCAATCATTGAAGTTTTGAATAGAATAGAATAGAATTCTTTATTGGCCAAGTGTGATTGGACACTCAAGGAATTTGTCCTTTGTGCATAAGCTCTCAGTCTACATACAAAAAACAAAGTGATATGGTCATAAGGTATCAATAGGAGTACATAAGAGGAAAGATGAGAAGGATTATAGTAACATGGGAAAATATCCTTAAACATAAGACAGTGCTGTGGGAATTAGGTATTTAGCAGAGTAAGACACCAGAAAAAACCCTGTTGCTGTAGACCAAGGGTGTCAAAATTGATTTAATTGAGGGCTGCATCAATGTTGTGGTTGACCTTGGGGTGTAAGATATTGATCAAATTGAACGGGTCCAAAGATGGGCTACAAAAATGGTGGAAGGTCTTAAGCATAAAACGTTATCAGGAAAGACTTCATGAACTCAATCTGTATAGTCTGGAGGACAGAAGGGAAAAGGGGGACACGATCAAAACATTTAAATATGTTAAAGGGTTAAATAAGGTTCAGGAGGGAAGTGTTTTTAGTAGGAAAGTGAACCCAAAAACAAGGGGGCACAATCTGAGGTTACTTGGGGGAAAGATCAGAAGCAACGTGAGAAAATATTATTTTAGTGAAAGAGTAGTAGATGCTTGGAACAAACTTCCAGCAGACATGGTTGGTAAATCCACAGGAACTGAATTTAAACATGCCTGGGATAAACATATATCCATCTTAAGATAAAATACAGAAAACAGTATAAGGGCACACTAGATGGACCAGGAGGTCTTTTTCTGCCATCAATCTTCTATGTTTCTATATGTGACCAGAGTGGGCAAGGCTTGTCCCCCATATCGGGGGTGCTTGTGGCAGCCCGAGTGCTCTGTTAGCAAAACAGGCTCCTGAGCTCTGTTTCTTGCTGCGCTGGCCTCCTGCAACCCTCTGCCAATGAAAACGGAGGTCAGGGTGGCCCTCCTGAGCTCCGTTTTCGCTGGCAGAGGGTTGCAGGAAGCTGTCAATGCTGGAAACAGAGCTTGGGAGCCTGTTTTCGCTGGCAGAGGCACTGTGGGGCAGTGCCCCTCTATTTCTAGGGTGACCCTGTGTGCCAGATCTAAGCACTCCGCGGGCAGGATTTGACCCAGGGGTCCTTGAGTTTGACACCCCTATATTGTATAAAATCTGCAATATAGTAATACTCAATAGACCAAAAATAGGCAATCTCCACAGACATCCCTTGACTCTTTAATTGTTCTTGTTTCTGCAGCCTGGAGGACTCCAACTGCCTCTCGCAGAGTGTCTGCAGCCCCACCTCCATTTGTGTCCTCGGCTGACAAAATGCCTCACCTGAACGGGATGGTTTCTGGGCCGCTGGACGGCCTGCTGAGACAGGTATCCCTCCACCTGGCCTGCTCCAAGTGCAGCGACAGAGAGAACGAGAGCACCTATCTGTTGAAGGAGGTGGATCACCGCTGCATGATGGAGATCTTGCTGGCCAGGTGCAAGGGGACGAAAGGTAGCCGGTGGCGCAAAGTGAACAGGAGACCCTCCTTCCCCAAACCGGCTTTGTACTACGTCTGCTGGTATTACGTGGCTGGCTCGGGCTGCACCAAACACCGCAACTCCTGCACCTTCGCCTGGAGCCAAGAGGAGGTGATTGTGTGGACGTTCCAGAGGAAATACAACATGGAATGGCATGTGTTGAAGAGGCTGTTGCAACAGGCCCAGTCGGGCATCACACCCAGCGCAAAGCCTAAGTCCAATGAGCTGAGCAACCCAGAAGAAATCCTCAGTGAGTTTGGGGGTTATTTCCAAGAGATCTGCGGGCCTTGTTTTTGTAGCCGTCCCCAGCGGATTGTACCCAGGAGCTCCGCTCACAGCTGCAAGAATCACTGGGGCTTTATTTTGGTCCATGTGATCGCTGACGGTAAGAAAAAAGAACAATATACTGAGATTCGGCCCTGTCCGACAAGCCAGAGGCTCTTTTCGTACTGTCCGTCCGTCTCGGCTGGCAGGTACTGCTGGAATAAATCCTGCAGTTTCGCCCACAGCGATGTGGAGCTGGTCATCTGGCAGGCAGAGCAAAGACGAGGCTTGGAGCGCGCCAAACTGCCGCGCATGGTGGTGGAGGAGACAGCGAGTCCACCGGACGCCGCGCCGCAACTTCAATTCTACTGCCGGGTGTGCCTGGTGACGTGCGATTCCCAGCAGAGCTTCGAGAACCACTGCTCATCTGTGGAGCACACGCAGCTGATCACCACCGACACGCTGACCGAATGGCGTTATCGCGCCCCTCCGTACGATCCAAAGACCTTTGCTCTTTGCAGCCGGTAAGCCAGACAGATTAAGAGAATTTTTGCTTTTGAGAATCAGATGTTGTATTCAGGATTATGGGTAGCATTTGGAGTTTGCTCCCGGTCCTTTCTGGCTTCGTCTAAAGGGAAAGCTGACGTCTGCATCTGTCGTTAATTTTACAGGTAGTCCCCAACTTACAACCATTCATTTATTGACTGTTCACAGTCACTAAACAGCACTGGAAAAAGTGACTTAAGACCGTTTTTCACACTTACGGCTGTTACACCACACCTGTGGACATCTGATCAAAATTCAGATGCTTGGCAAGTGGCTAATTTTTATGACCGTTGCTGTGTCCCAGGGTAATATGATCACCCTTTGACAAGAAAAATCAATGGGGAAGCCAAATTGACATAAGAACTGGGCTATTAATTTAACAACTGCAGTGATTCATGTAATGACTTCTGCACAAATTGTCATAAAATGGGGAAAACCCATTGAACAAAAAGATATTGACAAAAGATACTGAACAAAAAAGATATTGAACAAAAAGATATTGAGAAAATTGAACGTGTCCAAAGACGGGCAAAAAAATGGTGGAAGGTCTTAAGCGTATCAGGAAAGACTTCATGGACTCAATCTGTATAGTCTGGAAGACAGAAGGAAAAGGGGGGACATGATTGAAACATTTTAAAAAGTTTAAAGGGTTAAGTAAGCCTCAGGAGGGAAGTGTTTTTAGTAGGAGAGTGAACACAAGAACAAGGGGCCACAATCTGAGGTTAGTTGGGGGAAAGATCCGAAGCAACGTGAGAAAATATTATTTTAGTGAAAGAGTAGTAGATGCTTGGAACAAACTTCCAGCAGACGTGGTTGGTAAATCCACAGTAACTGAATTTAAACATGCCTAGGATAAACATATATCCATCCTAAGATAAAATACAGGCAATAGTATAAGGGCAGACTAGATTGACCATGAGGTCTTTTTCTGCTGTCCATCTTCTATGTTTCTGTGTTTCTATTAACTCCAAGATCGACTTCAGATCAACTATCAAGTAAACAACACCCCAATCAAGAAATTGCCAAAGAGCCATCAGCAAACAGCCCAAGCAAATAATCTCTAAGAACGCTCCCACCCACTATTGTGGCCTGCCAGCCTGACTCAGAAAATGAAAAGGTTGGGGAGGAACATGGGCCAGTCCTGGAGTCTGGGAAAGGCTCTGATGAGTGCTCTGCATTGGAGGCAGAGATGGGGCCAGGGCCCTCCGACAGTTATCAGCTACCTTCAGAGCCAGAGATAAGTGGGTCTGAAGAATAGCTGGAGCCTATTCCCGATGTGCATAGGTGCAGAGCATAGAGGAAGAGAGGTTGACTCAGGAGTAAAGGCACAAGGGGACAGTGAATGTCCCCTCCCATAGGAAATAAATAGGAGCAAAAGGGGAGGAGTGTTTGCAGGAGACTGTTTGTTTGTTTATTATTGTGGAGATTTGCTTATCTGAGAGACTCCTTGTCAAATATTCCCTTGTACAGCCTTAGGCCTGGAAGCTATTGGCCTGGCAACTATCCAGGGACTGATTAAAGTTTGTGGTTGCAATTAAACCTTGAAAGGCTTTTTGCCCGGACTTTTCTGGATGTGAATGCTAAGAATTCACATTAGCCCAGTGTGTCCCAAATAGCCGTGTGTGTGTGTGTGTGTGTGTGCTGCTTTTGCCGCAGGGAGTAGGAGATATGAAGTGCATATAAAACCTTAAGAGACACCATGGAAAAATATTTAACAGGGATGAAAAGAAAGGAGGAGGAGAGAAAGGGAGATAATGAGACAAACATAGCTAAGCTATGAAAGCTAAGACGAGGAAATATGACAAAGCGTATGTAGCGCTTGGCTCCACTGTGACTATGGTGGGAGACTAGGAAAGACCGCTATTTTTACTAAGTCTAAAAATGTTGGAAGTGGACAGCATGAAGCCAAATAAATTAAGGCATCACATTACACCCCAATTGAGAAATACTGCATTAGCCAAATAAACAAGGGTTTTATCGGGACAAGGAGTCTGTTTCGTGATTTGGTGAAGCCTACATCAAAACACACACACACACACAGGCAAGACACCAAGATACAAACTGACACTCCTTGGTAGAATTGATGGTGTTACCTAGTTGGGTAATGAAATTATTATTATTATTATTTATTAGATTTGTATGCCGCCCCTATCCGTAGACTCGGCTCACAACAATAACAAAGACAATGTAAGAACAAATCTAATAATTTAAAAAACTCTGTGGGACCTAACCGAAATGTCTGCAAAAAGACAACCAAGTTCAGTCAGAGAGTACCAAAAACCCACAGTTATCATTTTCCAACCCCTCCTCCTTTCCCACTCCCTTCTAGCACTGATGATAAACCAACAGCAAACCCCACTCCTTACTAGCACTGCTGATGTTACCCAGTTGGGCAATGAAACATCTTCAGTGGTACCTCTACCCAAGAACCCCTCTACTTACGAACGTTTCTAGATAAGAACTGGGTGTTCAAGACTTTTTTGTCTCTTCTCAAGAACCATTTTCCACTTACAAACCCAAGCCTCTGAAACTGTAACCGGAAAGGGCAGGGAGAAGCCTCTGTGGGGTTCTCTAGGAAGGAAACAGGGCCGGAAAAGGCGGGGATAAGCCGCCATGGGGCCTCTCTAGGAATCTCCTGGGAGGAAACAGGGCCAGAAAAGGCGGGGAGAAGCCTACATGGGGCCTCTCTAGGAATCTCCTGGGAGGAAACAGGGCCAGAAAAGGCGGGGAGAAGCCTACATGGGGCCTCTCTAGGAATCTCCTGGGAGGAAACAGGGCCAGAAAAGGCGGGGAGAAGCCTACATGGGGCCTCTCTAGGAATCTCCTGGGAGGAAACAGGGCCAGAAAAGGCGGGGAGAAGCCTACATGGGGCCTCTCTAGGAATCTCCTGGGAGGAAACAGGGCCAGAAAAGGCAGGGAGAAGCCTACATGGGGCCTCTCTAGGAATCTCCTGGGAGAAAACGGCCTCCACCTTCCCTGTGGTTTCCCCAATCACACTCATTTGATTTTACATTGATTCCTAAGGGAAAAGTTGCTTCTTCTTACAAACTTAAGAACCTGGTCACGGAACGAATTAAGTTCGTAAGTAGAGGTACCACTGTACAAGAAAACAAGCAAGCTCAGAGAGCACCCAGGACCCCTCATTTCAACCCTGAGCTGCAAATATTCTCCTTCATTGGGCATAGTTGGTCTCCTTAAATGTACCTCCAAGCCTTTATCCCTGATCGATTTTTGTCCTTTTTTTCCTCTACACTTCAGATCAGATGTCTGTGAATATGGGCAGGATTGTGCCAAGGCGCATTCGGTCCAGGAATTGGAAGAGTGGATCCAGCGGGCAAAAATGGCTGAGAAAAAGAAGAAGACGGCCAAGCAGGACGGCCTCTTATCTTACCAGGATCGACTTATTGCCGAGTACCAATCAAGCCACAATGAAGTCTTAATTGTAAGTTGAGGTTACAGTGCTAAACTGATATGCATGTGGTTCGTGGCAGGGAAACTTGTATTTGTGGCAAGAGAAGGAGCCATCTAGATATTTTGCTTTTGTGCAGCTCGAACACCATGGGGTAAAAGTCACGGGCCGGCCTTGCTTGTGGAGTTGAGCATTCAGGAATGCTGCGCTTATCTCTGGAGGTTCAGTCAATAAATTAAGCCAAAGATCTTTTCCTTAGGCAACTGATTGCTTAAGAATTCCCTGGGCCTAGAGCAGTAGCTCTCAATCTTTGTAATGCCGCGATCCCTTAATACAGTTCCTCATGTTGTGGTGTCCCTCAACCATAAGTCCAGCACCAATTCTCCCAACAGAGTTTTAAGCTGATTGGCAGGAAGGTCAGAGGGAACAACCCCCCCCCCCCCAACTGTAAGCGGCTGATTGGTCGGATTGTAAAAATATGTTCCAAGATTAGAAGCTTTAGTTCCTAGTTTCCATGGTCTTAGGTGACGTCTGTGAAATGGTCGTTCGACCCCCAAAGGGGTCCCGACCCCCAGGTTGAGAACCCCTGGCCTAGAGGAAAGTTTTTCTGACTTGGAATCTTTGAGATCGGTGGACTTCAACTCACAATTGCTGGGGAACTCTGGAAAGTGAAGTCCACCCATTAAACCAGTGCTTCTCATTTATTTTCTATTATCCCCCCCCCCCAGGAAGAAGTAAACATTTTGCACTCCCCCAACTCTCTGATCTGGGCCCCAATGGAATTTTAGTGTTAATATTTATTTAATTTATTTATTTTATTTATTTTATTTATTTATTTTATTTTATTTTATTTTATTTTATTAGATTTGTATGCCGCCCCTCTCCGTAGACTTGGGGCGGCTAACAACAGTAATAAACTGTTGATATTCCTGGTTGATATTCCTGGAGGCGTCGGCAATATGGTAAATGATTTAGTTTTACTAGATAAATGGTCAAAGCAATGGAAACTGCAGTTTAATGTTTCCAAATGTAAAATAATGCACTTGGGGAAAAGGAATCCTCAATCTGACTATTGTATTGGCAGTTCTGTGTTAGCAAATACTTCAAAAGAAAAGGATTTAGGCGTAGTGATTTCTGACAGTCTCAGAATGGGTGAACAGTGCAGTCAGGCAGTAGGGAAAGCAAGTAGGATGCTTGGCTGCATAGCTAGAGGTATAACAAGCAGGAAGAGGGAGATTATGATCCCGCTATATAGAATGCTGGTGAGACCACATTTGGAATACTGTGTTCAGTTCTGGAGACCTCACCTACAAAAAGATATTGACAAAATTGAACGGGTCCAAAGACGGGCTACAAGAATGGTGGAAGGTCTTAAGTATAAAGCGTATCAGGAAAGACTTAATGAACTCAATCTGTATAGTCTGGAGGACAGAAGGAAAAGGGGGGACATGATCGAAACATTTAAATATATTAAAGGGTTAAATAAGGTCCAGGAGGGAAGTGTTTTTAATAGGAAAGTGAACACAAGAACAAGGGGACACAATCTGAGGTTAGTTGGGGGAAAGATCAAAAGCAACATGAGAAAATATTATTTTACTGAAAGAGTAGTAGATCCTTGGAACAAACTTCCAGCAGACGTGGTAGATAAATCCACAGTAACTGAATTTAAACATGCCTGGGATAAACATATATCCATCCTAAGATAAAATACAGAAAATAGTATAAGGGCAGACTAGATGGACCATGGGGTCTTTTTCTGCCGTCAGACTTCTATGTTTCTATGTTTCTAAACAGCATGTAACAAATCTGATGTTAAAATAATTAAAAATCCCTTATTAAAACCAAACATATACACAAACATACCATGCATAAATTGTATAGGCCTAGGGGGAACAGGGTAGTTCAGTTCCCCCATACCTGACGACAGAGGTGGGTTTTGAGGAGCTTACGAAAGGCAAGAAGGGTGGGGGCAATTCTGATCTCCGGGGGCAGTTGGTTCCAGAGGGTCGGGGCCACCACAGAGAACACTCCCCGTCCAGGGGAATCGATCAAGAGGGACCACGCATGTTCCCTGGGGTCACACTCGCCCTGCTATTTGAGAAGGACTGCATTAAAGCATGCAGTTCTGGGAAACCGCCTTCTGCTGCACGAATCCCAGCGACCGGTTAGGTCCCACAGAATTGGCCTTCTACGGGTCCCGTCGACTAAACAACGTCATCTGGCGGGACCTAGGGGAAGAGCCTTCTCTGTGGTGGCTCTGACCCTCTGGAATCAGCTCCCCCCAGAGATTAGGATTGCCTCCACCCTCCTTGCCTTTCGTAAACTTCTTAAAACCCACCTCTGCCGTCAGGCATGGGGGAATTGAAACATCTCCCCCTTGCCCATGTAGTTTTTGTGTATGATTCGATTGTGTGCTTGTTTTTTATATATTGGGGTTTCTTTTTTGGACTTTTTTTATCTAAAACTGTAATTTAGATTTTTAAATATTAGATTTGTTACTATGTACTGTTCTTCACCATTGTTGTGAGCTGCCCCGAGTCTGTGGAGTGGGACAGCATATAAATCCAATAAATCTAATCTAATCTAATCTAATTGACATCCACCCATATTAAAGCATGCAGGCTGAGGAATTCTAGGAGTTGAAGTCCACCCACCTTAAAGAAACACTGCCCTAAAGCAACACCCAGCATCCTAAACCCAACTGCCACATGATGCCATAGAATTATTACAGGCAGAGACTATGTTAATGGAACATGTCTCATGCAGGCTTGGCTGAGAATGACAGAAGTGGAAAGTCAACCTAGCTAAGGGTGTCCAAAAGGGAAAACCTAGTTTCCAATATTTATCTGGCACCAATTCAGATGTTTGTTTTTAAAGTCATAAAATCAATATTTCCCCCCCAGGTCTTTGAGATGCAATTAATTGTCATCTTTATTCATTTGGGAATTTTATGTTCTCTGTCTCATAGATTTGTTTTGGCTTGAAAGCTGCAGATGTTGGTCCCCCACTGCAGGAGTATAGCATATAAATAGAATTTGGGGGTGGGGGAGATTGCAGACTATAGGAACCGGGAACACCACTCAGGTGACCCCGAGGACTCAAATAAACCTCCAAGTGGCCCTCCAGGACTCTCTAAAACAGTGATTTTGAACCTTTTTTGAGCCGTGGCACATTTTTTACATTTACAAAATCCTGCGGCACCCCACCAACCAAAATAACACTCCAACACAGTACATATTATACGTATAGTGTCAGCTGGGTGAAGGGGCCTTGGTTCTGTCTGTTTTGATGGTGTACATAGAGATTTGAGCTCTTTAAGAAGATGACCCTTCAGGAGGCCATATACAATGTAGATAACATTGTGATGCATTGTATATCACCCTCTGCGGGAGCCTCTTATAATAAGAAAAAGGTCAAATATCTATATAGAATTCTATTCTATTCTATTCCATTCCATTCCATTCCATCCTATTCCATCCAGCCCTCCAATCCATCCTACAAAAGCAGCATTGTCCTCTGCCCCCTTCGCCTTTTGCCCAGCGGTCAGCCTGGCGCTCTTCTTTTTCCTCCCCATTGCACCTCAGGCAAACTAGTGCTGGCCTTCCTCCTCTACCTCCGACACACACCAGGTCTGGCTAAGAGGGCGGTGGGTCTCCGAGGAGGAAGTTGCCTCTCCTTCCATCTGCGCTCCCCTCAGTTGTCCCCCCCCCCCCAGCTCCACAGCTGCCCAATACGACATGCCTGAGACTCATGCAGGGATGAAAGAATTGCAAGTAGGAGCAGGCTGTGGGCGCTGCGCCCTGTTGTGAGCTGCCAGCGCCCAAGCTGCCGCTGCTGCCAACGCCGCTGCCATTTCCTTTTCCTCCCATTGCTCCACCCCGCCCATTGTTGGAGAGGGGTGGGAAAGCTGAGGGGGACCGCCGCACGCCTATTCAGCTGCATCCCTGTCAATCACGCACACCTCCTGAACCCCATGTCCCCCTTTTCCCGAAGCTCGGCCTTTCGCTTCCCCTTTCTGAAAAGCGGCTGGACATGCCAGCTGCCACTCCCGCTTGAGGGGAGTTGTTAAGAAAGCACGGCCTTAGGCGGTTTTTGTAGCATTCTCTAATTTCCCCACGGCACACCTGACC
Source organism: Erythrolamprus reginae (assembly GCF_031021105.1). Classification (NCBI taxonomy): domain Eukaryota; kingdom Metazoa; phylum Chordata; class Lepidosauria; order Squamata; family Dipsadidae; genus Erythrolamprus; species Erythrolamprus reginae. The sequence goes on along the minus strand of NC_091952.1, from coordinate 5,736,724 downwards.
ATGTCTCGCGGCACACTGGTTGAAAAACACTGTTCTAAAAGGATGCAAACGACCAGCTACCTGCAAGGAGTATAAATCCTTCCGTTCCCCTCCATCCAGTCAGAGCTGAAGAAGCTTCTTGGATGAAAATCAAAATGTCTTCAAAGAAAAACCAGAAAGTCCAGTTGCCTCTTGAAAAAGCATCAATATGATCCCTTCCTTGGTTCTCCTGCCTTGTTTTTTGACCTTGTGGTTCTCCCCATCAGATTTCGGAGGCCGTGGATGGCGTGAGAGTCACGTGCAAGCAGCCACTCCGGATCCAGTCAGAGAACAAGAAATTGCAATATCAATGGGTTTTCACCATCCATTCCCAGGTGAGCTGGAAAGGCGAAATATCACATGAAGGAAGGGACCTGTTTCTCCTTTGATGGGGCTCCTGGACTCTGCCATGCTACATTGCCTGCAATAGGGAACCTGGCTAATGTCTTTGCTGGACTCATGCATAGCTGTGTGATGAGTGAATGAATGAATGAATGATGATGATGAATGCTTTTAAATTATATTGGAGGGTTTTTAAAAATTCTTTTTAATCATATTAATTGGATTTTTTAGATGTATTGCTACGGTTTTTGATATGCTGTGAGCCGCCCCGAGTCCTCAAAGAGGGGCGGCATACAAATCCAATTAATAAATAGTAAATAATGAATGAGTGTTGTCCTCAACCATGATTTGCTAAATGCAACGTGGTTAGTCACAAACAAATATTGAGGGAGGGAGAGAAATATAGAGGAAGAAAGGAAGGAGATGGAAAGAAGGAATGAGAGGGAGAAAGAAAGGGATGGGAAGAAGGAATGAGAAAGGAGAAAGAGGGAGGACGGAAGGAAGAAGGAGGGATGGAAAGGAGGAATGAGAGAGGGGAGAGAAGAAGGAAGGAAACAAAGAGACTGAAAGGAATAAGAGAGAGGAGGGAGGAATGGAAGAAAGATTTTGAACACTTGGAAGGAACTTTGGAGGTCTTCTACTCCAACCTCCTATGTGTCAATCCTTCTACTCCCTCAAAACTCTGCATAGTTTCCTTTCACCCCACTTCTTACACCAAGGAGAAACAAGGTGGGGGTTATCTTGAGTTTCTTTCTCACCTCCTATTCCTTCACAGGGCTGAATAAAAAGTTTATCTAACCGTTCTTCCATTTTCAAGTTTACACTGAAGATCCCATTTTCCCTTGTTCTCATTTACCTATATTTTTCCCAATGTCCCATTCCAGGCGCCACTGATGCACGTGGCCCTATTAAAGAGAGTCCCGGGAGCCAACTTCTCCTTAGCTGTGCCGGGAAAGACTCAGCTTCTCACGTACTCTTCTGGAGACAGCTTCAAAACCGTGCGAGCGTCTCCTCCAGCCGTGGAGGTGAAAGTCTGCTTGAAGAGTCACACCTTCGGGGTCTACGAGCAATGGCTGATCTTTGATTTTGGCAGCCGGCCAGTCTTGCTTCAAAAGCTCCTCGCCCGGGTGGGTCAGAAGGAAACACCCTGGCGGGTCGATCCGGCCACCGAGTCCACGAGCCGCTTTGTGCATGGTGGGCGCTGGCACACCGGAAACCGCATAGTGGTGCCCAGCGTGAAACGCACGGACAGGGACATGGAACTGCTGGCGAAGTACAAGGCCCCTTCCCTCTCGATGGACTTCCAGCGAGGGGCCAGGGGCAAGGCCATCACCCGCGTCAACTACCGCGAAGAAATGCACAACTTCCTCTTCCGAGAAGAAGAAGCTCAGCAGCTCTTGATCTCCAAGTAAGTGGACCTCAACCCAAGCAAGATTGGTGGGATAATGTTGACTTTAAAGACTTCAGCACCCAACCAAAATAAATTCCCTGTTTTTATTCCAGGGAGGAAGAACCGAGTTCTAACATTAGCAATAAAGGAGAATATTTGCAATATTTGTAAAATAGCAATAGCACTTAGACTTATATACCACTTCACAGTGCTTTAGAGCCATCTCTAAGCGGTTTACAGAGTCAGCCATCTTGCCCCCAACAATCTGGGTCCCCATTTTACCGATGTCGGAAGGACGGAAGGCTAAGTCAACCTTGAGCCAGTGAGAATCAAACTCCTGGCAGTGGGCAGAATTAGCCTGCAATACTGCATTCTAGCCACTGCACCACCACAGCTCTAATAGAAATGGATGCTTAAAGTTCCTTAAAGATGTGGAGACTACAGGTCCCAGAATTGCAAGGTGGGGAACCCACCATCTCTTGGTGATTGGCCCAAATCACCAGCTGGTTTTCACGCTTAAGGTGGAACTAGAACTCACAGTCTCCTGGTGATTGGTCCAAAGATACCTAGCCAGCTTTTGTACCTAAGCAGGGACGAGAACGTATCATCTCCTGATGATTGGCCCAAATCACTAGCCAGCTTTCATGACTACTGTTGTTAGCCGCCCCGAGTCTACGAAGAGAGGCAGCATAGGAATGTAATAAATAAACAAACAAACAAACAAACAAATTAAAGAAGGAAGGAAGGAAGGAAGGAAGGAAGGAAGGAAGGAAGGAAGGAAGGTGGGCTTAGAACTTAAGGTGAGACTAGAACTCACCGTTTCCTGGTTTCTAGTCCAGTGCCTTCACCACTAGATCAAACTGGCTCTCTTGAATTGTGGGAGAGAGCTGACAACACAACCTCTTTCTATCTCTTGATCATTTATACTGACTTTCCCTTGCCTAGCCTCCCGGAAATGTCTTGCAGACATGTAGGCTGGGGATAATGGGAACTATGTTCAAACATTTCCAGAAGGAATGGCACCAGGCCGAAGAGAGAGAAGCATCTAAGATGCATTGCTACCAATCTGTTTCCGGACACAATTCAAAGTGTTGGTTATGACCTATAAAGCCCTACCTGGCATAGGACCAGACTATCTCCAAGACCGCCTTCTGCCGGTGAGGTCCCATAGAGTTGGCCTCCTTAGTGTCCCGTTGACCAAACAATGTCGGCTGGCGGGACCTAGGGGAAGAGCCTTCTCTGTGGGGGGCCCGGCCCTCTGGAATCAGCTCCCTCTGGAGATTTGCACTGCCTCTACCCTCCTCGCCTTCCGGAAGAGTTTAAAAACTCATTTTTGCTGCCAGGCCTGGGATTCCTTAGATCTTCCCCACTGACCAATGAATGTTTTAGTTGATTGTTGAATGAATGATATTGATGTTTTTTTCTTATTTTAATTAGAATTTTAAAGACTGTTTTTTTAATGTATAATTGGATTGCTATTATTGTTCCTTGTTTTTCTGTACATGCAGTGAGCCGCCCCGAGTCCTCAGAGAGGGGCGGCATACAAATCCAATTAAATAAATAAAATAAGTAATAAATCTAGAATTCCCAGTAATTTTGGAGGTGCAGTCCAACATAATTCATATAGAAACATAGAAACATAGAAGTCTGACGGCAGAAAAAGACCTCATGGTCCATCTAGTCTGCCCTTATACTATTTTCTGTATTTTATCTTAGGATGGATATATGTTTATCCCAGGCATGTTTAAATTCAGTTACTGTGGATTTATCTACCACATCTGCTGGAAGTTTGTTCCAAGGATCTACTACTCTTTCAGTAAAATAATATTTTCTCATGTTGCTTTTGATCTTTCCCCCAACTAACTTCAGATTGTGTCCCCTTGTTCTTGTGTTCACTTTCCTATTAAAAACACTTCCCTCCTGGACCTTATTTAACCCTTTAATATATTTAAATGTTTCGATCATGTCCCCCCTTTTCCTTCTGTCCTCCAGACTATACAGATTGAGTTCATTAAGTCTTTCCTGATACGTTTTATGCTTAAGACCTTCCACCATTCTTGTAGCCCGTCTTTGGACCCGTTCAATTTTGTCAATATCTTTTTGTAGGTGAGGTCTTTGGAGGGTGAGGACACTATAGAGAGATACAGGCAGAGAGGACACTTGTTCCTGTTGCTTTGTCTGAGCTTTTGCCCAGTTTGTTTGTTTGTTTGTTTATTTGTTTATTTATTTGATTTGATTTGATTTGTATGCCATCCCTCTCCGAAGACTTGGGGCGGCTAACAACAATAAAGAAAACAATGTAACAAATCTAATATTAAAAAATAATCTTTAAAAACCCAATTTAAGAGACCAATCATACAAACAAGCATACCATGTATAAATTCTATAAGCCTAGAGAGAAGGGAAAAATTTCAATTCCCCCATGCCTGATGACAGAGGTGGGTTTTAAGGAGCTTGCGAAAGGCAAGGAGGGTGGGGGCAACTCTGATATCTGGGGGGAGCTGGTTCCAGAGGGCCAGGGCCGCCACAGAGAAGGCTCTTCTCCTGGGTCCCGCCAAATGACATTGTTTAGTCGACGGGACCCGGAGAAGGCCAACTCTGTGGGACCTGACCGGTTGCTGAGATTCGTGCGGCAGAAGGCGGTCCTGGAGTTTCTTCTGGTCCTCTTCCCATGTCTGATCTTCTTCTTCTGGTCTAGGCTCAACTTGCATACGGTGGTCTCCTTTGTAAAGATTGTGGAACTCCTCCCTTCGGGGATGAAGTTTGCTCTCCCAGAACAGCTCTACGTCCAAGTCCCGACCCCTTACTCACTGACCATAGACTCCGACGAAGGGTACCTGCTTCAACGCTCAGTCAGAACAGCCTTCCTGGCCCGAGATCCACCTGCCAACACCCGGGTTTACGAGGTCTCCATCGAGAAAGAAGCCCTCACTGAAAGGAGTGTCTGCCTTCTCCTTCACCAGCGTTGCTGCAAGGAACTGGACCTCCAGCCAGGCACGTCTGCCAAGATGGAAATCCAGTTCCAAATGGACCAGCTCCAATTCTGCCAGTGGCACCAGGCTGTGGACACCTTGAAGGATGTGAAGCTGGTCTTTCCAGACGTGGCCACCTGCTCCATCCCACGTGGGACTTTGCAGGTGCCATGGGGGAACGCAAAGCAGAAGCAAGCTCTTTCTTTCATCACTGGTGAGGGGACTGGTGTCTGTAGAACTCCACCTCTTCTGATCTACGGACCATTTGGGACCGGGAAGACCTTCACATTAGCCAAGACTACACTGGAGATCATCAAGAAGCCCCAAACACGTGTGCTTATCTGCACCCACACCAATAGGTAATCTTGGTTTGAAGTTTTATCAACCTTAGGCTGAAGGAGAGAAGTAAATATTTTGGTGTCTTTACAGGGTTATTTTAAGGACAGCTGTTAAAAATGGATAGCTGGGTTTGTGCAATATGTGAACCAGACAGGTTCATATCCAGGTAGGTCCATGAGGTTAAACTCACAGTAGTGTTAGATGCAAGATATAAAGAACCAGAATATAGTTCAAAAATACTACAAGTTTTGGTTGCTACAATATAAAAATGTTGAGATTCTAAAAAGGATATAGAAGAGCAACAAAGATGATTAGGAGACTGGAGGCTAAAACAATAAAGAACAGTTGCTAGGATTGGATAGGTCTAGTTTAATGAAAAGTAGGACTAGGGGGTAACATGATAGCAGTGTTCCAGTATCTCAGAGGTTTCCACAAAAAAGAGGGGATCAACCTATTGATCCAAGTGCCGCCTCTATGTGGGTTGAGGCAGGTACCATTGGTTGGGGGTCAAGGGAAAAGGCCCTCTCTTTCTGCTCAAGATCCCCATGGACAATTGGTGGGCCACTGTGTGACACAGAATGCTGGACTTGATGGGCTTTGGCCAGATTCAGTATGGCTCTTCTTAGGTTCTATTCTTCAAAGCGTCTAAAGGCAGGACATGAAGCAATGGGTGGCAACTAATCAAGGAGACAAGCAACCTAGAACTAAGGAGAAATTTCCTGACACAAACACACACAAACCTGTTCAAGACAAATAGGCGCCAGATAATATCAACAGACTTAAGTCTCTTACGGCTGTATAGAGACTTCAAACGAATAAAGCATTTGATCCCACTGCCGGGCTCAGTCTGGTCATCTCCCACCACTAGCTTGTTTGCAATGTTTTAATGCTTTGTGTAAATCTAGCACACTGATGCTCAATGCTTTGCACAAAAAGCAAACACATTGCTAATCTGAAGTGGCGTTTCTCAATCTCCGCAACCTTAAGATGTCTGAACTTAGCTGGAGAATTCTGGGAGTTGAAGTCCAGACATCTTAAAATGATCAAGGATGAGAAATACTGGTCTAGAATATTTATTATTCATTCATTCATTCATTCATTCATTCATTCACTCACTCACTCACTCACTCACTCACTCACTCACTCACTCACTCACTTATTTATTGGATTTGTATGCCGCCCCTCTCCGTGGAATCGGGGCGGCTAACAACAGTGATAAAAACAGCATGTAACAATCCAATACTAAAACAACTAAAAAACCCTTATTTATAAAACCAAACATACATACAAACATACCATGCATAAATTGTACAGGCCTAGGGGGAATGAATATCTCAGTTCCCCCATGCCTGACAGCAGAGGTGGGTTTTAAAGAGCTTACGAAAGGTGAGGAGGGTGGGGGCAATTCTAATCTCTGGGGGGAGTTGGTTCCAGAGGGCCGGGGCCGCCACAGAGAAGGCTCTTCCCCTGGCTCCCGCCAAACAACATTGTTTAGTTGACGGGACTCGGAGAAGGCCCACTCTTTGGGACCTAACTGGTCGCTGGGATTATGCCAAAGTAGTCTCTGTAACTTTTAAACTTCAAAAAGTCAGCATTCCCCTATGGTCTTTCTGGGCAAGTAATAATAAAGACGGGGGGGATATATTTATTGAGTTTGTTAGCTGCCCCATTCCAGAGAATTCTGGGTAGTTTTATAAAATTAAACCCACAGTATGGTGGGAAATATAAGTGGTCCTCAAGTTATATTTCATTAGTTCTGCTCAAAGATATATGATACTTTGAGTCAATGAAGCAGTGGAAGTGATGTGTCGGTGCCTGGAGGCTGTTGGGGCTTGGATGGGTGTCAACAGACTCAAACTCAACTCTGATAAGACGGAGTGGCTTTGGGTTTTGCCTCCCAAAGACAATCCCATCTGTCCGTCTATCACCCTGGGGGGGGGGAAAATATTGACCCCCTCGGAGAGGGTCCGCAACTTGGGCGTCCTCCTCGATCCACAGCAAACATTAGAGAACCATCTTTCAGCTGTGGCGAGGGGGGCGTTTGCCCAGGTTCGCCCGGTGCACCAGTTGCGGCCCTATTTAGACCGGGAGTCACTACTCACAGTCACTCATGCCCTTATCACCTCGAGGCTCGACTACTGTAATGCTCTCTACATGGGGCTACCTTTGAAATGTGTTCGGAAACTTCAGATCGTGCAGAATGCAGCTGCGAGAGCTATCATGGGCTTCCCTACGTATGCCCATGTCACACCAACAGTCCGCAGTCTGCATTGGTTGCTGATCAGTTTCCGGTCACAATTCAAAGTGTTGGTCATTACCTATAAAGCCCTTCATGGCACCGGACCAGGGTATCTACGAGACCGCCTTCAGCCGCACGAATCCCAGCGACTGGTTAGGTCCCCCAGAGTGGGCCTTCTCCAGGTCCCGTCAACAAAACAATGTCGCTTGGCGGGGCCCAGGGGAAAAGCCTTCTCTGTGGCGGCCCCGACCCTCTGGAATCAACTCCCCCCAGAGATTAGAATTGCCCCCACCCTCCTTGCCTTTCGTAAGCTCCTTAAAACCCACCTCTGTCGTCAGGCATGGGGGAATTGAGACATTCTTTCCCCCTAAGCCTTTATAATTTATGCATGGTATGTTTGTTGTATGGATGTTTAGTTTTATAATAAGGGTATTTTAGTTGTTTTTAGTATTGGATTTGCATGATGTTTTTTATTACTGTTGTTAGCCACCCCGAGTCTACGGAGAGGGGCGGCATACAAATCCAATAGATAGATAGATAGATAGATAGATAGATAGATAGATAGATAGATAGATAGATAGATAGATAGATAGATAGATAGATAGATAGATAGATAGATAGATAGATAGATAGATAGATAGATAGATAGACAGACAGATAGATAGACAGATAGATAAAACAAATTAATTAATTAATTAAATACATACACACACACACACTTCTGAATGAGAGAAACTTAACAACTGGCCCTTGGATATTATGGCTGTCACAGACTCCCTGTGGACATGTGGTCCACAATCCTTCCACAAGCCAAAACAATGGGAAAGCCAGCAGGAAGCCGCAAGTTGCTTTTATAAGTTGCCACCACCGCTTTTTCTCCCAAAGAGCTTCTCAGTGCCGGGGCAATCTCATACTTTGTAACACCCACTTGAAGTTCTTGCCTGCTGGCTGGCTTGTTTGCAAGTCAAGAAGGGAAATCTTGTGGCCACGACTTGCAGTTTCTTGCTGGCTTCTCCAATGTCTTTACTTGTGGAAAGCCAGCAGGAAGTGGTCATGCGAGGTCCTTGCTTAATGTCAGTACAGTGGTGCGATACAGTGATGGGTTGTAAATAATTTTGCCACCAGTTCGCTAGTGCGCACGTGCGAGATACTTCTGGGCATGTGCAGAAGCATCCCAGCCAGATGTGTGGACCCTCCTATTGCCAGCACTATCGGTTCTAAGAACCAGTCCAAACCGGGAGCAATCCTCTGCTGGTATGATCCCTGATGGCAACAGGGACTGCCAGCATCAATCAGTGTCATCATGGGACGTATTAGGTTATGGCTGTATCAGTTAATTATGGAAAATCTGGTCCCAATTTACTATTGTACTTTGAGGACTATCTATAATACAAACTGATTTGAGTTTAAAAAAGACCAATTGTAGAGAAAGAAATTTGCCAGAACACTAGTTTTTATTACCTAACTTCAGTTTTAGCCTCCTTTCTTTTCTTTTTTTTTGCCTTTATTATGAATTTATTGGCATTTTAGTAATGTTTTTCTTTTCCAGGAATTCAGATAATTTCATTGTGTAACTGACAATAATCATATTTCTGCTTAAAAAGATTATAACAAAGTTCCATGAATAAATGTATTTCCTTCATTTCCCAAGTTACATTTTCCCCCCTATAAATAAATACTAGAAGGAATGGTATCTTTTATGGAAACCTAGGTTTTCATTTTTAGTTGTCAAGCTAAAATGGTTTTAAACAGAAGACTGAAGTGAAGAGGGATTGAAATGTCCCTCTTCCAGTTTTAGTTTTCTTAAGAGGGTCAAAAAAATGGTAACCAGGATTGAAGCCCCCGCCCCATTTTCACAAGTATGGCGGATGGGGGTTCAATTGGACATCAGAGGCTGCCATTTGAGTTAAAAATCCCCCTTCTTCCTTAAGGTAAAGCTAAAGGTTCCCCCGCACATGTGTGCTAGTCATTTTTGGCTCTAGGGCTGGTGCTCCTCTCTGTTTCTAAGCCAAAGAGCCAGCACTATCTGAAGACATCGCCGTAGTCATATGACCAGCATGATTAAGTGTCAAAGGTATGCACGGAGTGCTGTTACCCTCCCACCAATGTGGGCCCTGTTTTTCTACTTGCATTTTTTACGTGCTTTTGAACTGCTAGGCTGGCAGATGCTGGGACAAGTAACGTGAGCTCGCTCCGTTACGCGGCGCTAGGGATTCAAACTACTGAACTGCCAATCTTCTGATCGAAAAGCTCAGTGTCTTAGCCACTGAGCCACTGCGTCCCCTTCTTCCTTAGAGGGAAATAAAAACAAAAACAAAATAAATAAAATAACGAAAGTGATAATATATAAAAAAATATTTATTAAATAAAATAACAAAAATAATAAAATAAAAACAACCAAGAATCCATTATCCATGCCCTGAGTCGCTTCGAGAAGGGCAGCATAGAAATCGAATGAATAAATAAATAAATGAAATCTATTTAACAAAGAATTTTGGGGAGATAATTGGAAATGTGACAGCCCCTGTTGCAATGCCTTTCTTTTCCAGTGCAGCTGATATCTACATTCGTGAATACTTCCACAACTATGTCATCTCGTTCCACCCTGAGGCTACTCCATTAAGAGTGAAATCCATTTTCCGTTCGGTCAAATCAACTGATCCCATTACTCTACGCTACTGCTGTCTCTCTCCTGGCGGAAATGAGTTTTGCTTCCCTACCAGAGAACAGATCGATCGCCGCCGGATTGTCCTCACCACGTGCATGACCTCACGAGATCTTGGGCTGCCCTGCGGCTATTTCACCCACATCTTGATTGATGAAGCTGCCCAGATGTTGGAGTGTGAAGCTCTAGTCCCCCTCTCTCTGGCTAGCCAGAGTACCTTGATCATTCTGGCAGGGGACCATATGCAGAAGACCCCCAGGCTCTACTCATTGCACAAGGATGAGCAATCCGCTGACTACACCCTGTTGAATCGCCTCTTCCAACATTACAAGAAGGAGCAACATGAAGTGGCCTTCAAGAGCAGGATCATCTTCAATGAGAACTATCGGTCTACTGCAGGAATCATTGAGTTTGTCTCCAAGCACTTCTATGTGGGCAGAGAAGATACCATCAGCGCCAAAGGCAATGTCCCTCCTCACCCGGAGTTCTATCCGCTCATGTTTTGTCACGTCTCCAGTAATGCCGAGAAGGACAAATCCATGAGCTGGTATAACATCTCCGAGATTGAACAGATCATTGAGAAAGTGCAGGAATTGGATCAGAAGTGGCCGGTTGAATGGGGAGAGAAACACCTCAAGTCCATTTGTGTGGTCTCTTATGGCATACAGGTAAGGTGTCAAGAGCTCAGGTCGTTTTTACATTGCCCATTATGGTTAGTCTTCAACTTACCATCGCAATTGAGCCAAACATTTCTGTTGCTAACTGCTGCCTCTACTGCTAATGCCCCTCTCCCCCCAAAACCTGGTATTTTGGGGAGATACTGTATCTGGCTCGGAGGTCCCATGGAATCCTCAAATAGCCTGTCCTTCGGGAATTTCTTGAGTCCCCTTTTGGTATATGATTTCCTGCATGAGCAGGAAGTAGGACTAGAAGACCTCTAAGATCCCTTCCAAGTTAGAAGAGACCTTCCAAGTTAGAAGGGACTTTGGACCTTATTCTGACTATTCTAACTTTTAAAAAAGTTTACACAGCCAGTTTGGCCTACTGGTGAAGGTGGTAGCCTAGAAATGAGGGGATGATGAGTGTATGTGTATCTATCCTGTTTTCCCCAAAATAAGACATCCCCTGATAATAAGCCCAATTGGGTTTTTGAGTGTATGGCAATCAGGCTAAGCACTTATTTCAGGCTTCAAAAAATATAAGTAAGGGTCTTATTTTCAGGGAAACATGGTACACACAGACTCTCACACTCTAATATAATCAGCTCCTCGTTTCTGTATAAAATGCATAAAATAAAAATAAAAGTGTGAAATTAAAGGAAGGAAAAAGAAAGAGGGGAAAGAAAATATCAGGTACAAGGGAAGAAAGAAAAAGGCGTTGACTTCTGGCTCTTTTCAGCATGGTATAAAGTAACAACATTACAACTTCAACTTTTTACTTTTATGTATTAGTATATAACTAGCCATTTCTATAACAACAAATCAGCAAAACTAAAGTCAAAGTTTAATTTTTATCACAAGCATAAAATCCAGAAGTAATAGCCAAATAAAAAACATAAGTATTGTCTCCTCTTTGAAGAGAACAATCAATTTAACCATTACTGCTTTATTGTCCTTGTTAAAATAATATGTATTTTTATTTGCACTCAATAATCTTTACAAACCATCACCATTTATATTAACAAAATTCACAATATTCTTTTGGATTTTTTAACTTTAAAGGGAAAATATTTTTTTCATCCATTTAAAAAAACAGCTTTTCTTTAAAAATATTTTTCAAAATTAAAAATATTCTAAGACATCTTTTTCCACTTTCCTTTAGCATATTCTACCACATGTGGTGAAAATGTCCCAATGCAAAGAAATATTGTGGGGAAATTAAAAAATTGATTGAGCAGACAATGGAACAGAAATTTACAATGGAAATTTACTATCAGACCAATAAAATTCCAATTAACTCCAGTTAATTCATTAAAATTAAATCACTTCCTCCAAGTTATCCTTATAAAATAATTATTTAAGTTATCCTTATAAAATAATTATTTTTCTTCTTGCATATATACTTTTTAGAATTTTTCTTTAGACTAATACATCTTTTTCTTTTAACTTGCTCTTAAAATTGATATTTTCTTTTTTAAAAAATACTTTTCATTGAGTTTTTTCATATTAAAAAGACAAAACAGAATTTCACTAATACTGCTTGTTGTATCGAAAATTTCTTCTTCATTCTACATTAACCATATCTAAACATTCTTATTTCTATTTACAATTTTGTATGTGTTGTATATTATTTTACAGCTATTTACATTTTACATTTATTTTGCTACATCATTTTATATTCACACATTAATTTTACTTTCCCTTTCAAGCCAATCATGCTATCTATTCCATATTTTGTTTCCTTTTCTCCCTCAATTCCAATGTTAATTTACTCACATTCTACCATCTATTTTATAATTGTGTTTGAGGGTGTTTTTTCTTTCTTCCAGTTTTGGGCGAATGTGATTCTCACTCAGTAATTATATGTTAAATAATATAGTAAATTTTCTTTCTCATTCTTTCTGACAAATTTTCTTTGCCCTAGAAGAAACAATTCTGGTCTCATCTCAGTTTTCTGTTCCATTGTCTGCTCAATTTTTTAATTTCCCCACAATATTTCTTTGCATTGGGACATTTCCACCACATGTGGTAGAATGTCCCTTGTGTGTGATTACATTTCTAACAACATAGAATAGAATAGAATTTTTATTGGCCAAGTGTGATTGGAAACACAAGGAATCTGTCTTGGTGTATATGCTCTCAGTGTACATAAAATAAAATATACATTTGTCAAGAATCATGTGGTACAACACTTAATGATTGTCATAGGGGTCAAATAAGCAGTGAAGAAGCAATATTAATAAAAATCTTAGGATATAAGCAACAAGTTACAGTCATACCGTCAACATGGGAGGAAATGGGTGAAAGGAATGATGAGAAAAACTAGTAGAATAGAAGTGCAGATTTAGTAGAAAGTCTGACATATATAAAAAACATCTTATTCTTCTATTAATATGTTGTTAATAATAATAATAATAATAATAATAATAAATGGTGTATAAGTAGTATAATGGTATATAATAATCATAATAAAAGTTGGAGTTAAATTTATATTCCAAAATTACAATTGTCATGCTGGTATCTTTGATTTTTCCAGGTGAAATATATCCGAGACAAGATGAGAAAAAAAGGTTTTTCAGAAGTGACCGTGGAGAGCTATGACAACCTTGCAGGTAAGGTCCCTGTTCCAATTTTACCTGCTCTTTAGAACACACGTACCCAATCCAGGGGGCTGCGGCCAGGTGGAGGTTGGCGCTCCCGCCACTCTGGGCACTGGCCACTCAGCTTCAGGTCTCTGGCATGTGTGTGTCCTTCAGGATTGGGCGGCATAGAAGTAGAATTAAATAAATAACTTTTGTTTCTGTGCATGCGCGTGAGATTTTGGCATTTTTTTCCTTCCGCGCATGCGCAGGAGCAAAAAATGGCTAAAATCTCTTGCACGTGTTCCTTCACAAGATTTTGCTGCATGCACAGGAGCAAAATTTCACCAGAACATGCGCGCACGCCAGAGACCCGAAGCTACGCACGCAGCTCCAGTTTTACTACCGGTGCGGCGTCCTCATCTGTACTGGTAGGAACCCGATACTGTCTACGGCCCACTACTGAGCCCTGGCCTGTTCAGAACTGGGCTGCAGAAGCAATGGGTGAACGGAAGCTCGTGTGCAGCTCCACTGAAGTGCGCAGCGGGAGGGCGAGCGCGTTCACGCAGCTCCATTTGTGCAAGCGGTTGTGCATGAATGGGCCTGCACAGGCTAATTCGCCACTCGCACAGAACCGCCCCCTCCCGCCAGGTGTTGGAATGACCTGAAAAGTGGGTCTCTCTTAAACTCTCAAAATGAAAGTTTCTGAAACTGCAAAAATCACAACCCTGCTTCCCCATTGAGTTTCCTTGTTGCAAGTTTGTAGAAAGTGGTCACATGACTCTGGGGCACTGCAACCTTAATAAATATGAGCCGGTTGCTAAGCATCTGATTTTTTATTAGATGATGTGTGTGTGTGTGTGTGTGTGTGTGTGTGCTGCAATGGTCATAAGTGTGAAAAATCGTCATAAGTCGCATTTTTCAGTACCAAATGGTCACTAAATGAACTGATGTAAGTCGAGGACAGCCTGTATTTCATGATATTGACAAACCGATCCACCTTTTGTTTTTTCTATAGGGCGAGAATTCCGTGTCATCATTATCAACACTGTGCATACCAGCAACAGCCTGGCCCATGTCAGTTCCTCTAACCTGGAGTATTTCAACAACGCACGGGTCTTGAACACCATCATAACAAGGGCTCAGTCGCAGGTCATCGTAGTCGGAGACGCCATCGCTCTGTGTTCTCATGGCCAGTGCAACAAGATCTGGAAAAGTTTCATCAAGAAGTGCATTGAGATGAAGTCCATCACTCCTGAAACCCTGACCTTGGAGGAGATAAAGCAGGCGATGTCCGATTTGGCTAGCTGGACCAGAAGAAGCCCTGAATCCGAGGAAGAAGGTAGCGATACAGACTCCTGGGTCTCTGACACCGAAAGCTTAAACCTTGATGATCCAATATTGCAGGAACTCTTGGATGAAAGCAAAAAGCTGATGGTGGCGGTCACTGACGAAGGCCTTCTGAAGGTGGAATCAAACGTCTCAGTCCCTGAAAGGAGATGTCTAGAGTACATCAACTATTCGTTGCCAACAATGAAGCAGCATTTGCAGATGCAGCCCCAGCAATACAAACGTTGTGAATTCATCCAAGAACGGTTCGATCAAGCTTCTGCGTTCACTCTGGACGAGGCTTCTTCAATGACCATCCGGATCAAAGGTCGAGTCAACTGTGGCATGGCCTTCACTGGAGACCAAGTCTTGGTGGAGATCCTAGCACCCAATACTACTCTTGAGGGCAACCCTCAGGGGAAAGTGGTGGGCATCTTAAAAAAGGTGGAACGGGATCTCGTCTTTGTCTGCAAAGTGGATGAGTTTGATCTCCGGGTCATGATCCCCATTGACCAGTCTGTCACGAAAATCTTTGTCCCTCCGTTGAAAGACGATACTAATTCTATTCCCATCCGCACAGTTGACAAGGCAGGAAATATCAAGTTGAAGGGCCGGAAAAAAATTACACCAGAAAACCGGAAGATATACCTTTTCGCAGTACGCATCGTGAAATGGGAAGAAGGTTATTACTACCCTCTGGGAATTGTTACGGAGGTCCTTCCCTTGGCTTCCTCACTAGATGATGGGCTTCATATTCTGGATTTGGAATATCGCTTGTCCAAAGAATATCCTGCCTCGGTGACCAGCCAAGTGGGCAAATTAATCTCCAGTCACCCCTCACTGATGAGAGCAGAGAGGAAAGACTGCCGGGCTTGCTTTACTTTCACGGTTGACCCCTTGGGTGCTAAAGACCTGGACGATGCCATCAGTGTCGAAGATATGGGTGAAAAATACAAGATTGGGATCCACATTGCTGACATGGCCTCTGTGATCCCCAAAGATTGTCCTTTGGATACAGAAGCCAAGAATCGAGGGATAACTTACTATGGTCCTGAGAAGCCCATACATATGTTCCCACCACAGCTCAGTCAAAATCTATGCAGTCTCCTTCCTCACAAGGAACGTTTGGCGATCTCCCTCTTTGTCGTAATGGATAAGGCCACGGATCAGATGGAAACAATTTCCTTTGCCATGTCCATAATCTGCTCTGATCGGCAGATGACCTATGAGGAAGCTGAAGGGATCATTAAGAACTACTACAAAATAGAGGCACCATCACCTAATTTTGAAACGTTAGAAGATTGTGTGGCGATGGCGTATCATTTCTCCCGCATCCACCGGAAGTCCAGGCTTCATGAAGACTGTCATTATGACCAGTTGGATGAAGAAATTCCTTTAGGTCAGCGATGTTCTCACCAGATGATTGAGGAGTTTATGATCCTCTTCAACAGTTCTGTGGCAGATGTGCTCACAAAGCAGACTCCTACCAGATATTTAACCCCTCTTCGTTGTCAGATGGAGCCCAATCCTCAGGAAATCTCCAAAATGAGGGAGAAATACAGAGATATAATTCCTCTGTCCACCCACCTCTCCCATCACCTAGGAGCTACAACTGGTGATGCTCCCATGAGGACTATCCATCCATTTGTTCTCTTGACTTCCTCTTGGGACCATCTCAAATCAGCGGCCAATGACCACGACTTCCCCAAGATGCTTGACCTCATTACCACAGATGACATCCATCCCAAACTTGCGCCCATCAATTTAGAATTTCGGAAGCTCCTGAGCCGTTCTTATTTTCTTCGTTCCAATTCCTGCTCTCAGGCCAAGCTGGGCCACTATTCTTTGCATGTGGACTCGTACACCTGGGCTACATCTCCGATTCGGCGCTACATGGATGTTGTCATTCAGCGACACATCATCTCTCTGATTTCGAAGAAACCCGTCCAGTACTCTCAAGCAGAGATTGAATTGCTCTGCAACGATTTCAACTGGAAGAACAGCAGGGCCAATACGTACCAGCGAAGAGTCCGATCTTTAGAACTGGCCACCCAGTTGAAATGTCAGGTTCAAAAGAAGTTTGCGTTCATCGCCAATGTTGAAGAAAAGTCCAAGAGCTTCAAACTCTTGTTTCCTCTCAACAAGGATACCTTTTCAGACAGTCTCAGCATCAGTTATAGAGCCCTTCAGTTGGTGGCCCAGCCAAATTTCATCGCGGAGCAGAACAGTATGAAGCTTATGTGGAGGAGAAGAATTTACTCCTTGGTAACCAAAAAGGAGGATGACAAGAGGCGGTCAGAAATTGGAGGGAACATCTTTCGCTTCAGTGGGGGAGTGTGGCATGAAATTCTTGCAGCTGTCAAAAAGGAAGATTATGAGAAGTTAATCAATCTCCTTGAGAAGAGTTACACCCTGGAGTCCAAATCTGTGGGGTCAGTGGGGAGGAGTAAGTGCTTCCACTACAAAGAACTGTCCGTAGAACTTAAAGTTGGAGATGTGCTGAATTTTCAACTGACCACCGATGTCCAACGGGGTTTCCTGGTGCCGTGTGTGCAACTGTGGACAGTAGCTCCTGGCTTTGAGGTGTGCTTGGAACACACTGAGCGACCTATCGATTGCTTCTCCAAGTACACTTCCCAAGCCCCGAAGCAAATTTATAAGAATTCCTTTGATTATCGCAAGGTGTGGCTGCCTCTTTCTGACATAGAAGCAGCTTTGGGTGCATTGGCTGAAAACGCCTCAATTGTCCTGCAAGACGTCCCAATTATTTGGAAGAAGCAGCGAACCCAACAAGGTCAGCTCTGTGGGACCATCAACTTCACCAAGAGTTTCCTCAAAAACTGTGGCATCAAAGTGGATTTTGGCGCCTGCTACATGTGCATTCGCCTTTCGGGCCTCCGCGGTTTTGAGATCCAGGACAAGGAGGAAGAGCTCAGCCAGAGTTTGCAGAAACTCCGTTTGACCAAGGAAGCATCCAAGACTCAGGATTTCGTGATTGATCCCGATACATACACTTGGGTGGCGCACGGATGTACAGATACGTTCGAGGAGAATGAGAAACCTGATGAGCGAGGTGAAGTGATGATGAATTTCTACATCCATTTTAAGTCCATGGAGAAGATTCCCTTTGAAGTCACCCAGACGAGTTCAAGGTTCACTATAGAGCTGATTCCAAAGTCGCTGCCTGATGTGTAAGTTTGCCGATAATAGAAGATAATATTTGTAGCTCTGTTTTGAACTGTGAGGTTGTTAGTGCTCTGTCAGCTTGGTAGTTTTTTTACCCTGCTAGGTAACATCAGTGCTAAAGAGAGTGGGGTTTGCTGCCGTAATGCACAGGGCAGGCTGATAGGGCAAGGCATATAAACAGAACAAACCCCACTTCCTTCCAGCACTGATGATGTTACCAAGTCATGAAACATCTGCAAGGAAACAGTCAAGCTAAAGGATCCCATAGTTATAGTCCTACTGCTGCCATTCCCCTTCTCCTCTTTTGTGTGAACTCTTTTCCCTTCTAGCACTGTTGTTATTACCTACCTTGGTAGTGAAAAGAAAGACAAGAAAGCTTAGAGAGCATCAAAGACCCCATAGCAGTGTTCCCTCTAATTTTTTTGGGGGGTGGGCGGAAAAGTATAGTGTCTGAGCGGCAGTCCCTTCGGGACTGGACGGCACAAAAATAATAAACAAACAAACAAACAAATTAAAAACCCACCCTGTTTTGCCTCAGAGAATTTCAAAATAAAATACTGCACTGTGTGTCTATAACAGTGAGCTCATAATAGGGCAACTCTATCAATATCAAAATGCCACTTAATTAGTTGAGCTAGTTTCAAACTAGATTTTGATTTTCTTTCTTTCTTCCTTACTCCCATTCTTTTTCTTTCTCTTTTCCTTCCTCTCTTTTTTCTATCTGTTTCTCTCTCTTCCTCTCTTCCTCTCTCTCTCCTTCCCTCTCACTCTTTCCCTCTCGGCTTCTGGGCAGGTTTGGAAAACTCTTGAGTTGATGATGATTTTTAAGTGAGCGATTGCTCACTGCTCAGCTTAGAGGGAACTATGCCCCATAGTCCTCTTTCTCCTCCATCTTCTTCCACCTTTGCCTCTACTCAGCGGTGGGCTATGAGCTGGAACGCTAAATTGTGCTCGCCGCGGCGGCTCGTAAGTTCTTGCGGGGCCAGCGCGATTTTGCTGCTGCACCTGTGAAGGCAGCAAAATCTGCACGGAGCTGCAGGTGCGCCTGTGTTTCAGCATTCACAGAAGCAAAAAAATCTCACCGAAACACGGACACACCTGCGGTTCCATACGCAATTTTGTTACCTCCACAGGTGCAGCAGCAAAATCACGCCGGCCCTATAAGAACTTAGGAGTCGCGGCGGCGAGCACAATATAGCATTCCGGCTCGTAACCCACCACTGCCTCTACTTCACAAACATCACTTCCTTCTAGTTTTGATGATGTTACCTAGTTAGGTAATGAAATATCTGCAGAAAAACAATCAAGCTCAATTGCACCAAGGACCCCACAATATAAGTCTGCATTGAACAAATTTGAACGGGTCCAAAGACGGGCTACAAGAATGGTGGAAGGTCTTAAGCATAAAAGGTATCAGGAAAGACTTAATGAACTCAATCTGTATAGTCTGGAGGACAGAAGGAAAAGGGGGGACATGATCAAAACATTTAAATATATTAAAGGGTTAAATAAGGTCCAGGAGGGAAGTGTTTTTAATAGGAAAGTGAACACAAGAACAAGGAGACACAATCTGAAGTTAGTTGGGGGAAAGATCAAAAGCAACATGAGAAAATATTATTTTACTGAAAGAGTAGTAGATCCTTGGAACAAACTTCCAGCAGACGTGGTAGATAAATCCACAGTAACTGAATTTAAACATGCCTGGGATAAACATATATCCATCCTAAGATAAAATACAGAAAATAGTATAAGGGCAGACTAGATGGACCATGAGGTCTTTTTCTGCCGTCAGACTTCTATGTTTCTATTGCACCAAAGCATTTGTGTTCAGATTTTGCCCTTTCTGTCTCTCTCTCTTTTTGTAATCAGTTTTTTATTCACTCCTGTCCTGCTTGTTATCAGAGTTTATTGCAGATAATTAATTTCCAGAAGCACACACGGATGACTGATTCATTAACTTTTTAATAAACATAGTAACAGATGAATTTACAATGCCACTAGCAGAGTTCTTCTTCAATGTAGTCACAAGTAAACACACAGGCAGCAGAGAACAGTTTCATTACAACAGAGTTCAGAGTGGACTGAGAGAAAAGAGTGGGCTGAGCCATGCCCAACTGTACGTTTAAGTTCCAGTTTCGATTCTCTGCATAGACTCAGAAGTGGTTAGCTCTAATTGGCTGACTTAGTTGCTATGCCTATTCATTGGCTGGCCTTGTTACCATTGGCTCTCCCTGTCATGGATATCTTAACACTTCTCCTCCTTGTATTAATTTTTTGCACCCGTGACTGTTCTGCAGCAATAATGTTGGATAAATATCAAGGGATCTTTTGGGATCTTTGTGCTTCTGAGTATAGGATATTAATTTCCCAGGGTGTATTTTAACTGATCAGAGATGTTAAGTGAATAAATGCAGTTGTTAAATAGCTTATTTTTTCCATAACTGATCCCAGCAAAGGGGTGACTTGGTGGTTTCACTAATTGTGAATATGTCAACCTAAAGCAAATATGGACAATTCACAGCAGGAATGTGTGGAAACCTTGCTGAGGTTTTCCCCCCCCCCTTCTTCTTATCTGTTTGGGGTTTCTTTCTCCTTTGCTTATTTTTTCTTTTTCTTCACAGCCGGAAAGAAAAAGCAGTTTGGGGCCTGGAGAATGCCTCAGAACTTGCTAAGAAAATAGCGCTGGGTCAGAAAATTACAGAGCAAAGTAAGTACTGGGTAGTTTTCAACTTAAAACCACAATTAAACCACAATGTCTGTTGTTAAGCAAGGCAGTTTTTAAAATTCAGTTTGGCCCCATTTTGTGTGCTTTATTTTTGCCACCATTGCTATAAGTGAATCACTGCAGTTGTTAAGTGAACCATTCAGTCATTAAGCGAATCATGCTTCCATTGATTTTGTTTGTCAGAAGCCAGTTTACAAATGAGGATTACATGAGCCCGGGACAGTACAACTGTCATAAATACTAGCCAGTTGCCAAGTGTCTGAATGTTGATCATGTGACTGTGTCGCTGCTGCAAAAGTTATAAATGTGAAAAGCAGTCATCAGTCTCTTTTTCAGTACTGTTGTAATTTTGAATGGTCACTAAATGAATTGTTTTAAGTTGAGGACTACCTGTAGAATAAAATGGCATAGCCTAGCAGTGAAAATAGTTCAGGCAGGGCTGATTAGCAACCATTCAAAGTTATGATTGACCTCCCCCCCTCCCCACCCCCACCCCTATTTATCACCCATTTCTGAAGTTCTGATGCCACCCCTTCCTCCTGGTGGTCACATGACCAAATGTTGGGCTGTCCGAAACTGGCCCTCATGAACCCCTGGGGGGTAGGACCAGAAGCAATGGGTGGAAACTAATCAAGAAGAGAAGCAACGTAGAACTAAGGAGGAATTTCTTGACAGTTAGAACAATTAATCCGTGGAACGGCTTGCCTTCAGAAGTTGTGAATGCTCCAACCCTGGAAGTTTTTAAGAAGAGATTGGATAACCATTTGTCTGAAGTGATCTAGGGTTCTCCACTTGCACTGCTTCGGAGAGTCCAACATGGGTTAATCTTCAGCCAAGCTGGAAGGGACTGAGTTAAAAATTAGCATAATTTACTGGTCCAACCCCCATGCTGCCCTTCCCGGGTCAGTCTAAAAAACTCAGTCATAGTGTAGGGACACATGAGTTTTCTCTCCTAGGACTCTTAGAGTCTAGGGGTAGTTTTACTTGGTTTTTACTTTATTTGGTTTTAATTGATTTAAGTGACTTTAATTGTGTACTTATCTGTTTTAATTATGCAATGTGCTTAATGTATTTTTCTCCTTTCTGTTTCCTTTTCAGAATCATGGAGCAGCTCACCTTGAGGTGATGGGGCCCCTGCTCTGTGGAGCATTGCCCTAGATTGTCTTCCCCAGGTCGGAGCCTCTTCCCTGCGTGGGTACAGCTCCCAAAACTGGTGTTACCGGAGATGGAGGTCCCTGGCCTGCGCGGCCATACCATCCTTGGAGCGGTTTCCTTGGACTCAGAAAATGGAGATTCGAATCTCCCGCCGAAAACCGCCATCAGTAGAGGTCCCCGGCCTGCGTGGCCATACCTCAGGGCAAGGCGTTTTTTATATCACGTTGGGCCAGGGCGAGCAGGAATTTGAAATTCCCGCCCAAAAACGCCGCCCGAGATCGGAATGAATCCGAGGATTCCCTTTTGCCGCCTGAGACGGCTACGGGACGAAACGGCCATTAGAAGATGGCGCGGCACACAGGGGGCCGCCATTTTGGAACAGCCGGTTTCCGGCTTGAGGCCTAGAGAGGCAGGAAAGAGACCGGATTTCCTGTTTATACAGGAAATGAACAGCGGTGGCCATTTTTTGCTCGGTAATACTTGTGTAACAACAGAAAAAGTTCTTTGCTTTACCCTTGCGTTGTGGAGGCTTCGAATAATTCCCCAATGGCTGATCTTCCACAGCAGGGGACAACAGAGCCCTCAACAGCAAAAGCCAAGGAGAAGACTCACTCCTCAAAGGCAAAGTCAAAAACCTCTCAATCAGCATCAGGACTAAGAGAGGCCGAGCGTCGAATTAAGGCATTGGAGGAGCAACTTGAGGCTCAGAAGCAATGCAATACAGCAGTCTCTTCAGTGCCAGGTCAGAGCGGGGGCATAATAACCGGGACCCCCCCAAGGCTCCCAGAGGGAAGTGGCTTGGCTACAGACAGGGACTGGTCTCCAGATAGGTTCGGGGGCCCATCCCAGGTGGCTGAACCCATAAGGCCTGAAGTTGCCAGGCCACCCTCTGTTTCTCCTGCATGGCACATGGCACCTCAACCATTGCCTACTGCCACATTCACCCCAACAGCTGCGGGGCTCAGATCATCCCCAGATACCTGGCAACGCCTACCACCAGCCTTGCAGGATATGATCGCTTCAGCATATTCGCATGGCATAGCAGCTGGGGTGCAACAATACACAAGTGCACCACCTCCCTCTCCGCAACCTCCTCCTCCTTCTCTGCAGAGGAATATTTGGGCAGCACCAGCCCCCCCGTCACCTGCGCATGATTCATTTCTTGAAGACCCTGCGTTCAGAGGACAGGGATCAGAGCCAGATGATGGCCTGTCTGAGGATGAAGGGGCACCTCCAGAACCACCAGTGTATACAGGCCTTTTTAGACCCGCTATCTTTCGTGTACTGCTCAATAAGGCAAAGTTGACTGTGGCTTTGGGCACCCCTGAGAAGTCCACAGATCCAGCCTCAGCCCCTCCTCCGGCCTCGAGAGTACTCACGGAGATCCAAAGGGATGCTGACCTGATACCAGCCCCTAAAATTTTTCTGGACAACGTGCAGAGGCCTTGGCAATACCCAGCAGCTGCTCTGGGTCCAACAGCTTCTCCGTACTGAAGGAGCGGGTCCAGCAGTCACATGGGTTGCTCATGTCCAATCCGGTGGAACTGAGCCTAGTATTAAAAAAGCTTGCCGGATCCGCCCCTTCCCCAGAATTCGCTCAGTTCGCATATCCTGCGGTTGTATTGTGATAGCTCGTTCAACATTCTAACACCTTCCCTTCGTTCCTTTTCTTCAAAAGTAGTAAGATTTGTTTTATCATTATTATTTACTTGCACCAATAGCGCCAGCCGTTTGCGGCTCGGCTTTTTTCCTTTGGAGAAGTTGCGGTTTCGTTTCCCCCCGGCGGTTTTGCCGGTTACGATTCCTGCGGCCGCTTGTGGATTCTTCTAATCCCTTGGCCTGGAGGTCCTGGTGCAAGTATTAATCTATTGAATTATTGATTATTTATTGTATACAATATATTTAAGGGCTTAAGAAATACCTCCTGCGGAGTGAGACGCCTTCTAGTCTCCTGGACTTAGTCGATCGCTTCCCCTTTAAGAAATTTACGGGGCGATTTTTTCGGCGCGAAGGCCTTCGCGCCCTTTTTAAATCTAGGCCTCTCGTGTTGGCCTCCTGCCAGCCGCGTAGGCCTCAGTCCACCGCGTGGATCCCGGAGCGGGCCTTGGGGGTCCCAGGCTAAATTCTCCACCGGCTAAGCCTCCAACCAGAGTGCCTTGGTTTACTTAATTATAAAGTTTAGGGAGGCTGGCCCCGCTGGATTTGGGGGCACGAACTCTGGGTTTGCCCAGATTGTCCTCACGTCTCAGCAGCTTCGAGGCCTCGAAGCAGGATCCATTCCTCTTGGGAAGTCCTTGAAATTCTTCTCCTTATTTATTCAGTTATTGGCTCAGCCTTGTCTTCTGTTAATTGTCAGACTATGGCTACTTTTCCCAAGAGAGGCACAACTAAAGGTCCCAGAGAGGCCAGGCCTACAGGCGATGAGATTACTAGTATCCCCCAGGCCTCTTCCTCCTCTTCTCCAGGGGCCCGCCCCTCGACCAAGGTCACCAGGGCCGAGAAGAGTAGGGACCTAGCCCTACAAAAAATCCATGACAAATCAGCAAAACGTTGGAAAGTGCAGGCCCAAGTAATCAGTAGTCAAGACCCTCCAGAGGCTTCTAGTATTCCTCCTTCTGGGGTCCCTGTGTTATCTCTGGATGAGCCAAACCTAGACAGACCCCAACCTAACCTATGGGGCATAGGTCCAGAGGAACCAGATATTATTGAAGATTCCCCCCAGCCAGGATCCTCCCAGGCCTTTAGGGATTCTTCTGCCATTTCTGCTGATATTTCCAGCTTACCTCCTGAGTTCCAGTCTATTTTTGCTGTGTTGTCCAAAGCCATTGATGCCAAACTCTCCACCATCAATGAGCTTCCCTTACCTCTTCCTCCTTCTCGCTCCTCCCGCCCCTTGGGTTCTCCCCCAGCGGTCAGAGCTCCTATTCAGGATGATTCAGATTCCTCCCAGGATGAATATGAGGATATAGAGGATGATGAGGATGCCTTTCAAGGCCTATCAGATGATGAGGAATCCCAAATAAAGGTTCCTCCTCCAATTACTATTTTTCCTTCTCAATTATTCAAATCTCTCCTCCTCAAAGCTAGAATTTCTACGGGATTAGCGGCCCAGGAGAAACAAGCCTCCACTTCCACTGATCCCCCGGAGGAGAATTTACCTTACTTCACAGAGGAACAGGAGGATAACGAGGTAATTCCTATGCCTAAGTTGTTTAAAGATGCTTTACTCAAACAGTGGGAATTTCCAGCCTCTGGCCTTAATCCCTCCACCAAGGACAGAAAGTTGTACAAACTTTCCTCTTCCTATGAAGAGCTTCTATCCTTTCCCAAACCGGATGAACCTGTCAAGATTCTTCACTCGGCAGCGGCTGTGCCAGGCGAGGCGGAGGAAGTCCTCCGTCCAGAGGACAAGCGCATTGAGCAAATGCTCAAAAGAGGATTCACCGCTGATTCCTGGGCCACTAAAAGCTCTGCAGCGGCTTCCTTTTTCTCCAGAGCCATGCTGCTGTGGCTTCGCCAACTTCAACAGCATATTCCTCCCGATGACTTGAGAGGTCAACAAGACTTCAATAAGGTCTTTGCAGCTGCCCAGTACGTGGCTGATGCCACCTTGCAATCTACTAGATTTTCTGCTAAGTCTATTGCAGCTTCTACTACGGCAAGAAGACTCCTATGGGTTCGCCCTTGGCAAGCGGGAGTTCGCCAAAAGTGGCAGTTATCCCAGGGCCCCTTAAAGCGCGACCTTCTCTTCGGTGATCTTCTGGATCCTCTCCTCACGGAAACCACGGACAAGAAGAAAGTTTTGGGTCCAACCACAAAAAAGGCTACCAAAACGCAGTCCTTTCGTCGCCCAGGGCGCCAGCAAGATCAAGCGGCTTCCTACCAGAGATCTCCAGGTCAGTATTCCCCCCGCTTTCGTTCCCAAGGTAGGAACTCCAGGGGTAGAGGTTTTCGCTTCCAAAGGGGAGCTTCCTCTAACAGGGCTTCAAAAAAACCTAGATGGTAATCCTACCTCTATTCCCATAGGGGGTCGCCTAGCTCATTTCGCCTCTAATTGGCGTCTCACCTCCAAGGACCCTTGGGTCATTGACACTATTCAAACAGGCCTTCTTTTAGAATTTATTTCTCCTCCCCCTAAACGTTTTATTTCCTGCCCTTCTCCCAGGTCATCCTCAGATTGTAACCGTATGGAGGAGGCCATTTCGCATCTATTGTCCATCAGAGCCATTCAACCGGTCCCTTCCGGTCAGAAGGGCCTAGGTTTTTACTCCATCCTATTTATGGTTCCAAAGTCCTCCGGAGGTTGGAGAGCTATTTTGGATTTAAAGAAACTAAATTTATTCATCAAATATAGGAAGTTTAAGATGCACTCCTTGTCTTCTATTTTGGCCGCCATTCACTCGGGAGATTTCATGGTCTCCTTAGACCTCACTGAGGCCTACCTTCACATTCCTATAGCCAAATGCCACAGAAAATTTTTACGTTTTTCCTTTCAAGGCAGGCATTTCCAGTATAGGGCGATGCCATTTGGCCTTTCCTCGGCCCCTCGGGTCTTTACAAAGCTCTTGGGGTCCCTGGCGGCCTATATCAGGGCGCTTCCCATCCACATTTTATGTTATCTTGATGATATTTTAATTCATGGGAACTCCCTAGAGAAAGTGAAAACAGACCTTTCTGTCACCATGTCAGTCCTTCAGGACCATGGATTTTCCATCAACTTTGATAAAAGCCACCTCCAACCTTCCACATCCATTTCTCACCTGGGATCCATTATTGATTCAGAATCCTCCCAGGTTTTTCTCTCTCCCGAGAGAAAACTCAGTATAGTGGAGTTAATTTCTAGCATTTTATCTAATTCTTCAGTTCCCATAGTCACTCTATCTTCCCTTTTGGGGAAGATGGTGTCATGCATAGGCATCATTCCCTGGGCTCGCCTTCATGCTAGGGAACTCCAGTGGCTCCTGTTACCTTTTCAGAGATCAGGGCACAGCAACTCAAATCGACGCATTGTCATCCCACTGAGTGTTCGCAGATCCTTCAAGTGGTGGAAGTCTCCGGCCATGGACAGAGGATCCCCGTTCAGGTGCCCGGATCAATTTGTCATCACTACAGATGCCAGTCTATCGGGATGGGGTGCCCACGCCCAGGGGATGATAGCCCAGGGCACGTGGTCCCCGGAGGAAGCTTCCAGGCCAATCAATTGGCTAGAGTTAAGAGCCGTTTCCCTGGCTCTGAAGCATTTCTCTCCTCGCATTCCCAACCGGCACGTTCTCATTCTCACCGACAACATTGCCACGAAAAGCCACATTTGCAGACAGGGGGGCACGAGATCCAAGGCTCTCATGAGGGAGGCCCTCAAGCTGGGCCTTTGGGCGGAAAAACATCTCCAGTCGCTCCTAGCCGATCACATCTCGGGGAGTCTCAATGTCCAGGCGGATTGGCTATCCCGGGCAACGATAGACCCAGGAGAGTGGAACCTCCATCAAGACCTGTTCCATCAAATCACCCTCAGATTCGGCCTACCAATTCTGGATCTCTTCGCGACCAATGCGAACGCCCAACTCCCTCGCTTCTATTCCAGATTTCCATCCCCGGGAGCGGAAGCAATCAATGCCCTCCGGAGTCCATGGCCTCCAGGCCTACTCTACGCATTTCCTCCAATTCCAATCCTCCCGGACGTGATTCACAAGGTCCTCACCGAGAGGGCCCGAGTAATCCTAATCGCCCCTCACTGGCCCCGCCGGCCCTGGTTCGCGGATCTCCAACAGCTGTCCGTCCAGGACCCTTGGCGACTCCCCGTTTCGGGGGATATGCTGCGGCAGGGGGCCTCCTTCCATCCAGATCCGGAGTGGTTCCATCTCACCGCCTGGCTGTTATCAGGAGAGATTTAGAACTGCGTGGTCATGACCCCGATTCAGTGGAGGTCATTTTAAAGGCCAGAAGGGGTTCGACCAATCGAATCTACGACCACACGTGGTCCAAGTTTCACCAGTGGTGTCTACAGGAAGGTCTCTCCCCTCTGTGCATCCCCATACACAGAATAATTTCCTTCCTTATGCAAGGCTTCCACAAAGGACTTTCCACCAGCACCCTCCGGCGTCATCTGGCAGCCATTTCATCTGTCCTAGGAGGTCCCCGCAGACAGCCTCTCCGATCCTTCCCTGAAGTTCAGGAATTCCTCAAGGGCATAGCCAACCTCAGACCTTCTAAGGTCCACAGGTACCCATCCTGGGATTTGCCACGGGTTCTCCATTCCCTCACGCAGGCACCATACGAACCCCTAAAATCGGCGTCCCTCAGGTACCTATCCTTTAAGGTAGCATTCCTGGTGGCTATTACCTCTGCCCGACGCATTTCGGAGCTGGCTGCCCTCTCAATCAGGCAGGACCTTTGCCAATTCCATCAGGACAAGGTAGTCTTGCGACTGGACCCCACCTTCTTACCCAAGGTCAGTTCCATGTTCCACAGATCTCAGGATATTGTCCTACCTTCCTTCTGCCTCCAACGAGACCATCCCTTGGCTATTAGATGGCACACCCTGGATCTCACCAGAGCGCTGAGAATCTATATCCAACGCACAGGACCCTTTCGGAGGTCAGAAGCACTTTTTGTAGCCTATCATCCCAGAGTCATGGGGGCCAAAGTGTCTTCAACAGTAATAGGCCGTTGGATCAGAGGGACTATATCTAAGGCCTATGAGTCGGCCTCCCTCTCAGTTCCAAGGAACATCACAGCGCATTCCACCAGGAGCGCAGCCACCTCGGCCGCTTGGGCGACTCAAGCCCCGTTGGAGGAGGTCTGCAAAGCAGCCACTTGGGCCTCGCCAAATTCCTTCATCAGGCACTACAAGATTGATTCTTACGCTTCAGCGGACGCTGCCTTCGGCAGAAGGGTACTCCAATCCGTTATCTCACACGATAGCAAGCTAATCCCACCCTAGGGACCATCTATTGGGTATGTCCCATGTGACTGCTGGACCCGCTCCTTCAGTACGGAGAATAGGCGTTGATTGCTTACCTGAACGCCTCTTCTCGTACGGTGAGCGGGTACAGCAGTCACTTCCCGCCCTTGTATGTGTCTTCTTTACCTTTCTATATCTTTCTTCCTCTAACAATGAGAGTTGAACACTTCAGAGCTTCACAACTGAGCCTAGTCTATGGATTCACGAATTCTGGGGAAGGGGCGGATCCGGCAAGCTTTTTTAATACTAGGCTCAGTTCCACCGGATTGGACATGAGCAACCCATGTGACTGCTGTACCCGCTCACCGTACGAGAAGAGGCGTTCAGGTAAGCAATCAACGCCTATTCTGAGCGTAAGTTTTACGCATTTGAGCCGGAATTGGAAAAGTTACTTGAATTTCCATCAGTTGATGCTCCAATTGCAGCACTAGTATCTAATGCATTAGTCCCTTCCGATGTGGCAGACGGCCTAAAACCGGAAGACCGGAGGGCTGAGGGAATAAATAAAAAAGCTCACCAAATGTCGGCATGGGCCCTCAAGGCAGCTTCGGCAGCCTCATTTTTTAACAGAGCTTCGGTCCTTTGGCTCCAGGAAATGCTTTCGAAGCTGGGACCTGAAGAGGGTCGATTAAGACAGGACCTTAATAAGTTGCTGGCTGCTGCGGAATTTTCAGCGGATGCCACTCTGTCCGCATCTCGTTTCTCCTCACGAGCTCTAGCAGCAAACCAATCATCCCGACGACTACTCTGGCTCCGGACTTGGCAAGCTGACGCCAAATCCAAAGGTCGTTTAGCCTCAGCCCCATTTGATGGGTCAAAGTTATTTGGAGAATCTCTTGACAAGGTCCTGGTGGAGGACAAGGACAAGAAGAAAGTCATGCCTAGATCTTACAGAAGGCAGGAAAGGCGCACTGCACCGTATTTTAGGCGCCAGCCCTTTCGAGCTGAATCTTCCTCCACTGCACCCCAGGCTGGAAGATCATATTCACAGGGGTCTTACTCCCAACTGTCCTACAGAGGGGACAGGGGTAACTTTGGAGATCGGAACAGGCAGTTCCAGCAATCAAGGAGGTCCTATCGTGGTTCCAACAGAGGAGGCTTTAGAAGGAACAAATGACTTTGCCACCATAGTTCCCATAGGGGGGCGGCTGCAGCACTTCACCGCCTCCTGGGCATCTATGTCCACCGACACTTGGGCCATAAACACTATAACTCAGGGACTCACCCTGGAGTTTGCCCTGAACCCTCCAAACAGATTTCTGGAGTGTCCGGTACTTTCCAACAATCACAAGCGCAACCTCCTCTACCAAGAAATTCATCATCTCTTTCAAATCAAGGCCATCGAGAAGGTTCCACCACACCAGGAGAAGCAGGGGTACTATTCCATAGTGTTTATAGTACCCAAGGCTTCAGGGGGTTGCCGCCTCATCCTCAACCTGAAGCAGTTGAACCTGTATATAAAATACCGCAGGTTCAAGATGCACTCTCTAAGGACTATACTAGCTGCTATACGTCAACGGGACTGGCTGACGTCAATAGACCTCAAAGAGGCATACCTCCATGTCCCAGTGCATCCAGATTCCAGGAAATACCTCCGGTTTTGTTTCGAAAACCACCATTTTCAGTACAAGGCCATGCCCTTTGGCCTATCATCAGCTCCCAGGACTTTTACAAAGTTATTGGACATTCTCACCGCAGAGCTAAGGACACGTCCTCTACGACTGATGGCGTATCTGGACGATATCATCATTCTGTCCAGCAGCCGCAGTCGGGCTCAACGCGACCTATCAGAGACTATAGCGACCTTGGCGGAGGCGGGGTTCTCTATCAATTACCAGAAGAGTCATCTCACACCAACCAGGTTTCTACCGCACCTTGGTACCAACATAGACACCATGGAGGGCAAGGTCTTCCTATCGTCAGACCGCCAGGTCAAGGTCAGGGCGCTGATCACAGAATTACAGCGCAGCCGTACAGTAACACTGGCTTTTCTGTCCCAACTGTTGGGAGTTCTCATATCCTGCATAGACATTGTTCCCTGGGCCAGGCTACATGCCAGACCACTGCAGTGGTTCCTCATTCCGTTTCAACAGAACCGGACCAGCCACTCTTCCAGATTGGTGTCAATTCCTCCAGAGGTACGCCGATCGCTCCCATGGTGGAGGTCGTCCGCGTTGCATCAGGGGTCACCGTTCCTACTACAACAGGAGGTGACGATAACTACGGACGCGAGTCTCTCAGGATGGGGAGCTCATTCCGAGGTGGGAATGGCCCAAGGATTATGGAGTCCAGAGGACCTCACATGCCCCAACATCAATTACTTGGAACTCAGAGCGGTCCACCTGGCCCTAAGACACTTTACAGATCTGGTGAGGGGCCAAAATGTACTGATCCTTACAGACAATGTGGCGACCAGGGCACACATCAACCATCAGGGCGGCACGAAATCAGGCCGCCTGATGAGAGAATCTCAATCCCTGTTCAGGTGGGCAGAGCAACATCTCGCATCTCTACGAGCAGAGCACATATCCGGCACCTCCAACATACAGGCGGATTGGCTCAGTCGGACCACTATCGACCCGACAGAGTGGAGCCTGAGCTCAGACCTCTTTCGGGACATTGTGCGCAGATTTGGGACTCCGGAGGTGGACCTATTCGCCACCTGCCACAACACTCACTTACCAAGGTTCTTCTCAAGGTTCCCATCACCAGGAGCGGAACAGATCAATGCTCTAACCTGCCCGTGGCCAAGGGGTCTGCTGTATGCATTCCCCCCCATCTGCTTAATACCGAGGGTAATACACAAACTATTACAAGAGCAAGCAGAAATTCTCCTGGTGGCTCCTCACTGGCCCAGACGTCCTTGGTTTGCGGACCTCGTGGACCTTTCAACTTCTCCCCCTTGGCGCATTCCACATCACAAGGTGGTCCTGATGCAGGGGTCAATTTGCCACCCAGACCCCCAGTGGTGGAGTCTTGCCGTGTGGCACTTGAGGGGGAGAGGTTAAGGAAGGAACGGATCCCAGATAAGGTGATATCCACCATACAGGCAGCACGCCGTCCTTCCACAACACGGATTTACCAAGCTACCTGGAAGGCTTACTGCTCCTTCTGCAGGGCTCGGGATCAAGACCCTCAGTCACCATCAGTGATTCAGATTCTGGAGTTTTTACAAGCGGGTCTGGATAAAGGATTGGCTCTGAATACACTTCGCAGACAAACGGCAGCTATTGCCACAATACTCAAGATGGACTTTGCTACTCCAATCTCCCAGCACCCATGGATCCGGGATTTCATTAGGGGAGCAGCGAACATCAGACCTCCTACTATACACCGTTTCCCCACATGGGACTTACCACTGGTGTTACAGGCCCTCACGGAGCCTCCCTTTGAACCCTTGAGGGAGATACCGCTGCGTCTGTTATCACTAAAGACGGCCTTTCTCACTGCAATCACATCGGCAAGGAGGGTCTCCGAGCTCTCAGCATTATCAGTACGATCGGACTTATGCATCTTCCACACCAACAGAGTGGTCCTCCGACCAGACCCTGCTTTCCTACCTAAGGTGAACACGGTTTTTCACAGATCTCAGGACATTGTGCTACCAGACTTTTGTGCCCAAGGGTCTCACCCACTGGAACTAAGATGGCACAAGTTGGATGTTCGACGAGCCATCAAACTTTATATTAGACGGACTAATACCTTTAGGAAAACGGAGGCCCTATTTGTCTCCTACTTTCCAGCATCTATGGGGAGTAAGGTCTCGCCCAAGACAATTAGTTGCTGGATTCGTTCCTGCATTATCACGGCATACAAGTCACGATCTGCACCAATACCAAGAGGCATCACGGCACACTCAACAAGGAGCGCAGCCACCTCAGCGGCATGGACGACGCAGGCCCCGATTGACGATATTTGCCGTGCGGCAACGTGGGCCACGCCTAATACATTCATTAAACATTACAGATTGGACACTTTCGCTTCTGCTGAAGCAGCCTTTGGACGCAGAGTACTGCAGAGAGTTTGCACCGATACTGCGCCCCTGGTCCAGCCTTTCCCCCCCTAATATGTTGAGCTTGGGTATATCCCATGTTGGACTCTCCGAAGCAGTGCAAGTGGAGAAGAACCGTTGCACTTACCTGAACGGTCTTCTCGCTGCACTGCGAGGAGAGTCCAAACCCACCCGGCTGTTTGGGCCCAGGGTCTCAAGGTTGTCATAGTTTGAGTTTTTTCAAGTTAAGTTGATTAATAAAGTTCTTTGGTTTACTATCACTATGACTTCGTTTTATTATAAGACTGACCCGGGAAGGGCAGCATGGGGGTTGGACCAGTAAATTATGCTAATTTTTAACTCAGTCCCTTCCAGCTTGGCTGAAGATTAACCCATGTTGGACTCTCCTCGCAGTGCAGCGAGAAGACCGTTCAGGTAAGTGCAACGGTTCTTTCCTACCTAAGCAGGGGGTTGGACTAGATGACCTCCAAGGTTCCCTCCAACTCTGTTATTCCATTCTGTCCTGTCCTGCCTTTTCCTGTCCCATCCTATCCTTTTCATCATCTTGTAGTCATGCAACTTTGATTTACTGTTTTTGCAGAAAGATGCCTTCTCCACTGCACTGCTCAGAGTCCAACGTGGGTAGTACTTCAGTCTTATTGGTAGGAACTGAGTTTAGAAATTAGCATAATTAACATGTCCCGCCCACCACTGCCCCCTCTTAGCCAGTTTTAAAAACTCAGTTCATAGAGTAGGGACATATGAGTTTTGTTCTCCTTGTAAAATAAAGTTTGTACACTAATAATTTTTTTCCTTTTTTCTCCATTTCTACAGGAAGAAGAAGAGTTCCTGGAAAGAGAGCCTCTGCCCTCTGGGGTATAGTTCTCCAACTTGTTAAACCCTGAGAGGCCTCTGCTCCCCGGAGTATTGCCTTGCCGACAGGGTCCGCTGGTATGGGGTCCCTGACGCCCGCGATCATAACCCCCTTGTCCAAATTGCCCTCCTGGACACCCAGCGCAAGCAGACACCTCCAGGATCGGCTCCGGCCATCAGAGAGGAGCCGCAAAAACCCCCGGTTTGCCACGAGCAGCTGAATCAGCTGGGAGTCGGCTTTAACAGCGGCGGCTAGCAGCGAGGCGAAGGGAAAAGCCTCAGATTGCCGCGGGGATCCCAAACGGCCGTAGGGCGGCTTTGGAAGCAGCGCGGCGGCAAGGGAAGCCCCGGACAGCCGCGGGGTGTCCATCAGCTGTGAGGCGGCTTTGGAAGGCGGCGCCCAAGCGGCTAGCACCAGGCAGCCCTAAGGCAACGATCGAGGAAAACGGGGGAGAGCGAAATAGCTGGGAAGCGGCAGGCAAAGAGAGCCCGTTTTTTACAGACCGCAGGGAGAGTCTTCTTACCTCCTAAACCAGCACTGGGCAGATTGTTGGACTGTAAGTCCTTTCCCGCCATTATTCGCCCCCTAGACTACGTCACGGCCGCCATATTGGATGAGAAGGCAAAATCTATCCTCCCGGGCAGCCATTTTGGAAGGGCATGACAAGGAGCCGAGGGCATAGGTCACGCCCTCCTGAACCAATCAGGGCTCCAGACAGCTATGACGCCTTAAGTAGGCGACACTAAGCTGAATCATTCACAGCGTGGTTTACATTGAGAAGCCATTTCCAACTGCAATTATTGTAAACAATTACTGACTCAGAAATGTCGCAGTTACCCCAGAGCAATACCGGTGAACCGGCTGCCCCCTCAATTAGTAAGGGGAAGGAGAAATCTCACAGTAGCAAATCTAAGGGAAAATCATCACAATCAGCAACTGCCCTCAAGGAGGCTGAGAAAAAGATCAAGGCCCTAGAGGCCCAACTGGAAATGAGTAAGTCCAAGCAGGGTCCTAGCCCCTCCAGTATGTTTCCCACTCAGCACCTAAGCCCCTCGGTCACTGAAGCACCATTAGAGGGCATGCTACTCTCTGGGACAGGGGGATTATCACCAGATCACCCCTTGAGCGCCCCCCCATCACAAGGGGGGCAGGAGACAGAGTGGACTAGACAGGCTATTCAACCAAGGCCACAAGCCACTCAGGCTGCAACATTTACTCCTACTGCAGCGGGCCTTAGAGGACCCACAGACAATTGGCAAACAATGTCTCCATCCTTGCAAGACATGATTGCCTCTGCATATTCGCAAGGCATTGCAGTAGGCGCTCAACAAAGGCCTTCACCACTGCCTAGACCTAGCAGACAGAGCCCTTGGACTGTGCCAGAGGTAGCCACATCTGTGCAGGACTCCTTCCAGGATGAGCAGGACATGGGGGAGATGCCCATGGATCAGGAGGATGAACTCTCAGGAGATGAGACCACCTTACCTGAGCAGCCTCCACTGGCAGGCCTTTTCAAGCAATCTCTTTTCAGAGTCCTATTGAATAAGGCTAAGGCCACCTTGACTCCTGACAACTCAGCCAAGCCAGCAGCACAGGAGGTGGGCATCATGCCAGCAGCTAGGCTCATCAACGAGCCCCAGAGGGAGTCTGAACACCTCCCTGCCATTCCTATATTCGCAGAAAACATCAAAAAGCCCTGGCAACAGCCAACTGCAGCCCTAGGACCATCAGCCTGGGACAGAAAATTTTATACTTTCGACCCGGAGGTGGAGGAATTGCTCCAGTATCCTACAGTGGATACCCCGGTGACATCCTTGATGTCTAATGCTCTCGTACCATCAGACATGGCAGATGGGCTAAAGCCGGATGATAGGAAGGCGGAGAATATGACCAGAAGAATGCATTTGTTGACAGCCTGGTCTCTCAGAGCGGCATCGGCCGCATCGTTCTTTAACAGGGCCTCTATTCTTTGGTTAAAAGACATGCTAACCAGACTAGGCCCGGAGGACGCCAGGCTGCGCCAAGATGTGAATAAATTGATTGCCACTACAGAATTCTCCGCGGATGCCACCTTAGCAGCAGCAAGGTTCTCCTCCCGCGCCTTGGCATCAAACCTCTCAGCACGACGCCTGCTTTGGCTCCGTTCGTGGCAGGCAGACGCCAAGTCAAAATGGCGTCTTGCTGCGGCCCCGTATCAGGGCTCCAAGCTCTTCGGGGAATCCCTGGACTCGGTTCTTGTTGAGGACCGTGACAAGAAGAAGGTCTTACCACGTTCTGCGAGGCGCCAGGACAGGAGGGGAGCCCCTTATTACCGACGGCAGTCCTTTCGTTCAGACACCACCTCGGTTTCATCCCCGGCCTCCAGACCATATGGACAGGGGACTTATAATCCCACCTATCGTACCGAGCGAGGAGGTTATGGGAACAGGGGCCAACAGTTCCAGCAATCCCGTAGACCATTTCGAGGAGGTAACCGGGGAGGCTACCGCAAACAGAGATGACTCCTTCCGGGACACTCCCATAGGTGGGCGCCTGCAGTGCTTCACCGACTTTTGGGAGTCCATCTCCACAGACGTTTGGGTTCTGGACTCCATAGCCCAGGGTCTGCAACTAAGATTTCTCCACCACCCTCCCAACAGATTTGTAGAAACCTCATTACGACAACCACAAAAGAGAGTCATCATCCTGCAGGAGGTCCAACACCTCCTAGACATAGGAGCAATAGAACCTGTACCAGTGCATCAGCAGAGGCTAGGGTTCTACTCCATCGTGTTTGTGGTCCCCAAGTCTTCCGGCGGCTGCCGTCTCATTTTGAACCTGAAGCAACTCAACCTTTACATCAGGTACCAACGCTTCAAGATGCATTCCCTGCACTCCATACTGGCATCTATCCGGCACGGGGACTGGATGACCTCCATCGACCTCAAGGAGGCATACCTCCATATCCCGGTTCATCCGCAACATCGGCAGTTTCTCCGCTTTTATCTTCTCAACCAACACTTTCAGTACAGGGCCATGCCCTTCGGCTTGTCCTCCGCCCCGAGGACATTCACCAAGATCTTGGACACTTTGACAGCGAGTCTCAGGGCTCGATCTATCCGTCTTCTAGCATACCTAGACGACATTATCATTCTCTCCAGAAACCCTCAGCAAGCCAGGCACGACCTGGCCAGGACAATAGATGCGCTGGAGAGGGCAGGTTTCACTATCAACCGAGCCAAGAGTCATCTAGAGCCAACTATGCGCTTGCTTCATCTAGGCGCCATAATAGACTCCTCAGCGGGTCTCGTCTTCCTCTCATCAGAGAGGAGGCAGAAGATACGGGCGTTAGTTCGTTCCGTCTCGCATCACAGCAGGACCTCCCTAGCACAGCTGTCACAACTACTGGGGATGTTCATTTCCTGCATCAACATCGTTCCTTGGGCTCGGATTCACGCTCGCCCCCTCCAATGGTACCTCCTTCCCTTCCAAAAAGCTTGTCTCAGCAATTCAAAACGAAAAGTGCACCTGACCACGACAGTGCGACTTTCCCTCCCGTGGTGGACCTCACCAGCCATCTCCAGGGGCTCCCCCTTCTTACCTCATCAGGAGGTAACAATAACCACCGACGCAAGCCTTTCTGGCTGGGGGGCACACTCAAGGGGACAAGTGGCCCAGGGCAGGTGGTCCCCAGAGGACTTGGGGGACCCCAATATCAACAGACTGGAGCTACGAGCTGTATTCAACGCTCTACTGGCATTCACGGACATGGTAAGGAACCAACATGTCCTAATCTTGACGGACAATGTGGCAACCAGAGCACATGTGAACCATCAGGGTGGCACGCGCTCAGGCCGTCTGATGCAGGAGGCCCACGAGCTAATGTCATGGGCAGAGAGACACTTAGCATCAATACGAGCGGAGCATATTTCGGGAGTGGAAAACACCCAGGCGGATTGGCTGAGCCGCACGACTATCGACCCCGGGGAATGGACATTAAACCCGGAGGCCTTCCAACTGATAACCCAGAGGTACGGGGTACCGGTAGCGGACCTCTTTGCCACACAGCACAACAGGCAGTTACCACGATTTTTCTCCCGCTTTCCGACACCAGAGGCCGAGCAGGTCAATGCACTGCTATCACCATGGCCCAAGGGGCTTCTCTACGCCTTCCCTCCAGTCAGTCTCTTGCAGAAGGTGGTGGCCAAGATTCTGGCCGAGGAGGCGGACATCCTCCTCGTGGCCCCATACTGGCCCAGACGCCCTTGGTTTGCCGACCTCATGGGACTGTCAACCTTACCACCATGGAGAATCCCGCTCCAGCACCTAGTCCTGGCACAGGGATCCATTGTGCATCCAGACCCACAGTGGTGGAAGCTTGCCGTGTGGAGATTGAAGGGGACCGCCTGAGGGAGAAACAGCTTCCGGAGAGTGTCATTAACACCATTCAGGCAGCACGGCGACCATCAACGACACGTATTTATCAGGCTACCTGGAGGGCTTACAGCACCTTTTGCAGGACCCAACACATCACGCCCTCGTCGTCCTCAGTACGGCATCTTCTGGAATTTCTCCAGAAGGGACTAGACCAGGGGTTGGCGCCCAACACACTCCGCCGACAGGTGGCAGCTATAGCGACAATCCTGCGTCCAGACCCATTTTCCCCAATCTCTCATCACCCTTGGGTGAAGGACTTCCTCCGAGGAGCGGCAAACCTGTCTCCTCCTGTCATACACCACTTTCCATCCTGGGACTTACCGCTGGTCCTCAGGGCACTAACAGCTCCACCCTTTGAACCTCTGAGGGAAGTATCGCTTCGTTTTCTCTCAGCCAAGGTGGCCTTTCTAGTCGCCATCACCTCCGCCCGCAGGGTGTCGGAGCTTGCAGCACTATCGGTCCGGCCGGACCTCTGTGTCTTTCATCCGGATAAGGTTACTCTAAGACTGGACCCCTGTTTTCTTCCCAAAGTTAACACCAGGTTTCACAGGGCCCAGGACATTATCCTCCCAGATTTCTGCACCCATGGCTCTCACCCATCAGAGCTGCGGTGGCATAAGGTGGACGTTAGAAGAGCAGTTAAGATTTATATCCGCCGCACTAGCACCTTTCGGAAGTCGGAGGCTCTCTTCGTATCCTTTCTCCCATCTTCACTGGGGGGAAAGGTTTCGTCTAAAACCATCAGCAGATGGATCAGGACTTGTATTATCGAAGCTTACCGAACCACAACGACACCGTTACCAGGTAGAATTACAGCCCACTCTACCAGAAGCGCGGCGACCTCAGCCGCTTGGACTACTCAGGCGCCATTAGAGGACATTTGCAGGGCAGCGACCTGGGCTGCCCCTACAACGTTTATCAGACATTACCGTATAGACTCCTTTGCTTCTACGGAAGCAGCCTTCGGCAGAAGAGTGCTACAGGGAGTTTGTATTCCTGCGCCCCTGGGCCAGCCGATCCCTCCCTGAAGTGTGGCTTGGGTATATCCCACGTTGGACTCTCTGAGCAGTGCAGTGGAGAAGAACCGTTGAACTTACCTGAACGGTCTTCTCGCTGCACTGCGAAGAGAGTCCAAACCCGCCCGGCCTTGTTTTGGCCCAGGTGCACAGTTTAATTGAAGTTACAGTTGTTAAATAAAGTTTTTGTTCCTTTACTATTCCTTCGTTTTTATCACTGGCTAAGAGGGGGCAGTGGTGGGCGGGACATGTTAATTATGCTAATTTCTAAACTCAGTTCCTACCAATAAGACTGAAGTACTACCCACGTTGGACTCTCTTCGCAGTGCAGCGAGAAGACCGTTCAGGTAAGTTCAACGGTTCTTTATACTTGTTGTTTTTGGCAATAACAACCCTCTCCTGCCAAAAGCCAATAAAGAGTTTGCTTAACCACAACAGTGGTTCGCTTAATGATTGCTGCAATAAGGGTTGTAAAATTGACCCTGATCATGTGAGGATCTGCTTTATGACGATCCCAGCCATACAATCATAATGATTAGGCTCCATTAGGTCAGGTCTGCAGAATGGAAGAATTTTGCCCAAATAATGCAATCATTGCACAGGTGTGTCCCAGATCACCTTATTTAATATATGCATGTGACATTATAACATGTACAGAGCAGTACCTAACATTGTGATGGCAAGATGCTGGTTTTAGCATCACAACTCCCCCTTGAACTTGCTCAGAAAATAGTGCTGGGTCAACAAATTATAGAGTAAAGTAAGTACTTAAAACCACAAGGCTTTTTTATATTTATGTTTGGGTATGTATATGTTGTTTGCTTTTTTAAATATGATAGGGTTTTATGTGCCTTTTAATATTAGATTTGTTTTCGCTGGAATATTGTTTTTATTATTGTTGTGAGCTGCCCCGAGTCTTCGGAGAGGGGCGGCATACAAATCTAATAAATTGAATTGAATTAAATTGAATTGAATTGAATGCCCAGGAGGAGGGATAAGGTGTGGTGTGTAAAAAATTAAAACGACAGCCACAAATGTGTAGTGAAACATCCTGCCTGTCAAGCTGAAGCCATTGTTTTGAGTTACAAACTTTGGACTTTATTTTAATGCATACATATAGACCTTTGCTTCTGTCCATTATGTTAACAATGTGTCACACCAATCTCTTGAACAGATATTGGAACTGTGAAATTGTGTCTTCTCCCACAAGCTGTTCTTTTGTAAAAAAAATATATGATTCCTACTTAGATACAGGTAATCTTTGTCTCATGACTACCATAGAGCCCATAATGTATGTTGCTAAGGGAGAAGTTCATTAAGTGAGTTTTGCCCCATTTTACCATTTTCTTTGCCTCATTCTTTAAGTGAATCACGGCAGTTGTTAAATTAGTAACATGGTTGTTAAGTGAACCTGGCTTCCCCACTGGCTTTGCTCGTCAGAAGGTGGTAAAAGAGCATCACGTGACCCTGGGACACTGCAACCGTTCAAGCATCCAAATGTAAATCACTGTGGAGATGCTGCAATGGTCATCAGTGTGCAAAATGGTCATAAGTCACTTTTTTCACTGCTGCTGTAACCTTGAATCAGTGATGGGCTCACATGGGTACGGTCAGGTACGCAGAACTGGTAGAAAAATTTTGGTTCCCCTCCCCCCCTTTTTCCCCCTTCTGGGCTCTGGGTATGCTTTTCCTATTGCAGTAAATGAGGTTGAATGTGTATCATTTTAGAAGAGCTGTGAATGCGCATGTGTGTGTACGTACTCTTTATATCAGTGTTTCCCAACCTTGGCAACTTGAAGATATTTGGACTTCAACTCCCAGAATTCCCCAGCCAGCGAATGCTGGCTGGGGAATTCTGGAAGTTGAAGTCCAAATATCCTCAAGTTGCCAAGGTTGGGAAACACTGCTTTATATAGTAGATATATAATAGATTATATAAATAGACTATATAAGTAGTAGAGGGGCGGCATACAAATCCAAATAATAAATAAATAAATAAATAATAAAACGTATCAGGAAAGACTTAATGAACTCAATCTGTATAGTCTGGAGGACAGAAGGAAAAGGGGGGACATGATCGAAACATTTAAATATGTTAAAGGGTTAAATAAGGGAAGTGTTTTAATAGGAAAGTAAACACAAGAACAAGGGGACACAATCTGAAGTTAGTTGAGGGAAAGATCAAAAGCAACATGAGAAAATATTATTTTACTGAAAGAGTAGTAGATCCTTGGAACAAACTTCCAGCAGATGTAGTTGGTAAATCCACAGTAACTGAATTTAAACATGCCTGGGATAAACATAGATCCATCCTAAGATAAAATACAGGAAATAGTATAAGGGCAGACTAGATGGACCATGAGGTCTTTTTTTGCCGTCAAT
Organism: Erythrolamprus reginae; assembly: GCF_031021105.1. Taxonomy (NCBI): domain Eukaryota; kingdom Metazoa; phylum Chordata; class Lepidosauria; order Squamata; family Dipsadidae; genus Erythrolamprus; species Erythrolamprus reginae. The sequence continues at coordinate 5,695,486 of NC_091952.1, read as the reverse complement.
CTTCTATGTTTCTATGTTTCTATAATGTATATTTTTGTGTGCCTGTGTGTAATAAGTATGTACACATGGCATATATATATAACATTAAACAGTATATTTTGGATGTTCAGTAATAGTAAGGGAAAGGAGGGGAGGAGAGGCCAAGCACCCTAACCCAAGCCCTTGACATGAGTGACATCGCGTTGGCCACCTTTAAGCCAGTCACATGACCTATAAGCTACCACCCCCAGTCACATAATCGTCAAGCCTCTCCCATCTGGTCACATGGCCGGTAAGCCACACCCACAAAATAAGCCACGCCCACAGTGTGGTAGTAACCATTTTTGCAGCCCTTCGCTGCCTTGAATGGTCACTAAGCGGACTGTTGTAAGTCAAGGACTACCTGTATTGGTCTGTTGCTGCTGTGATGGGATCAGGGCAGTTGTCAGTAGCATCTTCTGCTACAAAGTGATAAGACGCCTCTTTGGTCCTATTCAGTATTTTTTCCATCAGTGAGTTGGAGGTTCATAATAATAGTTAACAATTGTAGAAAAATAAGGTCAGTACCTGGATACAGCAGAAGGGAAGGACCTGGGGGAGATCACAAAACACGAAGACCTGCAAATAGAAATAGAACAATTGAGGCAAAAGGAAGCAAAGATAGGAATAAGCCCTGTGGGTGCAATCCCAAAACAACTGGAGCACCACTGGAACACCATCACCATTGAGAAAATCCCCACCAGCCAATTGCAAAAAGCAACTTTGCTCAACAGCTGACATCCTGCAACAATACCTCTAACACCATCATGCAGCCACATCTGCCTATTCCAGGTCCTTGGGAAGGACTTAGATGGAAAAATTGGCTAGCAATGATGATGCTACCTGGTTGGGTAATGAAACGTCTGAAAGAAAACAAGCAAGCCCAGAGAGCACCAAGGACCCCACAGTCTTTCTTCTCCCTCTTCCTCCTGCTCCTCATCCTTGCAAACCCCATTTCCTTCTAGTACTGATAATGTTACCTAGCTGGGCAATGAAATGTCTGAAAGAAAACAAGCAACCTCAGAGAGCACCAAGGACCCCACAGTCTTTCTTCTCCCTCTTCCTCCTCCTCCTCCTCCTTGCAAACCCCATTTCCTTCTAGTACTGATAATGTTACCTAGCTGGGCAATGAAATGTCTGAAAGAAAACAAGCAAGCCCAGAGCACCGAGGACCCCACAGTCTTTCTTCTTACTCTTCCTCCTCCTCCTCCTCCTCCTCCTCCTCCTCCTCCTCCTCCTCCTCTTCCCTGCAAACCTCATTTCATTCTAGCACTGATAATGTTATCTGGTTGGGCACTGAAACATCTGAAGAAAGCAACCCAGCTCAGAGAACATCAAGGATCCCATAGTCCTCCTCTTCCTCCTCCCTACACCTTTATCTCTTCTCCTTCTCTCCAAATCCTTCTCCCTTTTAGTACTGATGATGTTACCTAGTTGGGTCATGAAATGTCTGCTAGGAAACAAACAAGCTCATAGAGTACCAAGGACCCCACATTTCAAACCTTAGCTTCCAATATTCTCCTTTATTAGACAAAATCCCAGGATAAACATCTAGCTGAGTATGTGATGAATAAACAACAACAATAATAATATAATATTTAAAATGTAAATGTTACTGGCAATGCATGAAAATCTGGCCTTGTATAGAATGCCCAGGAAATCTATAAAATGTGTGATTTTTAAAGGCATTTGCTTTATTTTAATATGCCATTGTAGTTTCCCTAGGCACTATGTATAATACCTAGACTGTCAGGGAATTGTGCAGCAGGTTTCCAAATGGAGTTAGAGATGTTGAAACTTGTAGTTTTATATAAATTAATATATATTACAACTATACAGTATAGTAAACTAGCTAGTCAGGCACATCACTACATTGTGAGGTAAACGACAAAGATGGCTCCTAGAAGAAAAAGGCGGGAAAAGGGGAACCTCCCCCTCCACACCCACAACAACCAATTACAGTGCAGTTTGCCTCATGTAGGAGCCCGCCTTCTCCAATCAATCAATTATAACTTTGTCTTCTGGCTCATTAAACAATCTCACTGCTCCAGCTACTAAATTTAAATGTCTTACGATAGACATCATGCAGAATGACAAGAACTGTTTTGACAAAGTAGAAAAAAAAGTCATGAAAAGGGTTAGGGTTAGAGGTTGGGGTAAAGCTAGGGGTTAGGTTAGGATTAAAGTGAGAGTTAGGGTTAGAATAAGGTTAGGATTAGAGTTAGGATTTAAATTTAGGGTTAGAATGAGGTTTAAGGTTTAAAGGAGGATTAGGGGTAAGAGTGAGGGTAAAGGATTAGAGTTAGGTTTAAGGTTAGAGGAAGAATTGTATAGTGTGTATAATTGTATAGTGAGTTTTATAGTCTGTATAATCTGGAGGACAGAAGGGAAAGGGGGGGACATGACCGAAACATTTAAATATGTTAAAGGGTTAAATAAGGTTCAGGTGGGAAGTGTTTTTAATAGGAAAGTGAACACAAGAACAAGGGGGCACAATCTGAAGTGAGTTGGGGGAAAGATCAGAAGCAACGTGAGAAATATATTGTTTTACTGAAAGAGTAGTAGATGCTTGGAACAAACTTCCAGCAGAAGTGGTTGGTAAATCCACAGTCACTGAATTTAAACATGCCTGGGATAAACATATATCCATCCTAAGATAAAATACAGGAAATAGTATAAGGACAGACTAGATGGACCAGGAGGTCTTTTTCTGCCGTCAATCTTCTATGTTACTATGTTTCTATGAGTTAGGATAAGAGGAAGAGTTAGGGTTAGGAATTAGATTGAGGGTTAGAGGTTAGGTTTAGGATTAGAATGAAGGTTAGGATTAGTGGTTAAATTGAATAGGGTTAGAGTCAGGTTTAGGGTTAGAGTTAGATTTAGGGTTAGAATAAAGGTTAGGAGTTAGAGTGAATAGGGTTAAGTTTAGGGTTAGAACAAAGGTTAGGGATTAGATTGAGTAGGGTTAGGGTTAGGGTTAGGGTTAGGGTTAGGGGTTAGCATGAGTAGGGTTAGAAGTAGAGAGGTTTAGGGTGAGGGTTATAGTTAAGATAAGAATGAAGGTTAGAGTTAATGGTTAGAGTTAGGTGTAGGATTAGAATGAGAGAGGTAAGATAAGAATGAAGGTTAGGGTTAATGATTATAGAGTTAGGATTAGAATGAGGGGTTGCCATTAACCCTGACCCAATTCTTCATTGAAAAAACGTATCTGAAAATGAAAGATGAAATGCAAAATAAAATACAGGGTTTTCTTATTTAAGAAAACAAGAAAAAAGCATCAGTATTGAGTGTTAAGAACTAACTCCAGCCAATGTTATAAATTACTAAATCCAGTTGAATGAATGTGGATGATTGTGTTTTTAGGAATAATGGGTTTTTAGAATTTATAGCATTTTTAGTATTAGATTCCTCACATGTTTTGTATTTGTATTTATACTGTTGTAAGCTGCCCTGAGTCAGTTGAAAAGGGTTGCATAGAAATATAAACAAACAAATAAACAAATAAATAATTGACTTGCTTGTTCATTTCATTTTCATTTCATTTTATTAGATTTGTATGCCGCCCCTCTCCGAAGACTTGGGGATAGCTCACAACAGTAATAAAAACAATATAGCAGTGGGACAAATCTAATATTAAAAAACATATAAAATCCTATCATTATTTTAAAAAAACCCAAACAGCACATTCATACCAAACATAAAACAAAGTATTAAAAAGCCTGGGGGAAAGGTGTCTCAACTCCCCCATGCCTGGCGGTATAAGTGAGTCTTGAATAGTTTACGAAAGATAGGGAGGGTAGGGGCAGTTTTAATCTCCGGAGGGAGTTGGTTCCAGAGGGCCGGGGCCGCCACAGAGATGGGTCTTCCCCTGGGGCCCGCCAAACGACATTGTTTAGTCGACGGGACCCGGAGAAGGCCAACTCTGTGGGACCTTATCGGTCGCTGGGATTCGTGTGGTAGCAGGCGGTTCCGGAGGTACTCTGGTCCAATGCCATGTAGGGCTTTAAAGGTCATGACCAACACTTTGAATTGTGACCGTGAAACTGATCGGCAGCCAATGCAAGCCACGGAGTGTTGAAGAAACGTGGACAAATCTTGGAAGCCCCACGATGGCTCTCGCGGCTGCGTTCTGCACGATCTGAAGTTTCCGAACACTTTTCAAAGGTAGCCCCATGTAGAGAGCATTGCAGTAATTATTGTTGCAATAAAGAAGACCGGAATGCCATTTGAGCAGTATTTATACTTTGCTGGTTTGCCTTTTGGAGAGGGGCGGCATACAAATACAATAAATGAATGAATGAATGCATAGAATACCTAGAATGCCTAGATATGTGCAAAATATTAAGCCTTTCATATTTTCACATCGAATTTTTGGCACTCAATAGATTATGAAGGCTTCACATAAAATGTCTAATTTCACACACTGCTGGTAACATATATACTACCTGATTCTCAGTGAATAATGAGTTTGTAGGTTGTATCTTTGAATTGTGTTTTCCACTTGCAGAGCCAAGACCTTCCAATATTTTGAAGAAAAGGAATTTTGACATTCCCAGCAGTAGCCGTAAACTCAATCCAAGTCAACAGAGTGCCATCCAGGAAGCACTGACAAAGTCCTTCACTCTAATCCAAGGGCCACCAGGTGAGGGATCCAGCTCCTTTTTAATACTCTGTGATCCCCTTTATTCCATTTGCTGTCTGGGGAATTCTGGGAGTTGAAGTCCAGATCTCTTCAAGTTGGGAAACACTGCTCTAGAGAACTAGTTATGTTTATTGGACCCTACTTCAATAAAATAATGATCTGTGCAGTGAGACTCTTGATCTGATTAACCTTGTAATGCTGACAACTCTTTGGTTTTGTTTCTGTATTTGTTCAGGTACTGGAAAAACTGTGGTTGGTGCTCAAATTGTCTACTGGTTTCACCAGCTCAATCAGGAGAAGAACGGAAACACCACTCAAACTGGGGTGATGCCTCCACCGTCAACCCCGAATGAGGCCTCCATAGAAAAGACCCACATTCTGTATTGTGGACCTTCCCACAAGTCGGTTGATGTTGTTGCTGGTAATCCATTTTCTCCGTTGAAAAAAAAATATTTATTACATTTATTAATTGTTGTACATACTCCTGGTCAGTTGGAGTATGATGAAGAACTTGAGGACTCTGATACAGATAGTGTTTATGAATTAGTGGTAGGCCCTGGGTTATAGGTAGTAGAACAGGTGGGAGGCCAGCCATGAGTCCAGAATCTAGTGAGGAAGAAACAGACCTTCGCAGGTGTTTGGAAGAAGATATTAAGGGGAGGAATGGGTTAAATACTGGAGTGATGTATTTGGTACATCAGGGGACCAGTGGGGAAGAAAGATGGAGTTTCAATGCTGTAGTGCTAAAAATGAAAGGTGTTGCAAGTTCATTCTGTGTTATTTTACAGTTATTTCTGCTGTTTTTGAATCATACTGTGAGTACATAAATCTTGGCAGACGGAGGAGGCTGGGAGGAATGCATGTGGAATGTAATTAAGAGAGATAACGGGTGAAAAGGAATGTGCTAGTATGAACTGCATTTTGAATACGGAAGTGAAGAGAATAAAAGATGGAGTTTCTTTGTTTATGAAATACTGCATTTAGTAAAAGTTATTTTTAATAGCTAAAGTTCTACCAGAAACCAGAACATTAATTAGATTAGTATGTCACCCTTCTCCGAGGACTCGGGACGGCTCACAGCATGTAATATGACAATACAACACAAAGGCAAATCTAATTAAATTTAAAATTACAAGCTAAAAATCCAATGTTTAAAAAACAATCATACCAGTTCAATCATACAACATATATCCCATTTCGTTGACCAGGGGGCTGAGACCTAATTGCCCCAAGCTTGGCGACATAGGTGAGTCTTAAGACTCTTACGGAAGGCAAGAAAGGTGCGGGCAGTGCGAATCTCCCCGGGGGAGCAGATTCCAGAAGGCCGGGGCCCCTACAGAGAAGGCTCTTCCCCAAGCCCCACCAAGCGACATTGTCTGGCTGACGGGACCTGGAGAAGGCCGACTCTATGGGGCCTAATCGGTTGCTGGGACTCATACGGCAGAAGGTGGTCCCGCAAGTCATTGTTTTGGGCAGAATATTTATTTATTTATTCATTCATTCATTCATTCATTCATTCATTCGTCCAATACACAAATACATAGGAAGAAAAATAGACATGTGGTAATATATATAAGGGTAAAAGTGAACTTAGAGGAGAGGATATATGAAAGGAAGAGAGTATATATGATAGGTGAAAGAAAGGAAAGACAATTGGACAGGGGACGAAAGGCACTCCAATGCACTTATGTACACCCCTTACTGGCCTCTTAGGAACATGGAGAGGTCAATCGTGGAGAGTCTAAGGGAGAAATGTTGGGGGTTAGGGGTTGACACAATTGAGTCCGGTAACTCCGGTAATTGAGTCCACTTCGATAACTCGATTGTTGAAATCATATTTTTTACAGTCAAGTTTGGAGCGGTTCGTATTAAGTTTGAATTTGTTGCGTGCTCTTGTGTTGTTGCAGTTGAAGCTGAAGTAGTCATTGACCGGTAGGAAGTTGCAGCATATGATCTTGTGGGCAATACTCAAATCGTGTTTTAGGTGCCGTAGTTCTAGGCTTTCTAGGCCCAGGATTGTTAGTCTATTTTCGTAGGATATTCTGTTTCGAGTGGAGGAGTGAAGGGCTCTTCTGGTGAAATATCTTTGGACATTTTCAAGGGTGTTGATGTCTGAGATGTGGTATGGGTTCCAGACAGATGAGCAGTAGTCTAGGATGGGTCTGGCAAAAGTTTTGTAGGCTCTTGTGAGTAGTGTGAGATTGCCGGAGCAGAAGCTGCGTAGGATCAGTTGAAACTGGAATAGACGTGATTTTGCTATGATGTCAATTTGGTTGGAATGCAGGTATGCTTTTCATTTCCTTAACTCCAATTTCATATGTTCTATAGTGAGGTGCCAAAATTGAACAATATTCTTAGTCAATCTTAGATCATAAAACCTAGAATAGGACTGGAAGGGGCCTTGGAGATCTTCTAGTCCAGGGGGTAGGCAAAGCTGGCTCTTCTATGACACCTGGACTTCAGCTACCAGAATTCCTGACCTAGCATGATTGTCTCAGGAATTCTGGGAGTTGAAGTCCACAAGTCATAGAAGAGCCAGCATTGCCTACCCCTGTTCTAGACCAACCCCCTACTTATGGCAGGAGATCCTATAAGATTCCAGGAAAATGGCTGTCCAGTCTCTTCATGAAAACCTCTAGTGATGGAGCACCCACAACTTCCAGAGGCATCTTAAAATACAGGTAGTCCTTAGGGCCATAATTGAGCCCAATATTTTTGTTGCTAAGCGCGACAGCCGTTCAGTGAGTTTTGCTTCATTTTATGACCTTTCTTGCTACAATTGTTAAGTGAATCACTGCAGTTGTTAAGTTAGTATTTTTATTTATTTATTTATTTATTTATTTTATTTATTTATTTATTTTGTCCAATATATAATACACATTGAAGAGAATAGATATGTAATAATATAAATAAAGAAAAGAATAGAAGAAAAGATATAAAAGTATAGATGAACATATTTGAAAGGAAGAAAAGATATAAGGAGAGACAATTGGACAGGGGACGGAAGGCACACTGGTGCAATTATGCACGTCCCTAAGGAACCTGGAGAGGTCAATTGTGGATAGTCTAAGGGAAAAATTTTGGGGGTTAGGGGTTGACACTACTGAGTCAGGTAATGAGTTCCACGCTTCCACAGCTCGGTTGCTGAAGTCATATTTTTTACAGTCAAGTTTGGAGCGGTTAATATTAAGTTTGAATCTGTTGCATGCTCTTGTGTTGTTGCAGTTGAAGCTGAAGTAGTCATTGACAGGTAGAACGTTGCAGCATATGATCTTGTGGGCAATACTTAGATCGTGTTTTAGGCGATGTAGTTCTAAGCTTTCTAGACCTAGGATTGATAGTCTGCTTTCGTAGGGTATTCTCTTTAGAGTGGAGGAGTGAAGGGCTCTTCTGGTGAAGTATCTTTGGACGTTTTCAAGGGTGTTGATGTCCGAGATGTGGTATGGGTTCCAGACAGATGAGCTGTATTCAAGGATAGGTCTGGCAAAAGTTTTGTAGGCTCTGGTGAGTAGTGTGAGATTGCCAGAGCAGAAGCTGCGTAATGCCGTTGTTAACTGAATCTGGCTTCCTCATTGACTTTGCTGGTCAGAAAGCCACAAAGGTGATCACATGACCCTGGGACACTACAGTTGTCATAAATATGAACCAATTGATAAGCCATCCTAATGTAATGTTGGTGACCATGGGGATACTGCAACAGTTGTAAAAATGGTCATAAGTTACTTTTTCATTGCCATTACAACTTCAAACAGTCATTAAATGAGTGTTGTAAGTTGAGGACAACCTTTAAATTAATAAATGGTAAATATATATATATATATATGTAGATTGTTCTGAGTTCGGGTTTTGCCCCGTGTAATATTTTGAGTATATATATATATATATATATATATATATATATACATCATTGTTTCATGATTCTTTCCAGCTAGCTAAAAAGGCTGCAGCTTGCAAGAGCCAGACATGATAAATCATTCTCAAGCCAACAATGTTGGTTTCTTGTTTCAGAAATGCTCATGAGGATGCGTCCTTCCTTGAAGCCTCTGAGGGTCTACGGAGAGATGATTGAGTCAATGGATTTTCCTTTTCCTGGCAGCAATCTCCAGTTTTCTCGAAAAGCTCAGCGGAATACAAAATCGAAACCAGAGATCAGGTTTGAGTTTAGGGCTGAATTTGTCTTGCAAAATGGGGTTCAGTTGCTGTTGCTGATACTAGATTGGCAATTTTAAGACCTGTGGATTTCAACTCCCGGAATTCCCCATCCAGCCACTGTCCATTCATATAGGTGTATCTGTGTGTGCTTGTCCATTGTTTTGTTTTTCCTTCCTTCCTTCCATCCTTCCTTCCTTCCTTCCTTCCTTCCTTCCTTCCTTCCTTCCTTCCTTCCTTCCTTCCTTCCCTCCCTCCCTCCCTCCCTCCCTCCCTCCCTCCTTCCTTCCCTCCCTCCCTCTTTCCTTCCTTCCGTCCTTCCTTCTTTCCTTAATTCCTTCCTTCCTTAATTCCTCCCTCCCTCCTTCCTTCCTCTCTCTTCTTCCTTCCTACCTCCTTCCATCCCTCTCTCCTTCCCTTCCTTCCCCCCTTCCCTTTTCTTCTGCCCTCTCCCTCCCTTCCTTTTTTCTCCCTCCCTTAGATCTGTTGTTTTTGTTTGACTCAATTTCCTCTAATCAAACAAATGAACAAACAAAAGCAATTAACATTTGAAGAAGCACACCAACAAAATAGTCCTCAGAAGCAACCTGGCCTTGAGGCCCCTCATTCCCTGCCTTAGCTACAACAGGGCCCGATTCATGAATGGCTGTGCAGGAAAAGTCTGATGATCTACACCAAGTTTTCATAACCTTGGCAATATTTAAATACGATAACCTTGGCAATTTTAAATATGATAGCTACTCAAGTTTAGGTTCATGGCAGATGAAGTCCATACATCTGAAATTTGCCCAACATTGAGAAATATTCTCCTTAATGGGTGTAAATATTTTGGCAACTTATTTAAACTAATCTTTTCTGCGCAGGAGTATCACTTTGCACTATCGGATCCGGGAGAAGAGAAACCCTTATGCGGAAAACATCCTCTGGTGTGATCACTTGTTTGCTCAAAAAATGCAACGTGGAGAAGATATCTTAGACGAGGAAGTTGAGAGGTGAGGGCAATCAGATGGAGAGGGCTGACGAGCCTGATATGGAGATACCTCAATTTTGCCACACGTTTCCTGAGCAATCTAGGAGAACCAGTCTGTTTATTAGCAGGCCGAGAAACAGGGAGTTGTAGTCCTGCCTTAAGCATGAAAGCTGGCCGGTGACTTTGGATCACCAGTAGACATTGAGTTCTAGACCCATCTTAAGCATGAAAGCTGGTTGGGCCAGTCACCAGGAGACAGTGAGTTCTAGTTTCACCTTAGGCATGAAATACATACTGCTCAAAAAAAAATAAAGGGAACACTCAAAGAACCCATCCTAGATCTGAATGAATGAAATATTCTCATTGAATACTTTGTTCTGTACAAAGTTGAATGTGCTGACAACATGTGAAATTGATTGTCAATCAGTGTTGCTTCCTAAGTGGACAGTTTGATTTCACAGAGGTTTGATTTACTTGGAGTTATATTGTGTTGTTTAAGTGTTCCCTTTATTTTTTTGAGCAGTATAGTTGGGTGACTTTGGATCAATCACCAGGAGGTAGGGAATTCTAGTCCCACCTCAGGCTGACTGGGTTGCTTTAGGTCAATCATCAGGAACATGGGAGTTCTAACCTCATTATTATTATTATTTATTATTTATTGGATTTGTATGCCGCCCCTCTCCGCAGACTCGGGGCGGCTAACAACAATGATAAAAACAACACGTAACAATCCAATTTAATAAAACAACTAAAAACCCTTATTATAAAAACCAAACATACACACAAACATACCATACATAACTTGTAATGGCCTAGGGGAAGGAATATCCTAACTCCCCCATGCCTGGCGACAAAGGTGGGTCTTGAGTCCCCCCCCCCTCACCCCCAGCTTCTCAGACCATCCAATTGTTGTTAGGAGCAAAACTGGATACAAGAACCCCACATTGGACTTTCTGAGTGAAAGGAGGGCTATACATCTAACACAGGTTATCCTCGATGTATAACCACAATTGAGCCCAAAGTTTGCATTGCTAAATAAGACATGTGTTAAGTGAATCAAGCTCCATTTTATGACTTTTTTTGCCACAATGAGTTGTTATGTGAATCAATGCAGTTATTAAGTGAATCTGATTTCCTCCATTGGCTTTGCTGGTCAGACTCTCACTAGTAGGCTTGCAAATGACCATTTTCCCCCTATTTATGACGGCTGCAGCCTCTCAGGGTCACAGGTTGCCCTTTGCAGTCTTCCCAGCCGGCTTCCAACAACCAAAGTCAACGTGGAGGCGGGATAGCTAGATTGGCTTAACTACAGTGATTCATGTAAAATAAAGTCATAAAATCAGATGCCTTTCGGGCTACAATTACAAATAAAGAATAACAGAGTTGGAAGGGACTCTGGTGGTCTTCTAATCTAACCCACTGCTCAGTCTGGAAAAAATTTACCATTCTAGACACATGACTGTCCAATCTCTTCTAAAAAATATCTAGTATTCGAGCAGTCACAATTTCCGGAGGCAAGTTGTTCTACTGATTAATTGTTCTGTCAGTTATTACAATTGTGGTTGTACAATTGTGAATATAGTTCGAGGACTACCTGTACATAAAGAGAAATAAACCACAGCACATAACTCTTCTTCCCCAGTCATGTCTTAGCCTTGCCTTGAACAGTGGGGGAAGGAGAGATTAATTTCTCCTTTCGCAAAGTCTCGCTTTAATTTTAAATCAAGTTTCTAGCTCCCTGGGAAGCTGGTTGGATGTGAATAGAATAGAATAGAATTCTTTATAGTCCAAGTGTGATTGGACACACAAGGAATTTGTCTTTGGTGCATATGCTCTCTTTTTATAATATTTTATTTATTGATTTTTAACAATTTAAAATCACACAACATAAAACAGTGCATATGCTCTCAGTGTACATAAATGAAAAGATAAGTTTGTCAAGAATCATGAGGTACAACACTTAATGATAGTCATAGGGTACAAATAAGCAATTGGGAAACAATCAATATTAATATAAATTGTAAGGATACAGGCAACAAGTCGTACAGTCATAAGTAGGAGGATATGGATTATAGGAACGATGAGAAGATTAATAATAATAGTAATGCAGCCTTAGTGAATAGTTTGACAGCATTGAAGGAATTATTTGTTTAGCAGAGTGATGGCATTCGGGGAAAAACTGTTCTTGTGTCTAGTTGTCTTGGTGTGCAGTCCTTTACAGCGCAGTTTTTAGGGTAGGAGTTGAAACAGTTTAATGTCCAGTATACGAGGGGTCAGTCAATATTTTTCCTGCCCCCTCTTTGGTTCGTGCAGTATACAGGTCCTCAATGGAAGGCAGGTTGGCAGCAATTGTTTTTCTGCAGTTCTGATTGTGTGTGGGAGTGTGCAGGGAAAAACCACTCAGGGCCAAGAGAACCACTTAAAAACTAAGGGATTTCTTTTGTGGGCTTTCAGCTACAAACGGCTGCTGAACAAGGCACGAAAACATGAACTGGAACGCCACAACGTCATTCTCTGCACATGTTCCGCCTCTGCGTCCAAGTTCCTCGCGGAGATCAACGTCAGACAGCTTCTGGTTGATGAGTGTGCCATGTGCACCGAGCCCGAAACGCTCATCCCGTTGGTGAAATTGAAGATGCTCGAGAAGGTGAGCTGATGGGGTTGGCTTCCAAAGTACAGGCAGTCCTCGACTTATGACCGCAGTTGAGCCTGACATTTCCGTTGCTAAGTGAGACCAGTGGTTCAGTAAGTTTTGTCTCATTTCCTTGCCACCATTATTAAGGGAATCTCTGGAGCTGTTATTATTATTATTATTACTATTATTATTATTATTATTATTTATTAGATTTGTATGCCGCCCCTCTCCGAAGACTCGGGGCAGCTCACAGCAACAGAACAATACAAATCCAATAGTTAAAAACAATTTAAAACCCTTAATATATGAAAAACAATCATACGTCTCATACAAACCATACGTAAAGCGGGAACGGTACAGGGGAATCAATTCCCCCCATGCCTGATGGCAGAGGTGGGTTTTAAGGAGTTTGCGAAAGGCAAGGAGGGTGGGGCCCATCCTAATCTCTGGAGGGAGTTGGTTCCAGAGGGTCGGGGCCGCCACAGAGAAGGCTCTTCCCCTGGGTCCCACCAGATGACATTGTTTCGTCGACGGGATCTGGAGAAGGCCAACTCTGTGGGGCCTAACCGGTCGCAGGGATTCGTGCAGCAGAAGGCGGTCTCGGAGATATTCTGGTCCAATGCCATGAAGGGCTTTATAGGTCATAACCAACACTTTGAATTGTGACTGGAAACTAATCGGCAACCAATGCAGACTGCGGAGTGTTGGCTCCCGCCATTCAACATCATTCATTCTATCCCTCCACCAAATGTGGGTGTATCAATTTATAATATTTTAAACCAGGAACATTAGTATATTTACAAAATATACAGTGATTCCAATTTATTCTTTATAGCTCATTCTCGAATTCTACCTCTAACCCTGTCCCATCTTCCCATCAGTTTTTTCTCTTTATTTCCATTGATCGTATTCAATTTTGTATCCATAATTTCAAATTGAATGTGTTCCACTATGTACCGGTACCAATTTTGTATTGTCCATTTTGTTGCATCCTTCCAACCTAAAACTATTACCGCCTGGGCACTTTCTATAGCTCAGTGATGGCAAACCTTTTTGGCCTCGGGTGCCGAAAGCGCGTATGTGCACACTATTGCGCCTGTGTAGGTGTGCACATCCATTAGTCAATGCCTGGGGTGGGCGAAAATTGCCTTCCTGCCCATCTGGAGGCCCTATGGAGGCCAGAAACAGCCCATTTCCCAACTTCTGGTGGGAACAAGTACACTTGTTTTTCACCCTCCCCAGGCTCCAGGGAGCCTGGAGAGGGCGACAATGCCCTCCCCAATCCCCCTGGAGGCCCTCCTGAAGCCGAAAATGTCCCCCCAGAGACTGTGTAAGCTGAAAATCAGCTGGCCAGTTTGCCGGTTTGGCTGAAGTTGAGCTATGGCAATGGCTTGCGTGCTAACAGATATGGCTCCGCGTGCCACCTGTGGCACCCGTGCCATAGGTTCATTATCCCTATTATAGCTGCTTCCGTAATCTCTCTGAAATCACCATGTCCCTCCTCATGACTAATACTGAGGTGAAGCCTTGCCTCTGATCCTATTTCCCTCTCCCCCGCCAGTGAAGCAATTTCACAACTTGTAGAAATCCCTCCCTCCAGCAGTTGTGGGTCTCCGTGGAGATGGCCTTGACTTTAGCTGGCTGGGCTGCGTCTCGTCTTGACTGAGGTGTCAATTCCATGGTGCAGCTGCCAGGCGCAGTTCCCCTGCAGGGAGCAGGTCAGGAAAGTTTCGTGAGTGGACAAAGGGATTCGAATCAGGAGGGTGGTTGATTCTGAGAACCTCTGGTCTCCCTGCAGGTTGTCTTGTTAGGAGACCATAAGCAGCTGAGACCTGTGGTCCAAAGTGACTTCTGCAAGAAACTCGGGATGGAGAAATCTCTCTTTGAACGCTACCACAAACAGGCTTTGATGCTCAACATCCAGTATCGCATGGTAAGAATTTCTCTGTCAGGAAGTACAACATAATGCTGTGCTAGAAACCAGGATATAGTGAGTTCTAGTCCCATCTTAGGCACTAAAGCCAACTAGAAACATAGAAGATCGTATCAGGAAAGACTTAATGAACTCAATCTGTATAGTCTGGAGGACAGAAGGAAAAGGGGGGACATGATCGAAACATTTAAATATGTTAAAGGGTTAAATAGGGTTCAGGAGGGAAGTGTTTTTAATAGGAAAGTGAACACAAGAACAAGGGGACAAAATCTGAAGTTAGTTGGGGGAATGATCAAAGGCAACATGAGAAAATATTATTTTACTGAAAGAGTAGTAGATCCTTGGAACAAACTTCCAGCAGACGTGGTTGGTAAATCCACAGTAACTGAATTTAAACATGCCTGGGATAAACATATATCCATCCTAAGATAAAATACAGGAAATAGTATAAGGGCAGACTAGATGGACCATGAGGTCTTTTTCTGCCGTCAGTCTTCTATGTTTCTATGTTTCTAAGATTGACGGCAGAAAAACACCTCATGGTCTTTCTAGCCTCCCCTTATACTATTTCCTATACTTTATCTTAAGATGGATCTATGTTTATCCCAGGCATGTTTAAATTCAGTGACTGGATTTACCAACCATGTCTGTTGGAGGTTTGTTCCAAGCATCTCCTACTCTTTCAGTAAAACTATTGTAGGAAAAAAAAACCTACGTGATTTTAAGCCAGCGGTTCCCAACGTGGGGTCCACACCCCATAAAGTGGCAATTTGACTTTTAATGGGGGCAAGTGGAACCTTGTTTAAACCAAATTAATGGCCTTTTAGGCTTCCTCTGCGTGAGTAGCTCACTTTTTTGAATAATTAAGAATTATATGTGGGGGGGGGGGGGAGGTCTCAGGTTTTGGAGATGCTTAGGTGGGGCATAGCCCAAAAAAGGTTGGGAACCACTGCTTTAAGCCAATCACTGGAAAGACAGTGAGTTCTAATACCACCCCAAGCACTAAAGCCAACTGAATGACTATGCCAACCACTAGGAGACAGTGAGTTCTAGTTCCATCTTAGGCACTAATGCAAACTGCATAGCTTTTAATAGGAAAGTGAACACAAGAACAAGGGGACACAATCTGAAGTTAGTTGGGGGAAAGATCAAAAGCAACGTGAGAAAATATTACTTCACTGAAAGAGTAGTAGACCCTTGGAACAAACTTCCAGCAGACGTGGTAGATAAATCCACAGTAACTGAATTTAAACATGCCTGGGATAAACATAGATCCATCCTAAGATAAAATACAGAAAATAGTATAAGGGCAGACTCGATGGACCATGAGGTCTTTTTCTGCCATCAGACTTCTATGTTTCTATATGTTTCTATGATATCAGTCACTAGGAGACAGTGAGTTCTAGTTCCATCTTAGGCACTAATGCAAACTGCATAGCTTGATATCAGTCACTAGGAGACAGTGAGTTCTTGTCCAATCTTAGGCACTAAAGCAAACTGCATGACTTTACATCAATCACTAGGAGACAGTGAGTTCTAGTCCCATCTTAGGAACTAAAGCAAACTGCATAGCTTGACGTCAATCACTAGGAGACAGTGAGTTCTAGTCCCACCTTAAGTGTGAAATCTAGCTGGGTGACTTGGGCCAGTCATTTTCTCTCAGCCCAACCCACCTCACAGGGTTGTGTGTTTGTTTGCATGTTTTCTGCCTTGAGTTGTTTATAAACTTAATAAAGGCAGGGTATAAAAATAATGAAATAGATAATTGGAAATAATAATATTTGAAGTTGTACAACTGAACAGAACAGCACCAGTGGCCTAAGCTCCTTGCATGAAATAAGCATCTTTTAACTCTGCAGCACAGGGACATCTGCAAATTCCCATCCGAGATCTTTTACCACGATAAATTGCTGACCAGTCCCATGATCACTCGTGGAAGCAGCACACTCTACTACCGTAGTGAGCTTGAGTGCACCCCCATCCTCTTTGGCCACATTGAAGGAAGAGAGACATCGCTCGTAGTCTCCACAGAAGAGGGGAACGAGAACTCCAAGGCCAACCTGGAGGAAGTGCAGCAGGTGGTGAGTAAGCCTGACGTACAGGTAGCCCAGTTGTTAAGTACATTTGGCCCCATTTTACGATCTTTCTTGCCACGGTTGTTAAGTGAATCACTGCAGTTGTTAAGTGAGTAAAAGCAATAGTTAACTGAGTCCGGCTTCCCCCATTGACTTGGCTTGCCAGAAGGACACAAATTGGAAGACAAGGATTATATACAGTATATTTAATTGGACAATGCTCAAAAAAAATAAAGGGAACACTTAAACAACACAATATACAGTAATACCTCATGATACGAACTTAATTGGTGCAAGGAGGAGGTTCCTAAGATGAAACATTGTTTCCCATAGGAAACAATGTAAAGTCAATTAATCCGTGCAACCAACCCCCCCCCCCCCGCAAAAAAAACGGCTTTCCGCGACTGCTGGGAAGCCGCGCGGCTGTTTTAAAAGGTGACAGCCGGCCTGGGGGGCTTCCCAGCACCCCCCCCCCCCCGAACCTCTCCTCTTCCCAGTTTGCTCTCCATGTGTCCTCAACCTTTCACGGAGGGTTTTCCACCTCTCCTCTTCCCATGTGTCCTCCGTGAAAGGTTGGGGACACATGGAGAGCAAACTGGGAAGAGGAGAGGTGGAAAACCCTCCTTGAAAGGTTGAGGACACATGGAGAGCAAACTGGGAAGAGGAGAGGTGGAAAACCCTCCGTGAAAGGTTGGGGACACATGGAGAGCAAACTGGGAAGAGGACACGTGGAAAACCCTCCATGAAAGGTTGGGGACACATGGAGAGCAAACTGGGAAGAGGAGAGGTGGAAAACCCTCCGTGAAAGGTTGAGGACACATGGAGAGCAAACTGGGAAGAGGAGAGGTGGAAAACCCTCCATGAAAGGTTGAGGACACATGGAGAGCAAACTGGGAAGAGGAGAGGTGGAAAACCCTCCGTGAAAGGTTGAGGACACATGGAGAGCAAACTGGGAAGAGGAGAGGTGGAAAACCCTCCGTGAAAGGTTGGGGACACATGGGGAGCAAACTGGGAAGAGGAGAGGTGGAAAACCCTCCGTGAAAGGTTGAGAACACATGGAGAGCAAACTGGGAAGAGGAGAGGTGGAAAACCCTCCGTGAAAGGTTGAGGACACATGGAGAGCAAACTGGGAAGAGGAGAGGTGGAAAACCCTCCATGAAAGGTTGAGGACACATGGAGAGCAAACTGGGAAGAGGAGAGGTGGAAAACCCTCCGTGAAAGGTTGGGGACACATGGAGAGCAAACTGGGAAGAGGAGAGGTGGAAAACCCTCCGTGAAAGGTTGAGGACACATGGAGAGCAAACTGGGAAGAGGAGAGGTGGAAAACCCTCCGTGAAAGGTTGAGGACACATGGGGAGCAAACTGGGAAGAGGAGAGGTGGAAAACCCTCCGTGAAAGGTTGAGGACACATGGAGAGCAAACCGCTTTCGGAGACTGCTGGGGAGCTGCAGGGCTGTTTTAAAAGGTGACAGCCGGGCTGGGGGGCTTCCCAGCAACCTCCCGAAGCCAACCCGGAAGTTCGGGTTTGGTGTTCGTAACATGAAAAAAGTTCGTAAGAAGAGGCAAATTTTTTCTGAACCCCGGGTTCGTATCTCGAGTTGTTCGTAAGACGAGGGGTTCGTATCTTGAGGTACCACTGTAACTCCAAGTCAATCAAACTTCTGTGAAATCAAACGGTCTGCTTAGGAAGTAACACTGATTGACAATCCATTTCACATGCTGTTGTGCATATTCAACTTTGTACAGAACAAAGTATTCAATGAGAGTATTTCATTCATTCAGATTTAGGATGTGTTCTTTGAGTGTTCCCTTTATTTTTTTTGAGCCGTATGTTATTATTGTTAGCATTGTGTGAAAAGTATATTGACCCAGTCAATGTATTGTTCAACAAAGAATGGATGTTAAAGGATAATTTGCAAATGACATAGAAACATAGAAACATAGAAGTCTGACGGCAGAAAAAGACCTCATGGTCCATCTAGTCTGCCCTTATACTATTTTCTGTATTTTATCTTAGGATGGATATATGTTCATCCCAGGCATGTTTAAATTCAGTTACTGTGGATTTATCTACCACATCTGCTGGAAGTTTGTTCCAAGGATCTACTACTCTTTCAGTAAAATAATATTTTCTCATGTTGCTTTTGATCTTTCCCCCAACTAACTTCAGATTGTGTCCCCTTGTTCTTGTGTTCACTTTCCTATTAAAAACACTTCCCTCCTGGACCTTATTTAACCCTTTAATATATTTAAATGTTTCGATCATGTCCCCCCTTTTCCTTCTGTCCTCCAGACTATACAGATTGAGTTCATGAAGTCTTTCCTGATACGTTTTATGCTTAAGACCTTCCACCATTCTTGTAGCCCGTCTTTGGACCCGTTCAATTTTGTCAATATCTTTTTGTAGGTGAGGTCTCCAGAACTGAACACAGTATTCCAAATGTGGTCTCACCAGCATTCTATATAGCGGGATCATAATATCCCTCTTCCTGCTTGTTATACCTCTAGCTATGCAGCCAAGCATCCTACTTGCTTTCCCTACCGCCTGACTGCACTGTTCACCCATTTTGAGACTGTCAGAAATCACTACCCCTAAATCCTTTTCTTTTGAAGTATTTGCCAACACTGAACTGCCAATACAATACTCAGATTGAGGATTCCTTTTCCCCAAGTGCATTATTTTACATTTGGAAACATTAAACTGCAGTTTCCATTGCTTAGACCATTTATCTAGTAAAGCTAAATCATTTACCATATTACAGACGCCTCCAGGAATATCAACCCTATTGCACACTTTAGAGTCATCGGCAAATAGGCAAACCTTCCCTACCAAACCTTCCCCTATGTCACTCACAAATATATTAAAAAGAATAGGACCCAGAACAGATCCTTGTGGCACACCGCTTGTAACCTGACTCTGCTCAGAATACTCGCCATTAACAATAACTCTCTGATGTCTACGCTTCAGCCAGCTGCAAATCCATTGAACTATCCAGGGATTAAGTCCAATCTTCACTAATTTATCTATCAGCTCTTTATGGGGAACCGTATCAAAGGCTTTGCTGAAGTCCAGGTAGGCAATATCCACGGCACCACCTTCATCCAACACCTTTGTGACATAGTCAAAGAAATCAATGAGATTAGTCTGACATGATTTGCCTTCAGTAAAGCCATGCTGATTTGGGTCTAATAAGTTATTGTTTTTTAGGTGCTGATTTATCCTCTTTTTGAGTAGAGTCTCCATCATTTTAACTACAACTGATGTCAAGCTAACTGGCCTGTAGTTTCCAGCTTCTTCTCTACTGCCCTTCTTGTGAATAGGCACAACACTGGCCATTCTCCAATCCTCAGGAACTTCTCCTGTTAACAAGGATTGGTTAAACAAATCAGTCAGGGGGGTAGTAATGACAGATCTGAGTTCTTTAAGAACTCTGGGGTGGATGCCATCTGGACCCATTGCCTTATTTATCTTTAATCGTTCAAGTTCTTCTAAGACATCGGCTTCTAAGATCACTGGAGCTGAATCCGTACAGCTGGAAGCAATGCTATATCCCTCTATAGTATTATAGAAACATAGAAACATAGAAGTCTGACGGCAGAAAAAGACCTCATGGTCCATCTAGTCTGCCCTTATACTATTTTCTGTATTTTATCTTAGGATGGATATATGTTTATCCCAGGCATGTTTAAATTCAGTTACTGTGGATTTATCTACCACATCTGCTGGAAGTTTGTTCCAAGGATCTACTACTCTTTCAGTAAAATAATATTTTCTCATGTTGCTTTTGATCTTTCCCCCAACTAACTTCAGATTGTGTCCCCTTGTTCTTATGTTCACTTTCCTATTAAAAACACTTCCCTCCTGGACCTTATTTAACCCTTTAATATATTTAAATGTTTCGATCATGTCCCCCCTTTTCCTTCTGTCCTCCAGACTATACAGATTGAGTTCATGAAGTCTTTCCTGATACGTTTTATGCTTAAGACCTTCCACCATTCTTGTAGCCCGTCTTTGGACCCGTTCAATTTTGTCAATATCTTTTTGTAGGTGAGGTCTCCAGAACTGAACACAGTATTCCAAATGTGGTCTCACCAGCATTCTATATAGTGGGATCATAATCTCCCTCTTCCTGCTTGTTATACCTCTAGCTATGCAGCCAAGCATCCTACTTGCTTTCCCTACCGCCTGACTGCACTGTTCACCCATTTTGAGACTGTCAGAAATCACTACCCCTAAATCCTTTTCTTTTGAAGTATTTGCCAACACTGAACTGCCAATACAATACTCAGATTGAGGATTCCTTTTCCCCAAGTGCATTATTTTACATTTGGAAACATTAAACTGCAGTTTCCATTGCTTAGACCATTTATCTAGTAAAGCTAAATCATTTACCATATTACAGACGCCTCCAGGAATATCAACCCTATTGCACACTTTAGAGTCATCGGCAAATAGGCAAACTTTCCCTACCAAACCTTCCCCTATGTCACTCACAAACATATTAAAAAGAATAGGACCCAGAACAGATCCTTGTGGCACACCGCTTGTAACCTGACTCTGCTCAGAATACTCGCCATTAACAATAACTCTCTGATGTCTACGCTTCAGCCAGCTGCAAATCCATTGAACTATCCAGGGATTAAGTCCAATCTTCACTAATTTATCTATCAGCTCTTTATGTGGAACCGTATCAAAGGCTTTGCTGAAGTCCAGGTAGGCAATATCCACGGCACCACCTTCATCCAACACCTTTGTGACATAGTCAAAGAAATCAATGAGATTAGTCTGACATGATTTGCCTTCAGTAAAGCCATGCTGATTTGGGTCTAATAAGTTATTGTTTTTTAGGTGCTGATTTATCCTCTTTTTGAGTAGAGTCTCCATCATTTTAACTACAACTGATGTCAAGCTAACTGGCCTGTAGTTTCCAGCTTCTTCTCTACTGCCCTTCTTGTGAATAGGCACAACACTGGCCATTCTCCAATCCTCAGGAACTTCTCCTGTTAACAAGGATTGGTTAAACAAATCAGTCAGGGGGGTAGCAATGACAGATCTGAGTTCTTTAAGAACTCTGGGGTGGATGCCATGTGGACCCATTGCCTTATTTATCTTTAATCGTTCAAGTTCTTCTAAGACATCGGCTTCTAAGACCACTGGAGCTGAATCCGTACAGCTGGAAGCAATGCTATATCCCTCTATAGTATTATTTTGTAAGGTGTCTTTTGAGAAAACTGAACAGAAGTAGCTATTGAAATGGTCAGCGATCTCCTTATTCCCATTAATGCATGTATTATTCCCGGTACTAAGCTTCGTGATGCCGCAGTTTTTCTTCTTCTTATCATTAATATATCTGAAGAAGGTTTTATCCCCCTTCTTTACAGATTTGGCAATTTCTTCCTCTTTTGAGGCTTTAGCAGCATATATTATCTGTTTTGCCTCCTTCTGTCTCATTTTATACACCTCCCTATCAGCTATACTTCCAGACTCTTTATACCTCCTATAGGCAGCCTTTTTTTCATTGACTATAGCCCTTACATCATTGCTAAACCATAGCGGTTTCTTCTTCCTTTTACCTTTAGTTATTTGTCTTACATACAGTCCAGTGGCTTTTAAGATGGCCTTTTTTAATACAGTCCACTGGATGCTCGCTCCTGCCATTTTATCCCTCCCCTTTAATTCATTATCTAAATATTCTCCCATTGCATTAAAATTTGTTTTTCTGAAATCCAATACTTTGGTTGCATTATAGGATTGCTCACAATGAGTTTTTACATCAAACCACAAACATAGATGGTCACTGCAACCTAAATTTTCTCCCACCTTGACATCTGAAACCCAATTCCCATTCGTAAAAACTAAATCTAGAATATTCTCCCCTCTAGTTGGTGTCTTAACCAGCTGTGCCAGAGCTGCTCCTGTAAAGGCCTCTACTATATTCTTACTTTTGCATGTAAGGGCACTGGGGATATTCCAGTCAACATCAGGCATGTTGAAATCACCCATAACCACAATATCTCCCTTTACTGCCATTTGGGTAATTTCATCCACCATCTTGTTGTCATATTCCTCGGATTGCCCTGGAGGCCTATAGATCACCCCAATTCTAATGACAGAACCTTCTTTATTTTGCATGCAAATCCAGAGAGTCTCTAGATCTTGACACGTATTTTGAATTAGTGCTGTTTTTAGACTTTCTTTAATATAAATGGCTACTCCACCTCCCCTTCTCTCTATTCTATCCTTCCTATACAGTGTATATCCTGGTATGGATATTTCCCATTCATTAGAATCCTTAAACCATGTCTCAGTTATGGCAACCAGGTCCAAATTATCTCTAGATATTATGGCCATTAATTCACAGAGCTTGTTGCTCAAGCTTCGAGCATTTGTGCACATTACCCGAAGAACATTATTTTCATTATTGGTTTGCCCCTTATCATCAACAACTACATCTATATTATTTGCAGCTCCCTTTTCATAAGCTTCCAAAAACACACATGTTTAATTTGTAATTTTCCTTTAACACCAATCCATACTTCTTTTTATACAGTGGTATTTACAGATGTTTCATGATCCAACTAGGGAACATCACCAATGCTAGAAGGGAGTGAAGTTTGTGGAGTGGAAGAGGAGAAGGGGAAGGAGGACTGTGGAGTTCTTGGTGCTCTCTAGGCTTGGTTATTGTCTTGTAGACATTTCATGACCCAACTTGGTAACATCATTAGTGCTATAAAGGAATTGGGTTTGCTTCTGTTCCAGCACTCATTCACATCTTTCAAACACGGAACCTTTAAACTGAGTGGGTGGGCAATATGAAGCATGGTAAGAGAGGTTTTGAGCCAGCCCACATTTGGACTGGCTCACCAGCTACTTGGGCGAAAATGAAACTTGTAGGCCATGTTATCTAGAAACTGGGAAGGAATAATTTTAAATTATTAGATTTGTTATAAATTGTTTTATTGTGTTGTGAGCCACCCTGAGTCTACGGAGAGGGGCGGCATACAAATCTGATAGATAGATAGATAGATAGATAGATAGATAGATAGATAGATAGATAGATAGATAGATAGATAGATAGATAGTGTTCTGTCTGGGTCACTCCAGAAGCCAATACCAACCCAAAAAGAGAAGCCGGACACACTGGTAAAAGGCAAAGGCAGTTTTATAAAATCCAAGAAAAACACAGGTAACAGAAAATGTCCTTACAAACAGGAAAATGCTGTATCTTCAGATATATCCACGAAGGCAAAAGTCCATGCAGCAATACAGAATTCTTGCTGCCAAGCCGAGGCTGTAGATAGCAGACCTACACCTCCCACGGGTCTTCCAAAGCTGCTGGACCACAAGCCAGGAACAGAAACGCCAAAAAACAAGACAGGATAACGCAACTCCAAACTGATAACACTCCACATGGCTTCAAGGGCTTGCCTGCCTTTTAAACCCTGCTAAGGAGGACCACACCCAAGCCCAGCTTTTCCTAATTCAGTGCTGATAATACTTCTTTAATTGCTCCTTTCTTTGATCTGACCGTCTCTGTCGCATGTCAATGACGGCTTGAGCGTCATCACCTAATGACTCCAAACTACTGGCTGGGGAGAGGGCGCCCCCCCCCCCCCCCGTGGGGCTCTCATGCTGTTTTCGTTCATCCCATTCCTGATTTTCCTCTCCCCCGTCCGATTGTTCAGCCCCCTCCTCTTCGCTGTCATCCTCCTCCGGGCATGGAGCCAGCAGAGACACAGCCAGTCCCTGAGCAGCCTCAGGCTGAACCACAACAGATAGATAGACAGACAGACAGACAGCTTGCCCAGTTCTCTGGCAAAGGAAAGGGAGCTGTTGATTGCAAGACTTTTATCTTGAACTTCCATTCGTGGTTTACTTGGAGCTTAAGGTCATCATGCTTTTTTCTAGGCGAGAATTGCAAAGCAGCTGACCCTGGATAAAACCACCAGGCCAGATGAGATTGCCATCCTGACTGGTTATAATGCCCAGGTCATTGAAATCAAGAAGCAACTCGCTCTGGATGGCATGAGAGACATAACCGTTTGCACCATCATGAAAAGCCAAGGTAAGGAAGGAGCCGAGGTGGCGCAGTGGGTAGAGTGCAGTACTTGCAGGCCACTAAAGCTGACTACTAGATCTGCAGGTCAGCGGTTCAAATCTCATCACCGGCTCAAGGTTGACTCAGCCTTCCAGCCTTCCGAGGTGGGTAAAATAAGGACCCAGATTGTTGGGGCAGTAGGCTGGCTGTGCTAAAAAGTGCTATTGCTAACATGTTGTAAGCCGCCCTGAGTCTAAGGAGAAGGGTGGCATAAAAAAAATTGAATGAATGAATGAATGAATAAATAGATAAATAGATAAATAAAATAAAATAAATAAAATAAATAAATTAAATAAATAAAATAAATAAAATAAATAAAATAAATAAAATAAATAAAATAAATAAAATAAATAAAATAAATAAATACACCACTAAGCTAGCAAAGAAAAGTTTGGACAAAAAAAATATCTCTTCCTCCATTTCACTCTATTTCTCCCTCCCTCTTTCTCTCTCTTCCTTCCTTCCCTTCTTTCTCCCTCTCCATCCCTCTTTCTTTCTTCCTCTCTTTTTTGCTCTCTTTCTCTCTCCCTCCTTACCTCCCTCTATGTCTTTCCCTCTCCCTCCTTCCCCCCTCTCTTTCTCTCTCTCTCTTGCTTTCTTTCCCTCTCTTTCTCTTGCTTTCTTTCTCTCTCATTCTCTCTCCCCTCCTTTTTCTCTCTCTCTCTTTCTCGTTCACCACGCCGGCAATAGAGAGAAAAAGAAAGAGGGAGAGAGAGTGGAGGGCGCCGTTGTCTTCGCCTCCGCCCCCTGGCTCTGCAGCTAAGAGGCAGCAGCCATCAGCCCCCTCGCCCTCCCAGATGTCCCCAGCGCCCGGCCACACGCCGCCTCCCGTTAGCCTGGCCGACTTTTCCCTGCTGCCGTTTTCTCTTCATGGCGCAAAGCCACACAGTCCCGGACTCCCGGATCGCTCGGTTCTCCGGCCAGCAAGCCGGCTGCCCGGAAAAGCATCGCGCTTTTTCAATGCGCGGCGCTTTCCTGGGGAGATGGCTTTGCTGACCGGAGAAGCGAGCGATCCGGGAGTTCGGGACTATGTGGCTTTGCGCCATGAAGAGAAAACGGCTCCGGCAGCAGGGAAAAGTTGGCTGTTTTCTCTTCATGGTGCAAAGCCGCACAGTCCTGGACTCCCGGATTGCTCGCCCCAAGGCAGAAGGCGGCGGCGGAGGAGAGGGGGTGGATCGGGCGGGCAATGGGGCAGGGCGGAGAAGCCAGGGGCGCGTTTGGCCGGAGGCACCGTGGGGAGGCAGGGGCGGCCGCGGCTCCCTTTACGCCTACTGCCGCACCTCCCCGCCCCTGCCTCCTTTTTCCCGCCTTCCTTCTTTGGGGCCCAGCAGGAGAGCGCCGGAAACAGCGCGAGTGGGAGCTCCAGGTCGGAGGCACAGGCAGTCCGGCACCGGCAGCGCCCCACCCTGCTGGAGCTTCCCTAGGAGCTTCGCGGCACACCTGACTGTGGCCGCGGCACACCGGTTGGGAAACGCTGTTCTAGCCCAACCCCCTGCTTAGGCAGAAAACCCTACACCACTTCAGACCAATGATTATCCAACATCGTCTTAAAAACTTCCAGTGTGGAACATTCACAATTTCTGGTGCCAAGCTGTTCCGCTGGTTAATTGTTCTGTCAGGAAATTTCTCCCTTAGTTCCAAGTTGCTTCTCTTCTTGATAGGTTCCTATCATTTAGGGTATGAGTTGGGCTGCTGCATACATTTGTTTTAATTCGTAATTAATGTAAATAAAAACTTGGTTCCAATTTTTGTTTACCAGGTAGTGAATGGAAATACGTCATAGTGTCCACGGTCCGTTCCTGTAACCGGCAAGAGATTGATGAAAGGCCCACAAGGAGTTGGGAGAATAACCGTCTCGGCTTTATAGCAGATGCCAATCAGATCAATGTCTGCCTCACTCGGGCACAGGAAGGCCTCTGCATTATAGGTGAGCAAAAACCTGCTCAGAAGGGAGAGTGGCTTGATTCGCACTGGATCCTAGACCAGGCTCAAAAGGGGTGAACTTTTAGTTTGGAGCAAGGCCACCATCATTATAGCATGTTGAGTCAACCAAGATAGTTTACAGGTGTAAACCAGGTGTGATTACCTGAAATTCATTCTTGAACTGGTTGGTGGTGCCATTCCGGGGACCACAAACCTATTATCACATCATCCCAAGTGCAATTTCCTTTGGAACACTTCCATAGTTTTGTTTTGCAATTTTATTCTTTATTTATTCTTTATTTCATTGTTTTCTTTTGCTTTATATTAGATTTATTCTACTTTATATTTATATTATTATATTATTTATATATTCTATTATTTTTATAATATATTATATTATATTGGATTGTCGCATGTTGTTTTTACCACTGCTGTTAGCCGCCCCGAGTCTACGGAGAGGGGCGGCATACAACTCCAATACAGTAAATAAATAAATAAATAAATAAATTTAATTTAATTATTTAATTTAATTAAAATAAAATAAATAAAAACAAACATACAAACAAACAATTCAAGGTGGTGAATATATGTAATACTACTCCCTCCTCCTATTTTCCCCCACAACAATCCTGTAAGGTGGATTGGGTTGAGATAGAGAGGGACTGGCCCAAAGTTACCCAGCCAGCTTTCATGTCTATGGCAGGGCTAGAACTCACAATCTCCAGGATCAAACTCATTAAGCCGGCTTTCAGGCCTAAAGCGAAACTCACCGTGTCCTGGTGATTGGCCCAAAGTCACAAAGGAGATTGTGATCCCGCTGTATAGAGCGTTGGTGAGACCCCACTTGGAATACTGTGTTCAGTTCTGGGGACCTCACCTACAAAAAGATATGGATAAAACTGAAGGGGTCCAAAGATGAGATAGAAAAATGGTGGAAGATCTTAAGCATCAAACTTATCAGGAAAGACTTCATGAACTCAATCTGGAGGACAGAAGGGAAAGGGGGGACATGATCAAAACATTTAAATAGGTGATGAAAGGGTTCAATAAGGTTCAGGAGGGAAGTGTTTTTAATAGGAAAGTGAACACAAGAACAAGGGGCCACAATCTGAGGTTAGTTGGGGGAAAAGATCAGAAGCAATGTGAGAAAATATTATTTGACTGAAAGAGCAGTAGATGCTTGGAACAAACTTCCAGCAGACGTGGTTGGTAAATCCGCAGTAACTGAATTGAAACATGCCTGGGATAAACATATATCCATTGTAAGATAAAATACAGGAAATAGTATAAGGGCAGACTAGATGGACCAGGAGGCCTTTTTCTGCCATCAGTCTTCTCTGTTTCTAAGTTACCTAGCTGGCTTTTGTGCCTAAGGCAGGACTAGAACTCACCGTATCCTGGTGATTGGCCCAAAGTCTCCTAGCCGGCTTTCATGCCTAAGGCGGGACTAGAATTTCACTGTCTCTTGGTGATTAGCCAAAAGTCTTGGTCCATTCTGGTCAAATAAAACCCTCTCTTTTTCCTACCTTTCTTTTCCTGCCTATAGGAAACAGTCATCTTCTGAGGAGCAATTCTTTGTGGCGGAAACTCCTGGATCATTACCAAGCCCGTCGATGCCTTACCATGGCCAATCAGATTAAGATTAAAAAGAAGAGCAGTCTTCGCCAGTAAGAAGGCACCATAGGAAAACCCCTTCTTCTCAACCTCCTGGACACGGAGACCGTGCTCAATTCCAGGAGATGGGATGCACCAACAACACTGAGCCAAAATCAGAAGCCTTGTGGCTAAAGAGACATTGCCAGGGGGGAATGGGTGTGTGTGTGTGCCACGGCACGACTTATTTTTTTCAGGGTCCAATCTCACAGAAGATTCTGCTTTGCTCGGGGATGAAAAAAAAGCCATTGTTTTAGCACGCAGAAAGCAACTTCAGTTGGGGAATTTAATAGATGCTGTCAAAGAACAAAGCGACTGGTCGACCACGATCCTGCAAGGAGTATTTGCAACGCTGGGACGGAAGAAAACTCTGCTACCGGGTTCTGGCTGCTCTTTTCAAAACCAGATCTTTGGAAGGAAGGATCGAAACCCTCATCTGCCTTCCTTTGCGACACACACACACAGAGTCGACAAGATGAGACGCTGACTCAGCCACCCCACGCAATGCAAATTGGTTCCCTTCGATCTCTGACCTGGAACGCTTTTGTACAAATATTTTAATATTTTTATTATTATTGTTATTATTTTTTTAGCCTGGTGACGTTTTACTTGAAATAGCTTCTTCATGCTAGTTTTTTAAATGTGCTTTTAAAAACAAAAAACAAATGAAAACTCAGAATCTACGGAACTGGGTGGAGGTGCCTTCTGAAGCTTCGTGCTGTTTGATCTAGCAAACCCTTTGGGCTGAGCCCACGAAGGAGGGTCCTTGTTCAAGGCCGTTGTGTTTTTCTCTTCCTACCTTTCAGCCAAAATGAGATCCTCACCTCTGCCGGCCTTGAACAGGATCGGGGAAAAACTTGGTCGCGATGGCATCTGTTCCATGCTGAACTTCCACCTCAGTGACTTTGGATGCCTGCAATGGGAAAAAAAAAGAAAATTATCTTACGCAAACTCAACTCTGATGAGCGTTGGTGGCGATGAACCCCCCCTGCTTAGAAAGCTGCTACAAGCTTATGTATAATAGTGCCTAGCGAAGCTCGATGAACTGTGGATGTATTCACACCAAGTGCTTATCCAAGTTAGTTGCAAAGCAAGGGTTTGCACAATGGACCAAACCTCTTTGTTTTCTTAGCTTTAATCTTAATGCTGTAAGGAAAGTGTGATTTATTGCAAAGGGTCGATCATAAGGTAACCTCCAGATGTTTTGGATCTGATCAGCCTCCAAACTCCGTGCTCTTTCAGCTTGGTTTTCTTGCAGATGTGTCACGACCAGACTAGGTAACATCATTTATTTTATTTATTTATTTATTAGATTTGTATGCCGCCCCTCTCCGTAGACTCGGGGCGGCTCACAACATATAATAAAACAATTCACAACAAATCTAATAAATTAAAAAAATTAAAAAACCCCATTATTAAACCAGACATACACACAGACATACCCTACATAAATTGTATAGGCCCCGGGGGAGGGGGGAATGCCTCAATTCCCCCATGCCTGACGGCAGAGGTGAGTTTTAAGGAGTTTACGGAAGGCAAGGACTTCAACACTAGGGGAGCGGCATACAAGTCTAATAAATTATTATTATTAATTATTAGAAGGGAGTAAAGTTAGTGGGAGAGGAGGTGGAGGAGGAGGAAAAGGGCAGGAGGAAGAGGGGGACTGTGGGGTTGTTTTCTGCAGACGTTTTACTACCAGACTAAGTAATGACATCAATGCTAGAAGGGAAGGCGTCCCTTTTGGCACTGCTGATGTTACCGAGTTTGGGTCATTGAAACATCTACAAGAAAACC
The DNA here is from genome assembly GCF_031021105.1 of Erythrolamprus reginae. Taxonomy (NCBI): domain Eukaryota; kingdom Metazoa; phylum Chordata; class Lepidosauria; order Squamata; family Dipsadidae; genus Erythrolamprus; species Erythrolamprus reginae. The sequence goes on along the minus strand of NC_091952.1, from coordinate 5,665,595 downwards.
CCCAAGCTCAGAGAACACCAAGACCTTCTCTCCCGCCTCCCCTTTTTCTTCTCCATTCCACTCCACTCCCTTTTAACACTGATGATGTTACCTAGTTGGGTCATGAAATGTCTGAAGGAAAGACACCGCAGTCAGAGAGCACCAAAGGGCCCTCGTTTCAACCCTGATATTCTCCTATATTGGCACCCAATTCAGGTTGGCAAAGGGGTTGTGGGCATCACAACCAGAGCTGCTTTAGAAACACCACAAAGACATCAGGAGTATCATTCGACCTTGCGTAAATGATACAGCTGCTGCCTTTGTTTCTACCCGCATCCAGGGTTGTAGTTCCAAACTGCTGGAGGATACCATGGTACTTCTCTCTGACCAATATGCATTGCACTTTAAAAAAAAGAAAAAACTGGATTGAATGTATTATTTGGAGGGGTGGGGCGGAGAAATAATTATTCCTCTCCCACCTGATCACAGATCTCAAAAAACTTTTTTGAAATGCCTGTTTCAAAGTAGATGGATTTGGCTGACAATTGCAAAGCAATTTTGCCGAATCCGGTGACGGGATCTTTGATGCACACATCACCTTAGGTTTGAACTCATAGCTAGTTCAAATATAGCTCTATTCTATAATAATGTAATTATATAAGGGCAGCTGGGCTCCTTTTACAATGCTAACGATGTGTGAACGTGTGTAGGGACAGTTGCTGTATTATCTTTGCGTAGTTCTGCAACTGATACTGTTCCTTTTTTCCTTACCTTTGAATCTAATTTATTGTAATATATGGAATTACGGGGAGTGGGGAACACCTTAGAGTTCTATGTGGAGCTTGTCTAGTTTTGAACACGCTAGAAACTTAAGTAGCATTCTCTCCCCTCCCCCCTCTTTTGGCTTTATTATCAGAGATCTTGATAGCAATGAAGGGAGACTGAGGCAGCCCTCTTTCTCCTCTCTTCTACCTCAGTGCTGTTAAATGTGAATGGTTTTAAAAATTTCTACCCTGCCCCATGCTGAGCCACTTAATTTGCAATAAAAGTCAGTTTTGGAGAGAAAAATCCATAACACAGGTTAGTCCAAAGACACGGCCAAAGTATATTGAGCCAGCCTTTAAACTCTAAACATTGGAAACAAGAGTTGCCGGTCCCGAGGGACCGGCAAAACAAGGTACGAACTGCCAGCCCCCACTGCGCCGCTCACTCTCGCTCCCCCCCGCCTCTGCTTACCTGGATCACCTGCAGTGGCCATGGCACAGGGAGCAGGCCAGGTGGCCCCAATTCTGGCCACGCGACCTGTTCTGTGCCCTCCTGCTGCCCGGGAGATCAAAGAGCCGGCCATGCGGCCAGAGTTGGGTCAAGCCGCTTTTGCTGTCGGCTCCAGCTGCTGCTGTAGGCGCGGCAGCCGAAATCTCTTTCCGGCAGGAAAAATTGCCGGTTTTTTTGCTTCCGCACATGCGTGGAAGCAAAACCCCCGGTAATTTTTACTGGAATCACGCCGGTGCGCTTGCATAGCGCATGTACGCCGGATGGCAATGGAGCAAGCCTACACGCTCCATTTCCATCCACGGAACGGCGTTCCTCCATTCTGCCCAGTTGCCCACCCCTGGTTTTAAGTCATAACCGACCCAAATATGGAAATTTATACCCCGGATCCAGAGTTCCAATACTCACCTCTAACCCTGCAGTCACATGACTGCACTTCACACACCTGGCAACATGACTGTGTTAACATCTGTTTGCAGTGTCCTGTGGTTACGTGACTGTTTTTATGCCGCCCAAACCCGGCACTTGTTTCTGGTTTGCAGCAAAACGTGCACCACAGGTGAATGGGTTTGCTTGACGTTCCTTTATGATATTTAACAGAGTTGTAAGGGACCTTGCAGGTCATCTAGTCCAACCCCTTGCCCAAGCAGTAGACTCTGCATCTGCCTCTACCTAGGATTGCACTCACCTGATTGTGAGGCAAGAACTCTACCTGGAGGCCACAGCAGCTGGGCTAACAACTACCACAAAGTTGTCATTAAATGGGAAGGCTCCATTATTGTTGTAACTCGGGGACTGCCTATAAGTTCTGTTACAGGCACAGTGAAGAAGCATTGCCTTTCAAGCGGGTATATACGAACATTTCCGTGTCAATTTTTGGAGCAACCTCCAGAATTTAGTCCTGGAGACCCCCCCAACTCATCAGTTGATGAGGGTTCTTGTTAAATATGACTGACATTTGGCCACATCTCATTGGATAGGTTTTGGAGGCTGGGCGAGTTACAAGAGGCCTTTTCTAGGACAGATGTGTGTCCAAACGTTTGGCCCTTTTAAGACTTGTGGATTTCAACTCCCAGAATTCTCCAGCCTGTAGTGTCAGTTTCACTTATCGACTACTTTGCTTAAAGACTGAGTAGCCAGTCGCTAAATGAGAATTGCTTGTAACACCTCCAGTGCAATGCAAAGTTTATTGTTCCAAGATTTTGCCACTGGGCAAATTTAAGAAGTCTCTTAACTGACGGCCCTTGCTGGTCCTGAATTGAATGCGGAATGTAGAAGGAACCCACGCGTGGCATTGTACAACTCCCACGCATTTCAGAAACGTGAGAATTGGAAGGGACCTTGGGGGTCTTCTAGTCCAGGATTTAGGCTGGCTGGGGAATTCTGTAAGTTGAAGTCCAAATATCTTCAAGTTGCCGAGGTTGGGAAACACTGTTCTAGTCCAACCTCCTGCGCCAGCAGGGAATCCTAGACCCGTCATGGCGAACCTATGGCACATGTGCCACAGTAGCACACGGAGCCATAAAGCATTGCCTTATGACAGCTGATTTTTGCCCTTCTTTTCCACTGATTTCTCTCTCCCCAGGCTTCAGGAAAGCCTCCTAAAGCCTGGGGACAGCGAAAAACAGGCCAGGGATGGGTTCTAACCTACTTTGCCATCAGTTCGCTTCCTCCTGCCTTATGGGGAATGGCGAAAAAAGGCTAAACAGGCCAACCGGAAGTTCGTTTCCCGATCTCTGGTTAGGCCATTTTTATTCTCCCCAGGAATCTCTCGTGAGGGCTGTGGGGGGGCAGTGCTCATGCCTGTGGGGAGGGCATGGGTGTGTAAGCAAAAAAAGGTTCACCATCACTGTCCTAGACCATTTCAAGAATTTTAAAGAGGAAGAGTAGATTCCATTGTGGAATTCAGGGTCCAGGGTAAATTTTGTTTCTGTAAGCTGTCCGGATGAATCTCTACGTGGATGAATTGGGCAGCCATAGACATATTCTTAATCAATAAAAGTTGAAAAGTTCAGGAATCCCGTTTAACCTTGGAGACCAGGGCCTGCAACAAATTTCCTTCTTTAATCAGCAGATTCCCCTCTACTGACATATCTGTACAGTGGTACCTCTACTTAAGAACGCCTCTACTTAAGAAATTTTCTAGATAAGAAACGGGTGTTCAAGATTTTTTTGCCTCTTCTTAAGAATCAGAGCCCAGAAACATTTCCCAGGAAAATTGAGAGTGGCCCGGCCAGTTTCCTGCCATTCCCCCTTTAATCCCAGCTATCTCGGGTTTTTCTGGACTGCCAGAGGAGCCTTTCGGTGGCGCTTAAGGAGACTTTGGCAGCCCAGAGTGAACGGAGCATTTTCCTTTCTCTGGGCGCCGCCTCAGGGTCCTTTTTTTTTTTTTAAGCCTTAAAGTTTTGGATTTTTTTGATTCCCTTCACCTCACCTTCTTCCTTCGGCAGTGACTGTCCTCCTCCTCTTCCTCCTCCTCCTCCCACCCAAATTCCGAGCTTAAATTTCTTTCCTAATGGGTCTGCACGCATTATTTGCTTTTACATTGATTCCTATGGGAAAAATTGCTTCTACTTAATAACTTTTCTACTTAAGACCCTGGTCACGGAACGAATTAAGTTCTTAAGTAGAGGTATCACTGTGTTTGAACTCTATTTCTTTATAATGAAACTATTCTGTGTGCGGTAATTTGGAGTACCAAATATGCTTATTGGGGCATTTGTGGGTCAAAAAAGTCAAGATGGTGCCTTCGGCCGTGCAAATCCTTTTTAACACGATGTGGAGTTGGCATCTTGATTCATTTCGATGGCAAATTTTTAATCACGGGTCGTCCTCAACGTAATGACCACAACCGATACTGCCCGTTATGGTTGTAGGTCTAGTCAGTCACGTGACTGATCCGATTTCCAACCTTTTTTTCAGCGTTCATTGAGAAAACACCGCTGTTGTTAAGCGAACCCATTGTTTACTCAGGAGCGGTTTTGCTGAAAACCAGAAATAAGTTCCGGTTTTCAGCAAAACCTGGTCATGTGACCTGGGGGGGGGGGCGCTGCTAATGACCATACATGTCGCCATATTGGTGGGCACTTGAAATTCAGTCATATGACCATTAGGTGTGACTGTCAGAACTTTGGAACCAGGTTATAATTCCCTTGTTCTAGGTAGGTCGTAAGTCGAGGACATAACTATTTTGTTGGTGTTTGTCCTTAAAGCAAGGGATAAATAAAGATACTTTATACTTTAAAAGATACTTTTAAAACCATGATTGCATTGATTTTTAAAAGTACATTCTGATAGGAAATTCTGGTTAAGTGCCATTACAAAGAACTGGATCTCTTGTTTTGCTGTGATCTGTTGGTCGTGTCCTGCTCGATTGGCCCTAAAAATGTTGGAAATGGGCCGAAACATTTCTAGCCTGTTTGTGTCTTTTTTGTACGTTTAAAGAAAGGTTTTTAAAGGCTATCTTCAATTAGTGAGTTTACTGGAGTCTATTTTTATGGTGCATTGTAATTGTTTGTTTTTTAATCAGTGATTCGCATGTAAATTGCTGCCTCTTGAACTTTTTGAAGAGATTTGATATCTGTATTTGATGGCTTTTCAGTCCACTGGATTATTTTTTTAATGATTAAGGGTCTAAAAATATCTGTTTATAGAAACATCGGCATTCCTCTTTAATCAAATATTGTGACGCTGGTTGTACTGTACCAAATAAAACTCTTTCTGACTCTTGAATTCTGATTGCATTGAGTATAAGTGTGTGTTTGTGTGTGTGCGAGAGACACCACGTGATCGGATCCTATTTTATTTATTTCATTTTTACACTGGACATTAAATGAATCAGGCAGGAATAAGTCAAAGCCACAGTCATTAAGTGAGTCATGCAGTCATAAATCCGAATCCATTTCCTTCAGGAAACCAGCAAAAACGTTGCAAATTGTGATCATACAATCATAAAATAGTACCAAAAATATGATTATTATGGGACTGCCAGGGGTGGGAGGGAGGGCAATGTTTAGGCCTTTTTAGAACAGATGAAATTGCTTTATAGGTCATAGAGCATTCTTTAATTCCAAACGGTCTTAAGTCAAGGACTACCAATATACTGCAAGATAGTTGGGGTTTGCATTTACCCAAAACACACTGAAAGTAAACAGGTTTCAGTACCACCAGCGAAGGTCAGGAACTGGAAGGCAAATTAAAATTTTAATCCGTTGTATAGTTAAGAGTAGGGTGTCACATTCGATTTCAATGAGGGTCGCATCAGGTTTGTGTTTGACCTCTTGGGGAAGTGCAAAGAGGGGAGTGGTCAGCTCAATGTCACTCATCAAGGCTCCATTTTTGGTCATGTCATCCCTCCCGAGTTCCGTTTTTGGCTCTGACAACTCCATGCAGTCCCCTGCCAGCAAAAATTGAGTTCAGGAAGGCTGCACGTGGCCCACCTAGGCTCTGTTTATGGTGGTAACAGCCTCCTGCAGGCCTCTGCCAGTGAAAAAGAGCTTACGCATGGATTCCCCAAGTTCCTTTTGCACTAGCAGAGGCACAATGTCCTAAGTCTGCGGAGAGAGGCGGCATACAAATGTAATAAATTATTATTGTTGTTGTTATTATTATTATTATTATTATTACCACCACCACCATGGGCCGCCTCTTCGATATTTCCAGAGTGGGCCCACGGGCCAGATCGAAGCACCCCACGGGCTGGAATCCATCTCACAGTCTGATACCCCTGCGGTAAATGGTTTGATCCCCAGCTACATATATACTGTATTTTTCGGACAATAAGACACAGCGGTGTACAAGATGAACCAAGATTTCAAAGAGGTAAGAATTTTTTTTTGTCCTCCCTGGCCCCAGGAGCATTCTACAAGCCTCCCAAACCCTCTGCGGGCCGGGTTTTTTGTTGTTGCAAAAACAGACCAATTTTTCCCGTTTTTTTGCAAAAATGGGGTGGGCAGAAGGTTTTGGAAGGCTTGCAAAGAGCTCTTGGGGGTGGGGGAAGGCAAAAATGCCCGTTTTTGTGAAAAATGCCCTGTTTTTGACCCAAGCTCCCTGCAGGCCTCCCAAACACTCTGCACACCCCATTTTTGCAAAAAAAAACAAAAAACAAAAAATGGCCCCATTTTTGGCAAAAATGGGATGTGGAAGCAGGGCGCCAGGAGGCCAAAACTGGCTGTATTTGGTGTATAAGATGCACTGACATTTCCACCCTCTTGGGGCGGACGGGGGGGGGGGGGAAGGTGAGTTTTATACGCCAAAAAATACGTTAGGTTTTCCTCGACTTTCAAGAGTTTGTGTTGTGAGTTTTAATATATTTAATAAAATATAAATCTATTTGCTACATTCAAACCAGATCTCCACCCCTAACACTATAAATAAGGAAGAAATGGCAGTTGCAAACATTCCATATTTACAACAGCACGAAGCTTAAAACTTCAGCCTGATGATGGTGAATGTGATTTCACCGAAACGTCGCATAGACACTCAAAATATTACACGGGGCAAAACCCGAACTCAGAACAATCTACAAAGGCCTGGCCAGTTTCCTGCCATTTCCCCTGGGTTTCTCTCTCTGGCGCAGTGTATGGGAGGCGCCTGCTCCTCCTCGCCGCCTCAGACTCCCTCTTTTTTTTCTAAGCCTTAAAGTTTTGGATTTTTTTGATTCCCCTCACCTCACCTTCTTCCTTCAGCAGCGACTGTCCTCCTCCTCTTCTTCCTCCTCCTCCTCCTCTTCCACCTAAATTCCAAGCTTTTATTTCTTTCCTAATGGATTTGCCTGCATTATTTGCTTTTACATTGATTCCTGTGGGGAAAATTGCTTCTACTTACAAACTTTTCTACTTAAGAACCTGGTCACGGAACCAATTAAGTTCATAAGTAGAGGTACCACGGTATATATGAGCCGGGGTGGCGCAGCAGGTAGAGTGCTGTACTGCAGGCCACTGAAGCTGACTTGTAGATCTGCAGGTCAGCGGTTCGAATCTCATCACCGGCTCAAGGTTGACTCAGCCTTCCATCCTTCCGGGGTGGGTAGAATGAGGACCAGGATTGTGGGGGCCATAGGCTGGCTCTGTTTTTAAAAGTGCTATTGCTAACATGTTGTAAGCCGCCCTGAGTCTAAGGAGAAGGGCGGCATAAAAATTGAATGAATGAATAAATAAATAAATAAATAAATAAATATATTAAATAATGTTATATATATATTATACAGTGGTACCTCATCTTACGAACGCCTCGTCATACAAACTTTTCAAGATATGAACCCGGTGTTTAAGATTTTTTTGCCTCTTCTGAACTATTTTCACCTTACGAACCCAAGCAGCTGCTGCTGGGATGAAGGGGTTTCTTTTCCCCCCCTTTTTTGAAGAAAGAAAAGGGAGGAGGGAGGGGTGGCTTGGCGGAGAAAAGATTTTGCAGAGAACAATGTGCTTGCAAAGGCACTGAAAGGGTGTCTTTTGAAGAAAGAAAAGGGAGGGGCAGCTTGGAGGAGGAAAGATTTTGCAGAGAACAGCGTGCTTGCAGAGGCACTGAAAGGGTGTCTTTTGAAGAAAGAAAAGGGAGGGGTGCCCCCCTTGCCTTTCTTCCTTCCCACTCACCCTTTAGCCTAGCCTTGCTTCTTCCACCCGCCCCCTTTAGCTGCTCCTTCCTTCCCTCTGTTCACCTCCCTTCTAAAGTTTGGGATTTTCCTGAAGGATTTGCAGGCATTATTTGCTTTTACATGGATTCCTATGGGAAACATTGTTTCATCTTACGAACTTTTCACCTTACGAACCTCCTCCTGGAACCAATTAAGTTCGTATGATGAGGTACCACTGTATTTGTACTAAAATATATATATTTAATATAAATATAAATATTAAACCCTTTTCCTTTTTTTCCTTTCCTTTTTAAGGCACTCAGAGTTATTTAGCAGTTGAGCAGCCTTTTAAATTTGCTTCGTTTTTGCTGGCAAAGGCACCAGGTGGAGGGTCCAACTTAACCACTGCTACCGATGCTGATGCGCACGAACTTTTGGGTGATCGGCACATACACGCACATGGGCATCGGAGCAAGATTTGGCTTCTGTACATAGGCAGGAAGCAAATCTCGGGAGAAGACGCTCGGGTGTATGAGATTTCTGATATTTTTTTGCTCCTGCGCATGCGCAGAAGTCAAATCTCACTCCAACACGTACACATGCCTCTCACCCGGAGCTGCACTCCGTTTCCGCTACTGGTCTGCCACCCTCCGCCATGCAAGTAGGAACCCAACACTGAAAGTCACTGCAGTCTAGCCCTTCACTGTTTCCACAGAGGTCCTGCGGGCCAGATCTAAGCACCGTGCAGGTCGGAGCTTGAGTTCTAGCCTTGAGTTTGATGCCCTTTCTGACAAGCGGCTGTCCAATCTCATAGAAATATAGAAACACAGAAGATTGACGGCAGAAAAAGACCTCATGGTCCATCTAGTTTGCCCTTATACTACTTCCTGTATTTTACCTTAGGATGGATATATGTTGATCCCAGGCATGTTTAAATTCAGTTCCTGTGGATTTATCAGCCACGTCTGCTGGAAGTTTGTCCCAAGCACCTACTACTCTTTCAGTAAAATGATATTTTCTCACGTTGCTTCTGATCTTTCCCCCAACTAACCTCAGATTGTGCCCCCTTGTTCTTGGGTTCACTTTCCTATGAAAAACATTTCCCTCCTGAACCTTATTTAACCCTTAAATATACTTAAATGTTTCAATCATGTCCCCCCCCTTTCCCTTCTGTCCTCCAGACTATACAGATTGAGTTCCTGATAAGATAAGTTTTATGCTTAAGACCTTCCACTGTTTTTGTAGCCCCTCTTTGGACCCATTCAATTTGATCCATATCTTCTTGTAGGTGAGGTCTCCAGAACTGGACACAGTATTATTCATAGAAACATAAAAACATAGAAGACTGACGGCAGAAAAAGACCTCATGGTCCATCTAATCTGCCCTTAGACTATTTCCTGTATTTCATCTTACAATGGATATATGTTTATCCCAGGCATGTTTAAATTCATTTACTGTGGATTTACCAACCACGTCTGCTGGAAGTTTGTTCCAAGCACCTACTCCTCTTTCAGTAAAATGATATTTTCTTACGTTGCTTCTGATCTTTCCCCCAACTAACCTCAGATTGTGCCCCCTTGTTCTTGGGTTCACTTTCCTATGAAAAACATTTCCCTCCTGAACCTTATTTAACCTTTAAACATACTTAAATGTTTCAATCATGTCCCCCCCTTTCCCTTCTGTCCTCCAGACCAGTGTTTCCCAACCTTTTTTGAGCCGCGGCACATTATTATTTTCAAAAGTCTGGGGAACATTGAAGGGGGGGTGGGGGGGCGGGGCTAAAGAATAGTTTGGACAAAAAAAAATCTCTTCCTCCATTTCACTCTATTTCTCCCTCCCTCTTTCTCTCTCTTCCTTCCCTTCTTTCTCTCTCTCCATCCCTCTTTCTTTCTTCCTCTTTTTTGCTCTTTCTCTCTCCCTCCTTCCCTCCCTCCATGTCTTTCCCTCTCCCTCCTTCCCCCTCTCTTTCTCTCTCTTGCTTTCTTTCCCTCTCTTTCTCTTGCTTTCTTTCTCTCTCATTCTCTCTCCCCTCCTTTTTCTCTCTCTCTCTTTCTCTCTCATTCACCATGCCGGCAACAGAGAGAAAAAGAAAGAGAGAGAGCTGGAGAGAGAATGGGGGGCGCCGTTGTCTTCGCCTCCGCCCGCCGGCTCTGCAGCTAAGAGGCAACAGCAGCCATCAGCCTCCTCGCCCTCCCAGACGTTCCCAGCGCCCGGCCACGCGCCGCCTCCCGTTAGCCCGGCTGACCTTTCCCTGCTGTCGTTTTCTCTTCATGGCGCAAAGCCACACAGTCCCGGACTCCCGGATCGCTCGCTTTTCCGGCCAGCAAGCGCGGCGCGGCGCTTTCCTGGGCAGATGGCTTTGCTGACTGGAGAAGCGAGCGATCCAGGAGTCCGGGACTGTGTGGCTTTGCGCCATGAAGAGAAAACGGCAGCAGGGAAAGGTCGGCTGGGCTAACGGGAGGCGGTGCATGGCCGGGCGCTGGGGACGTCTGGGAGGGCGAGGGGAGCCGGCGGGCGGAGGCGAAGACAACGACGCCTTCCATTCTCTCTCCGGCAGCGAAGGAGAGGGGGCGGATCATGCCCCAAGACAGGAGGCGGCGGCGGAGGAGGAGAGTGGGCGGATCGGGCGGGCAATGGGGCAGGGCAGAGAAGCCAGGGGCGCGTTTGGCCAGAGGCACCGTGGGGAGGCAGGGGCAGCCGCGGCTCCCTTTACTCCTACTGCCGGACCTCCCCGCCCCTGCCTCCTTTTTCCCGCCTTCCTTCTTTGGGGCCCAGCCGGAAACAGCTGCATCGGGCAGTAGCCGGGGGACAGCTGCGAGTGGGAGCTCCAGGTTGGAGGCACTGGCGGTCCGGCACTGGCAGTGCCCCGCCCACCTGGAGCTTCCTGCGGCACACCTGACCGTGTCTCGCGGCACACTACTGTGCCGCGGCACACCGGTTGGGAAACGCTGCTCCAGACTATACAGATTGAGTTTCTGATAAGTTTTATGCTTAAGACCTTCAACCGTTTTTGTAGCCTGTCTTTGGACCCATTCAATTTGATCCATATCTTCTTGTAGGTGAGGTCTCCAGAACTGGACACAGTATTATTCCAAATGGGGTCTCGCCAGTGCTCTATACAGCAGGATCACAATCTCCCTCTTCCTGCTTGTTATACCTCTATTTATGCAGCCAAGCATTCTACTTGCTTTCCTTACCGCCTGACTGTACTGTTCACCCATTTTGAGACTGTCGGAAATCACTACCCCTAAATCCTTCTGAAGTTTGTGCTAACGCAGAACTGCCAATACAATACTCAGATTGAGGATTCCTTTTGCCCAAGTGCATTACAGTGGTACCTCGACATACGAGTTTAATTCGTTCCAGACCTGAGCTCGTAAGTCGATCAACTCACATCTCGAACAAATGCCTTTAGACTTTGTTTTTCGCGCAGAGATAACTGGAAGCAAGGAGATTCTTGCGCCAACTAGTGGAAGCTCGGCTCGTATCCCGAATTTGAGCTCGGGTATCGAACAGAAATTTCGCTCGCGTCGCGGCTCGTAACTTGGAATACTAGCATGTGGAGCAGCTCGTATCTAGAGGTACTACTGTATTTGGAAACATTAAACTGCATTAAATCTCGCTTAGCATGATGGAGGGCTGCTTGTACAGTGTTCCCTCGATTTTCGCGGGGGTTGCGTTCCAAGACCGCCCGCGAAAGTTGAATTTCCGCGAAGTAGCGGTGCGGAAGTAAAAACACCATTTTTGGCTATGGACAGCCAAAAACTACCCCCACGCACCCTTTTTCAAGGCAGCGCAAGGAGCCTGGCTTGAAGTTGGGGGCGGGGAGCGACGAAAGTGCGGAGGCCGGCAAAGATTGTTTTGAATGTCGGTTGCCCCCGCCCCCCCAGCGCCTCCAGCCCCCTCGCTGCTAACCCCTGCCCACCCGATTCGCCCCTCTCAATGGCTTTCTTGGGACACGGGTCCTCCTGCAGCAGCACTGGCGGCTATGGCTTCTCATCCTCCTCATTCGGCCGCTAGCCGCTCTGAGCGCTTTGAGAATGCCCGCCCCACCCCTCTCACAATCCCTTAGCTGAGGGTGGGGCGGGCATTCTCAAAGTGCTCAGAGTGGCTAGCGGCCGAATGAGGAGGATGAGAAGCCATAGCCGCCAGCGCTGCTGCAGTGAGGGGGCTGCAGGAGAGGCGGGGCAGGCGTTCTCACAGAGAGGGAGAGAGAGAGAAAGAGAGAGAGAAAGCAAGAGGGGGAGAGTGGAAGGTAGAGAGAGAGAGAGAGAGAGAAATGATAGAAAAAAGGGGAGAAAAAAAGAGAAATGAGAAAATGATTGAAGCAGAGAATGACAGGAAAGAAAGAGAAAGAGAGAAGGGAGTCTTGGTGAGGACGTATGATGTCATCAGGTGGGAAAAACCGTGGTATAGAAAAAAAAACCACGGAGTATTTTTTAATTAATATTTTTTGAAAAACCGTGGTACTGTATAGCCGTTTCGCGAAGCTTGAACCCGCGAAAATTGAGGGATCACTGTATTCCCTTTAAAGAAAGACCTCATGCTGGGTTGCCACGCGTTTTTTTTAAAAATAAGGGTTTTGCTTTTAATCTGGCTTATTTTTACACCCCTTGGGAATGGCTAAGGTGGGAAACTTAGGATTGCGAGGTGGTCTCTCCCACACTTTCGGCAAGGTACGGTTTAGTCTTAAGCAGTATGGAGTCACGCCACTGTTCGTAAACGAGCGTGTACGTTTCCGCTCTCCGGACGGTGAACCGATACAATCGGTCGGACAAGAGGTTGTGGATTTCACACGTGTTGGAGGTGACCGGCATAATTCCGCACTGGACTCGCTCCTGAGGAGTTCTGGGCTCCAACAGCCGGAACTGGAGTTCGAACTGGTCCAACTGGGACTGCTGGCTCGTGACCAACCATTTGAGGCTGACCCAGTCCTCGTGGGCCGCCGATTCCCTCCGGTCAAACATCACGGGCATCTTGGTACTGAGGACTAATCGGATGTGTGGGATTTTGGTGATCCCAATGTCAGAAACCAGCCGGTGTTTGATGTACAGCCGTCCGGGGACCAACATGGCCAGGAAGTAATCCATCTGTTCGGAAAGTCTGGAGATCTTCTCCTTGACCGTCTCCCACCTGGAAAGGAATGTCATCATATCGTAGATCTCCAGAAGGTGGACCAACTCCTCCCGACCTCTCTCTAATTCTTCTAGCAGGTCAGACAGGAGCAGCAGCTGTATCTTGGTCTGGATGGTGCCCACTTTTTTCATCCTTTGGAAGCGCCAAGGATCGATGAGTTGCAACATGGTGGTGGGGAGCATCAGGTGGTTCTGATCTCCCAGGGCCAGGTGCTTGGGCAGGATTTCGAGGTAGTAGGAGCACTTTTTGAGAAGCTCGATCCGTTTGTGGTGCCGCCGGAGGAGGTGGAGGCTGAGGTCCGCGTGGAGGAACTCCAGCACCATGTTCTTCCTCTCCAAGTAGATGCTCCAAGCTTCGTTCTCGCGCTCGTCGTCGTGGTACGGCATGGTTGGGAGGCTGGCTCCTAACTTGTTCAAGTAGAGGTCAATCGTTCCAATGTTCATCCTACCTGGGCTGGAAGAAGCCATGACACAAAGCGGAAAACAAGTCAGGGTCATCGTTCAAACATCTATTTACTGTTTCTAGGTTCTATCATATCTCAAGAGCTAAAATTATTATTTATTTCTTATTTTTTATTAGATTTGTATGCCACCCCTCTCTGAAGACTTGGGGCGGCTCACCGCATGCATTAATTTAATTAATTAATTAAATTAATTAATTTAATTAATTTAATTAATTTAATTAATTTAATTAATTTAATTAATTTAATTAATTTAATTAATTTAATTAATTTAATTAATTTAATTAATTTAATTAATTTAATTAATTTAATTAATTAATTTCATTTATTTATTTATTTATGTATTTATGTATGTATGTATGTATGTATGTATGTATGTTTGTATTTATTTATTTATTTATTTATTTATTTATTTATTTATTTATTTATTTATTTATTTATTTATTTATTTATTTGTATGCCTCCCCTCTCCGCAGACTCGGGGCGCCTCACAACAGCAACAGAAAACAATATATAATACAAATTCAATAATTAGAAAGCCAAAAACCCATAATTTTAAAAAAACATGCACACAACATACTATACATAAACAGTATAGGCCTGGGGAAGATATTTCAGTTGCCCCATGCCTGACGGCAGAGGTGGGTTTTAAGGAGTTTGCGAAAGGCAAGGAGGGTGGGGGCCATAGCTCCCTCTAAGCTGAGCAGTGAGCAATCGCTCACTTAAAAATCATCATCAACTCAGAGTTTTCCAAACATGCCCAGAAGCCGAGAGGGAAAGAGTAAGAGGGACGGAGAGAGAGAGGAAGAGAGGAAGAGAGAGAAACAGATAGAAAAAAGAGAGGAAGGAAGAGAGAAAGAAAAAGAATGGGAGTAAGGAAGAGAGAAAGAAAATCTAGCTCAACTATTTAAGTGGCGTTTTGATATTGATAGAGTTGCCCTATTATGAGCTCACTGTTATAGACACACAGTACAGTATTGTATTTTGAAATTCTCTGAGGCAAAACAGGGTGGGTTTTTTATTTGTTTGTTTGTTTGTTTGTTTGTTTGTTTGTTTGTTTGTTTATTTATTTATTTATTTATTTATTTATTTATTTATTTATTTATTTATTTATTTATTTATTTATTTAATATTTCTGTGCCGCCCAGTCCCGAAGGGACTGCCGCTCAGACACTATACTTTTCTGCCCCCCCGCCCCCAAAAAATTAGAGGGAACACTGGGTTCTATCATATCTCAAGACCTAAAATTATTATTTATTTCTTATTTTTTATTAGATTTGTATGCCACCCCTCTCTGAAGACTCGGGGCGGCTCACCGCATACATCAATCAATCAATCAATCAATCAATTAATTAATTAAATTTGAATGCCGCCCCTCTCCATAGACTCGGGGCGGCTCACAACAGCAACAGAAAACAATATATAATACAAATTCAATAATTACAAAGCTAAAAAACCCATAATTTAAAAAAACATGCACACAACATACCATACATAAACTATATAGGCCTGGGGAAGATATTTCAGTTCCCCCATGCCTGACGGCAGAGGTGGGTTTTGAGGAGTTTGCGGAAGGCAAGGAGGGTGGGGGCAGTTCTAATCTCTTTCTAATATTTTACACCTAAGATAAAATACAGGAAATAGTACAAGGGCAGACTAGATAGACCATGAGGTCCTTTTCTGACGTCAATTTTCTATGTTTCTAATGCCTGCAAAGAAAGAAAGCAAACTCCAAGAACAACCTGGCATTTTTGACATCAGCTTTTGTTTAGCTTGATCTGCAGATGAAACTCGAAAAATTAGAATATCATGCAAAAGTTCGAACCATAGAAACAGAGAAGATTGATGGCAGAAAAAGACCTCCTGGTCCATCTAGTCTGCCCTTATACTATTTCCTGTATTTTATCTTAGGATGGATCTATGTTTATCCCAGGCATGTTTAAATTCAGTTCCTGTGGATTTACCAACCACGTCTGCTGGAAGTTTCTTCCAAGCATCTACTACTCTTTCAGTAAAATAATATTTTCTCATGTTGCTTCTGATCTTTCCCCCAACTAACCTCAGATTGTGCCCCCTTGTTCATCTTCACTTTCCTATTAGAAACACTTCTCTCCTGAACCTTATTTAACCCTTTAACATATTTCAATGTTTTGATCCTGTCCCCCTTTTCCCTTCTGTCCTCCAGACTATACAGATTGAGTTCATTCAGTCTTTCCTGATAAGTTTCATCCTTAAGACCTTCCACCATTTTTGTAGCCCATCTGGAGGTTACTTGGGGGAAAGATCAGAAGCAACGTGAGGAAATATTATATTTGACTGAAAGAGTAGTAGATGCCTGGAACAAACATCCAGCAGACGTGGCTGGTAAATCCACAGGAAATGAATTTAAACATGCCTGGGATCAACATATACCCATCCTAAGATAAAATACAGGAAATAGTACAAGGGCAGGCTAGATAGACCAGGAGGTTTTTTTCTGCCGTCATTCTTCTAGGTTGCTATGTTTCTATAAGATACATCAGTATAAGATGCAACCACTCTGCAGGCCTTCCAAACCTACTGCATGTTCTGCCGGCGTGTCTCAACCGCCCGTAATTACAGGGTAATTAGTCCAGAAAGACACACACCACACGATAAAAGGAAAACCCAAAAGTCTTTATCAACAGAAAAACAGAAACAGCTCATGTCAAAGGGATTTTCTGGTACACACAAGGCACAGGTTAAATGCAGTCCAATTGCTCACCCAATAACTGGGAAATTGAGTCCAATTCTAAAGTCCAGAGAGTCCACACACACAATTCTGAAGAGCAAAAACCACGATCTTGACGAAACTATGAATATAAACTGCCATGAGGCTAAAAGAGCAGGCTGCTCTTTTATCTGTAGCACTAATTACAGCAGCCCCACCCAACCACAGGTGGCCTCATTTATCTCCTGTAATAATCCTTCAGTTGTTGTCTCCTATGCATCACTATACGCATGAGTGGATGTGTCAAATTCTTGTTCAGAATCCAGGGATAAGGATGATTGATCTCCTCCTTGGCTGTCTGCCAAACTCCCCTCTTCCAAGTCACCCCCACCTTCTTCTTCTTCCAAGGAAACTTCACTACCTGACTCTGTCGGCAATAAAACAGGCCTATGACATGTTGATGTTTCCCATGCATCCACCTCCACATTCCTTGGGGCAGGAGCTGGGCCAGAGCCAACCACAACACTGCACAACCAATTTTTAAGCAAAAATGGACCCATTTTATACCCATTTTTGCAGAAAATGGGGCACACAGAGGGTCTGAGAAGTCTGCAGACTACTTCTAGGAACTGGGGAAAGTCGTCCTCATTTTTGTGAAAAATAGCCCATTTTTCACCTGGGTTTTTTGCCTAAAAATGGGGATTGTTTTTGCCTTCCCCTAGCCCCCAAAGCACACTGCAGGCTTCCTAAACCTTCCGTGCATCCCATTTTTGCAAAACACCTGGCCCATTTTTCTCAAAAATGGGATGCGGGATTTCGGGAGGCCAAAAATGGTTGCATTCGGTGTATATGATGCACCAACGTTTCCATCCTCATTTGGGTGGGGGAAAGGGTGCATCTTATACTCTGAAAAATGTGGTACTTGTGGTTAGCTCTGGCCCAGCTCCTGCCCCAAGGAATGTGCATGTAGATGTGGGGGAGACATCCACATGCCGCAGGCCTGTTTTGCTCCTGATGGAATCTGCCGACGAAGCCTCCTCTGACCAAGGAAGCGCGAGTGACAGGGAAGAGGGGAGTTTGGCAGATAGCCCAGGAGGAGATCAATAATCTGTATCATCCCTGCATTCAATAAAAGAATTAATGACACATCCACACATGCGTAGAGTGATGCATAGGAGACAACAACTGAAGGATTATTACAAGAGAAAATGAGGCCACCTGTGGTTGGGTGGGGCTGTAATTAGTGCTACAGATAAAAGTGCAGCCTGGTGTTTTAGCCTCATGGCAGTTTATCTGATTCATTGTTTTGTCAAGATCGTGGTTTTTGTGCTGTTTAAGATTGTGTGTGGACTCTCTGGACTTTAGAATTGGACTCAATTTCCCAGTTATTGGGTGAGCAATTGGATTGCATTTCACCTGTGCCTTGTGTGTACCAGAAAATCCCTTTGAAAGTCGAATTTCTGCGAAGTAGAGATGCGGAAGTAAATACACTATTTTTGGCTATGAACAGTATCCCAAGCCTCCCCTTAACACTTTAAACCCCTAAATTACAATTTCCCATTCCCTTAGCAACCATTTAGATTATTACTCACCATGTTTATTTATTAAAGTTTATTAAAAAAAAATTATGAAAGGCGGATGAAAGTTTGGCGATGACATATGACGTCACCGGGCGGGAAAAACCGTGGTATAGGGAAAAATACCACAAAGTATTTTTTAATTAATACTTTTGAAAAACCGTGGTATAGACTTTTCGTGAAGTTCGAACCCGCGAAAATCGAGGGAACACTGTACACCCGTAATTGCACATGCCGCTGCATTTTGCACTAGCTGAAGTCTCCAAATGCTCTTCAAGGGTAGCCCCATGTAGAGTGCATTGCAGTAGTCACAGCTACCATAGGCAGGAGGACGAGCAATTGAGCCTCGCAGCTCCAGAGAGCATTTTGCACCTAAGTCAAAACAACGGCACAATCCTAGCCAGCCAACATCAAGGCCATCTCCACAGAAACCAGTAATGGCCTGGAGGGAGTGAATTCTACCACCTGTGCAATTGCTTTTTTGGGGAATTGGACTGATGATACACCTTGGGTGGGGGAGGGGGAAATAGGGTCAGAAGCAAAGTGCGAACTGACAGATCGCTACAGAGCACTGCACACCAAGACAACTAGACACAAGAACAGTTTCCCCCCGAACGCCATCACTCTACTAAACAAATAATTCCCTCAACACTGTCAGACTTTCTACTAAATCTGCACTTCTATTTCTACTAGTTTTTCTCATCATTCCTATCACCCATTTCCTCCCATGTTGACTGTATGACTGTAACTAGTTGCTTGTATCCTAAGATTTTTATTAATATTGCTTCTTCATTGCTTATTTGACCCCTATGACAATCATTAAGTGTTGTACCACATGATTCTTGACAAATGTGTATTTTATTTTATGTACGCTGAGAGCATCTGCACCAAGACAAATTCCTTGTGTGTCCAATCACACTTGGCCAATAAAATTCTATTCTATTCTATTCAATTCAATTCTATTCAATTCTATTCTGTTCTATTCTATCGTGATTTTGTCAATGTTTATTGTTTTCAAATGTTGGCTTTGTCAAACCTTGGAGACTTGAAGCGGGGTGGACTTCAACTCCCAGAATTCCCCAGCCAGTTTGGTGCTGAAATTTGCAAGAAAGTCTTAAAAAAAAAATGATGATATGCTTATCTCTAGAGCTTAAGACCAGTGTTTTTTAACCTTGGCCACTTTAAACAGTGTGGACTTCAACTCCCAGAATTCTCCAGCCAGCCATGCTGGCTGGGGACTTCTGGGAATTGAAGTTTATACACTTCAGTTGGTCAAGATTGGGAGTGAGGGGAGAAGGATAGACACCTGATTTAGGGGTCCTAATGGGTTAGTGTGCTGTCCCAGACACTGGGTCCCCCATGAAATGCTAAACAAGGTTAGAACAAGATCAGGGAACTGGAGGGAGGGAGTGAACTGGACCATTAGACTCCTATCTTGATTGACTGGGGCAGAGGTAGGCAAAGTTGGCTCTTCTTTTTTTTAAAAAAATATTTTTTATTGATTATATAATTTTTTAAAAAAACATAAGAAAGAGGGGGAAAAGGAGAAAGAAAAAAACCCACAAAAAACCCCCACAACAAAACCTAAAAAAATTAAATGGACATTTCCATAATGTGAATTGTACATGGATCGTAAGAGTGAAAAAATATTATGACTATAAGAGATTGTTTTTACGATACATCAGGTTTGTTTATAGTAATTTATCACTAATTACACAATATATGTATGGATATATATAAATGTGGATTAATATAGTTCACATTTTGACCCTTATTTCTTTATGTTTAAGGCTTGTACAGTCTAATTAAACTCCATAGATTTATGGTGTTACCATCCAAACCTTTTATCAGTACTATTAGTTTGTCAACTGTGTTGCTGACCGCTAACTTGCTAGTATGATTGGCTCAGGAATTCTGGGAGTTGAAGTCCATAAACAAGAGCCAACTTTGCTAATCCCTGGCCTGGGGCAATCGATCAAATTTATTTATTTTATTTTATTTATTTGTCAAACAAGTATAGGATAGTAGTAGTTTGTATAAATGTAGCTTAAGTAAAAAGTAACGACAAAAAAGGACAATAGGACAGTAGGACAGGGATGGGAGGCAAAATGGTGCATTTATGCACGCCCCTTACAGACCTCTTAGGAATGGTGTGAGGTCGACTTAAAATTTTTGGGGTTGGGGGAAGAAACCACAGAGTCAGGTAGTGCATTACAAGCATTGATCACTCTATTGCTGAAGTCGTATTTTCTGCAGTCAAGTTTGGAGTGGTTTACATTGAGTTTGATTATTATTATTATTATTATTATTATTATTATTATTATTTATTAGATTTGTATGCCGCCCCTCTCCGCAGACTCGGGGCGGCTCACAGCAACAATAGAAACAATATACAGTATTACAAATCTAATAATTAAAAAATCATTTAAAAAAGCCCTTATTAAAAAACAAAACATACACACAAACATACCATGCATAACTTGTATAGGCCTGGGGGGAAAGGAATATCTCAATTCCCCCATGCCTGATGACAGAGGTGAGTTTTAAGGAGCTTGCGAAAGGCAAGGAGGGTGGGGGCAATTCTAATCTCTGGGGGGAGCTGGTTCCAGAGGGTCGGGGCCGCCACAGAGAAGGCTCTTCCCCTGGGTCCTGCCAGACGACATTGTTTAGTTGACGGGACCCGGAGAAGGCCGACTCTGTGGTGGCCTTGATGATACGGAGCTGGAATATCATGGAAAATTATTTGGAAAAGATAATCAAACGACGAATCAATGAACACCTAGAAGCAAACAAAGTAGTAAAAAGCCAACATGGGTTTGTCAAAAACAGATCATGCCAGACTAATCTCATTGCATTCTTTGACAAAGTGACAAAATTAGTGGACCAGGGGAATGCTGTCAATGTGGTTTACTTTGACTTCAGTAAGGCTTTTGACAAAGTAGACCATAACTTACTACTAAATAAAGTAGAAAAATGTTGGATGGACAGCAACACCACCAGAACTGACTAACCAACTGCACTCAACGGGTAGTGCTCAAGGGAACTACATCTACATGGAGGGATATATGCAGTGGAGTACCCCAAGGCTCTATTTTAGGCCCATTACTCCTCAACATCTTCATCAATTATTTGGACCAGGGGATAGATGGGGAACTCATCAAATTTGCAGATGACACCAAATTGGCAGGAATAGCGAACACTCCAGAAGATAGGCACAAACTATATCGCCCAAAAGGCTTCCAGAGTTGTTAACATGATCCTACGTAGCTTCTGCTCTGGCAATCTCATGCTACTGACTAGAGCCTACAAAACCTATGCCAGACCCATCATCGAATACAGCTCATCTGTCTGGAACCCACACCACATTTCAGACATCAACACTATCGAAAACGTCCAAAGATATTTCACCAGAAGAGCCCTTCACTCCTCCACTCGAAACAGAATACCTTACGAAAACAGACTAACTATCCTAGGTCTTGAAAGCTTAGAATTGCGGCGCCTAAAACACAATTTAAGTATTGCCCACAAGATCATATGCTGCAATGTCCT